>NC_054829.1:38158312-38461343 GCF_018345385.1 Vulpes lagopus
TTAGGTCTAGAATCAATCAACCTAATTTTCTATACCAACATAAGAACTCTGTCGCATTTCTGATTTGTATAATCTTCACTTAAATATCCAGGTTCAACCAAAATAATATATAGGAAAAATAGTCAGTCGTATCTGCTACCTGAAAGCTCTTAACTTTTCCATCACCTCCTACAGCAATCATTTCTATTGTCAGGTAGATTTTGCCTAATATTTACAAAATATCTGAATATCTACTATCCACAAGCCACTGTGGTAAGCTTTGGGGATAATAAAAAGTTATTGTATGTTCCCCTTTAAAATTTTATGATTACATTGAACACAGTTATAATTAGAACACAAATACCTAGCAATAAAGTATACAACTAAAGCCATGCTAATAGTACAGTGAGATACTGCTACAGAAGTACAGAGAAATGAGAGATCAAACACTGATCAGAGAAGGTTTTGTAGAAGAAATATTAGAAATGAGCTCTGATAAAGAGGAAAGCAAAAGCTAGAAAGGGAAGGGCAAGAATTTCAAGCTACCATTAGCATTAGCATCGATCCACTGAGATAAAAGTACAGGGTGTGTTCCAGAGATGGCAAATGTACTGGTTTGGTTGAAATAGATCAGCCCTAGGGCGCATGGGTGGCTCAGATGGTTAAGCATCTGACTTCTGATTTTGGCTCAGGTCATGATCTCATGGGTCATGAGATCAAGTCCTACATCTGGCTCCCCACTCAGTGGGGAGTCTGCTTGAGATTCTTTCCCTCCGCCCCTCCACCACTCACTCCCCTCATACTCAATCTCTCTCCAAAATAAATAAATCTTAGAGAGAGAAAAAAAAAAAAAAAAAGAAATAGATCAGTCCTGAGGTTCAATTAGGTAAAGTGTCAAATGCCCAGCAAATTCTAAATTTTATCCTAGAGAAAAAAGGGATTCCCGAAGTATACTGAGAAGAGAAATAATACGATATAAACAGTACTTAAGGAGTTTGTGATGGTTTATAGAATGGAGGAGAGACACACAGCACAAAATGAAAGGGGGAAAGACCAACTGGAGTGCCAAAACCATGGTTTGGGTATGAAGTGATAAGAGCTGCACTATTCTAACACAGTTTTTCAACCTTAAATAACACAGGACCCACTACAAAGCCTTAATACCCTTTACTTATTTTTTTTTAAATATTTTATTTATTTATTCATGAGAGACACACAGAGAGAGACAGAGATATAAGCAGAGGGGGAGGCAATACAGGACTTGATCCCAGGACCCTGGGATCACGACCTGCGTCAAAGGCAAATGCTCAACCAGTGAGCCACCCAGATGCCCTGGCCTTTATACCTTTTATATAAAGACTCCCTATTGTTGTTGTTGTTGTTGTTTTTACAAGAACTAGAGTTAGTTAGAATTTAGTTTTCTTACTCTCTTGTATTTTTTCCATAGCAGTATCTTTTTGATCATTTCTAATCATAAACTGTACCTTCTCTTCAAAATACCCACCCGGTCTTTCTTCACTTACTGATCACTCTAGTCTGAACATTCACCTTTGCTTTATTACTCTTACTCTTTATCCTCTATTTAATCATCTATTCCCACCTAACCATTAACTCAAACCCATGACCTCTTCAGCTTCATATAGTCAAATACATCTACTCATACTCAACTTTCTCTTCAATTACCTCTTAACATTCAACTTTTATATGTAAATTCTATATGCCTACAACTTTTATAACTTCTTCTAAAGTCTCTATTCAATCTCTCATAGTAAGGTTTCCAGGATCACTACTAAAACCGTACTCAAAGACTCACACTCAGTAAGTCTCTATTCCTCTATCTCGAGATTTCACAAACTCAATAGCAGCTACTATTTATTTAGTACTTTCTTCATGGTAGAAAACATCAAGTATTTTAAACAATCCTCTCGCTTAATCTTCAAGAATACCTTATGAGAAAGGCTCTCCCATAAGACACATAAAACTGAGGCTAGGAGAAATTGAGGAACTTGCCCCAAGTCACCTCATCAGGAAATTTTACTACCAACTCCTCTCTAAAGCCTTTAATGTGGCTCTATGTATGGCTGTAAGTACTTAGAAACAGTTCCCTTAGTCCTTCATTAAGGATATCAACCATTTGAGAATTTTATATTGATTCTATTCCTCAATCTAAACAATGATAGTTGAAGACATAAAACTGTTTCGCTCTGTTGACTCCTGAAACTTAGGAAATGAGAAGATGAACTTAAATCTTTTCCAAATGTTTCAGAAGAGACTCCTGTATTGGAAGACTTTATTCATAAGTTTATAAGGTATCATTTAATTTGAGGAATTCAAATCATAGTGTTAACATTCAGCTTTTCAGGTTTTGATTCCTAGGAAAAAGACGGCTCATCTAGTTGGGAAAAATTCACTTAGGAAAATTTTGAAAATAGTTTTATTATCTACACAGTTCTGATCCTGGCATGTTACTTAGATTCTATGAGTACATATTTCTTCATTTGTAAAACAGAAATAACATCATATAATTTACAGGGTTGTGGGGAAAATTAAAGCCTGACAAATGGTTAATAAACTATGGCTTTTATTATTCACTTTATTCTGTATCAAAAGTAGTCTGTTCTCACAGGATTTTAATTCAAATCATATCAGCTACAAAACCCTAACAATCTAGATCCTAAATATGAATACTACATAAACTTTGTCAATGGATTCCATATGAACATACTAAGAATTATAAAAACTCAATCTCCCTCTTTTATCACACATTTACTCAAGGAATGTTTAAAACATCTCTAATTTCATAAACACAGTATCAGTAGTCTACTTTATTAATACACATTAACATCTAGTACTTTTCCCTCTGTTTCTTAAAAAAAATTCTAAAGGCTGTTACATTTTAGATAAAGGTATATAGAAGCTCACCTCTCTTAATCGTTTCCTTTCTCTATCCTCCTACCTGCCTCAGCAAAAGAAAAGCTAGGTAAAGAGATTATCTAGGTAGTACATAGAGAGCAAGGGCATGCAAAGGTCAAAATCATCAAGGAATATATTTTGGAGACTCAATAAAATATAAAATTGTTACTCATGTAACATGAAATAATTAGACATTAGAAAGAGCAAAAGAAAAATATAATCAACCTTTTGATTTTGATATAATTTAACCCAAGCTTCTTTCATATAAGGGTGGTTAATAATCTCTTAAGATACAAATTCAGAGAATTTCTTGGCTAATAAATGCGATAATAAATGAAGAAACTGAATTTTAAAAATTTGTTACCAACATTATTTGAGATGAAAGAACACATTCTGACATAAGTTACTACCTAAGGTATAGGAAGATACAAACTTTTACCTAGTTGCCTCACACCTTCCCCTCACCCAAGGTCCACATATTTCACAGAGCCACACCTTGTTTTATCTTCTTGCTTAACTCTTATAGGACTCCGTTTGAGCCGATTTTCTTACATGGCTGCTTCCCTTCTCTGATCTAAGGATGGAAAGTAATCAGTACTACTCAAGAGTCAGGTGCCTAGGCAAGAGTTAGGTAATCACTTGGGGGAAGGAGGGGAATCGTCAAAATATCACCCTATAATTAATTATATCTACATGATCACAGACTTACAGCTTAAGAAATTAATGCAGCTCCCATAGGTGAGCATTTCAGGGACAACAAGCTCCCTGTGGACATATGTATGTCACTCTTCAGTTTTAAATTTCTAAATAAATAAGCATTCATAGCTAAGCCAGAATTAGCTACACATTCTATTAGCTATTATAATAAACAGTCTCGGTATAATCTAAACAAATTTGAAGACTAAGTTTTTGGTAACTGCTCAGCAATGTTTACCATGTGACATGACACTGCTATAGATTCCTTTGAAAAAAACTAGGTATTAGGAAACAAATTCTCAGACAAAGGTTTATTAACAAGTCAAGATAAGCAAGACCCAGCATGAACTCACAGAAACACCTTCATAATATGTTCTTATAATGCCTTTCACATCAAACTACCAAGGGTCCTGTGCTTGTTCAAACCTGTAGTCTCAACCACCCTTTGCCTCCTGTGGAATCACCATCCTTCTTCCACCCAAAAGTTTTTCAAGACATCTCATTCCCAACAGAAAAATCAATAAAGCCCACCTACAGGAATATCACCCCATAAGACCAATCACCAACTCAAAATTCTTTTAAAGAAGACACTTATTTTTAAATAGCATGCAGGTTTAGAATACTGAAACATCTAAGTGCCTGGCATATACCAGGCATTTTGTCAAGGCATACTGAATAGACAATGTTAAGAGAATAAAAAAAATTTAACTGGCCATGAATTTAATATAGTATACCACTCTGGCTTTACTGGTTTTTAGCTGAGACTCAAAAGGTTAAAGGACTTGTCCATGGACACTTACTTTGGAGCACAGCCATGACTAAATAATTCTTATCTCCCTAGTACAGTGTTCCCTTCAACATGTTATACTGTAAATATGGTCATCTCTCCAGCCCTTCAAACTAAAATACAAAAAATATATAACCTGTTTTTTTAAAAAAAGAATTTTTAAAGAAAGTTATGTAAATTTCCACCGAAAAAGAAACTAAAAAAAATTTTAAGTAGGCTCCTGCCCAAGGCAGGGCTTGAACTCACAACCCTGAGACATGACCCTGAGATAAAGTCTTGAGCTGAGATCAAGAATTGGAAGCTTAACGGACTGAGCCACCCAGGCACCCCTAAAAAAGAAATTTTAATTACTCTATCATTCAACCCTGTTATTTCTCAAATATATACTGAGGTAGCTAGCCAAACTTCCTGGTCTTATATACCTCCCCCCTAATGAAATCACTTCACTGATGTGAATAAGGTTTGATGGTATCAAATCAAAAACATCTTAAGTAACTTCCATGTGCACTTCTCATTAAGGTTTCAATAATGTGGTACTGCCTAAACTTGAAGCTTAAAAGTAATCATCCCTATGTGATTGAATATTTATTCAGATC
The DNA here is from genome assembly GCF_018345385.1 of Vulpes lagopus. Classification (NCBI taxonomy): domain Eukaryota; kingdom Metazoa; phylum Chordata; class Mammalia; order Carnivora; family Canidae; genus Vulpes; species Vulpes lagopus. The sequence goes on from NC_054829.1 coordinate 38,163,284, forward strand.
CATGAGTTACATGTAAGAACACAACTACAACGTCAGGTCAAGGAATGTTACTTTGTGCTTCAAATCATTTACTAACAAAGAAACATTAGATCAAAGGTAACATCAATGATTAGAAAAGAGGAGAGTGGGTCACCATCTCCCTAATCAATTTTCTAATCTGTAAAGTGCTAAAGAAATACAATATTTGTAAAAGGCCCACCACGTAAAAATACAAAAGTTGTCAAAGTGAAGTTGTTGCGGTTGAAGAGGAATTGAAGAGTAAGCTCGGTTGAACCCTCTGAGCTCTGGAACCCCTAAGGCTCAGCAGAGGGCCGTTTAAATAAATCCTCTGACTCTTCAGAGCTCGTTGCATCTAAAAACTGGTTGTGTTTAAAATCCCGACATGCAAATCTGAAAAGATCAAGCCTTTTCCCTCAGAACAATTAAAAAAAAAAAATTAAATTTCTTTCAATAATGTCAAAAACCCTCTACTCTGGTCAAACAATACCTCTGTATCTCACTGGTTTTTATACCTCCTCCCGTCACTCTTCCAACCGCTTCTTAAAATTCATTCCGCTCATCAGTGCAATTTGCAGAAAATTCAGGGGTGGGGATGGGGGCGGCGCGTCTAATTTCTCGGCTCGGCCAACTTTAGTATATGACCTTTGTGGGTTTCTAAGTACCGTGCGGTGCTTGAAAAGAGAAAAGGAAAAACACCTCCGGTGATGAAATTTTCAAAACGTATCTAAACTGCGGTTGGTAGGAGGCTCTCCGAAAATATTGAAATCTACAAGCAGAACAGAACCCATACCTCAACCACCGAACTCTCAGCAAGAAGAACTTTCCCCGCACAGTCAAGAATACGAGAGGAAATCAGGGTGATGGGCTCCAAGGGAGGTGTTCGAGGTCTCAATAATGAATGGGCTGGAGGCATCACAGACTGAGTTCTGGGGCCGCCTCACTCTCAGCTCAGCCCCCTACGAAGCCCCAAGCAAAGCCTCCGGCGTCCGGAGCCTCGAGGCCAAGCCCGGTCCGAAGGAAACCTACCCCCCTTCTTTCCTCCAGGCCTCCCTCCCAGGCGCTGGAGCCCGGGGCCGCCCGGCGGGTGGGGGCGCCGCGACGCCCCACTCTACGCTCCGGAAAAGTTCCGCCCGCGGTTCTCGGGCCAGGCTGGCCTGGGGCCCTCGCCCGCGTCGCGGCCGCGAACACCCGCCGGGCCTCGGCGGCGGCAGGGTCGCGCCCCCTCCCCGCGCCGCCGCCCCCGACACCCCGCCCCCGCCTCCCCGCCGCCACCGCCCTCGCGGAGCGTTAACCCCTCTCCGCCCGGCGCCCGACGCCCGGCTTCGGGGAGGAGGCCGGGCCAGGGGGTGGAGTTGTCGTGTCTCCTCCCGGGAGCGCCCGGGCAGACGCCCGGCTTGTTTACAGGCCCCAGGCCCAGGCCTGGCCGCCGCCGCCGCCGCCGCCGCCGCCGCCGCCGCGCAGGCCCGCCCGCCCGCCCGCCCTCGGCCCGAGCGTCGCGCTTACCCGGAGCAGCCGCGGGCGGGCAGGTCCCTGGTCGGCCAAGGCAGCGGCGGCGACGGCGACCGGGGAGGGGGCTGCAAGGGGGTCACCGCGGCGGCCGCCGGCCAGGTCGGGCCGGGGAGGGGGCGGCGGAGGGGAGGAGCCGGGCTGCGTCCGGGCCCCCGGCTCTCGGCGCCCTCGCGGCTCAGATCATCCGGGCGTTGGAGCGGGAGGCGGAGAGCGGGTCCCGGAGGAGGAGGAGGAAGAGCCGAAGACTCATCGCTTTCGCGCCTCACCTGCCTGGCGCCCCCCCACCCCCCCTCCCCAACCGCCCGTTCCGGCGCTGCAGCCGCCCGAGCACCCAAAGCTGCGGGCCGGGCCGGCGCCGAGACCACTGCTCCCTCGCTCCCGCGCGCGCTCCCGCCCGTAGCGCCGCCGCCGCCGCCGCCGCCGCCGCCGCCTCGAGCGCGTCCCCGCGCAGGCGCGCTCACGACGGCGCCGGGCCGCCCCTCCCCGACTCCTCCGTCCGCCCCGCCCCGCGGGCCCGGCGGCCGCTACAGCTGCGGCGCGGCGGAGCAGCTGGAGAGACCCGGATGTCGTCGGGCAGGAACTGCGGCGCGGGCCGGCCGGCGGGGGAGGGGCAGCCGCAGGTGACGTCACTGCCCTACCCAGCCTCTCTCGCCGCAGCCCCCTCGCGGCCGGGGCCCCAGGCCGGGGCCGAAGGGAGCATCCGAATCCCGGGGCGGAACCGGGACCGGGGCCTTTATGCCCCCGGCCCTGGGGCCCGGGCCGGGTGTGTGAGCGTCAGGAGCCCCGGCCATGAGAGCTTCTCCAACCCGGCAGTCCGTCGAGCCAGAGGCCGGGAGCTCCCGCTAGGGCGTCGGCTCCTCCCGCCCCGGCGCTCCCACTGCTCTTAAATACACACCCCACTGCCCGCAAGGACGCGGCTCTCAGAGCCCGGAGCGCAGACCCCGAGCCCTCCACCTGTCTCGGGCGCAGTCGCGGCCTACTTGCCGCCGAGCTGCTGCGGCTTGAACGCGCTGCTGAACCCAGGCCGCCGCCAAACCCCCTCCCCCAGGCCCCTCCCCTCCGGAGCCACCGTCGCGGGTGACCCCGGACTGCCCCTCGCAGGTGCCCCGGCCGCACACCTCTGGCCCCGAAGGGCAGCAACACCCTCCCGGCACCCACCCATGCGCGGGCGCCACTGATAACACGCACGGGGCATATGCTCTGAGTTTCTGGCAGGTTTTCCATCTGCAGCTCATCGGGTTCCACATCGTATTTATTTGCACATGTTAGACAGTCACGTGATTCTGTCACAGGGGACCTCCAGCGACCTCCAGCAAGGTTTAAGGAACGCAAGATTTTTCTTGAAGATAATCAGAAACGTTAACAGCTGCTTCCATTAGAAGTTAGCAACTGAACCTAATTGCAGCTGCATATGCAGGCGGCCAAAATCCAGTTTAGCTAGCTGGACTACAGAACACCGACCCACGCTGTTTGCAGACGCGGGGATAGAATGACAAACCCTAGGCGGCCAATGAATCAGAACTGGGAGCAGTACATCACCAGCACGAGTTCCCATTGGCTGCGGTGTCTTTTCCCTCTCCTGTCAGAAGCTTAACCTGTTCATGGGTTGGACCCATACCACGTTTGCTGGAAGAGAAGTTTAAAAGAAAAAGCCGTGTTTTAAAAAGATGGTCTTGTATAGACAAAGAAAAATAAGAAACCAAATAGTTAAGTGCAGGAGGCAAATACTTTAAAAAAAAAGATCACCTGAAAATATTAGTCAAATTGTGTTCTGGCCAATAAGAAGGTATATTTGTGGGAGGCCTCTCCATTTTATCTTAAGAACTCCCTGTAGCAATATATACCCTGTTACTTTGTATATCCTAAAAGCACTTTGTTGCCCCAACTCTTAGATCAAAATCTATTTACTCTGTCATTCAGGGAACACTTAGCTGTTTTTGAAGCTGTGAAAGCCATCTCCAATTTTTTCTACATGACTTTTTTGGGACGATTCTTTTCCTTTCACATTTAAGCCTGAAACCTAACAACAAACGAAAACGGTTTCACCAAATAGTCACTGGCAGGCCAATTCTTCAAGGAACCCGAAAATCACTCTACCCAATGTTTATGGCATTACGATTTCTTAGAGGAAGACAGAGATGGATCTTTTCCAGGTATACAATGTGAAAATAAAATTCACTGATGCACTTGGTCCCAGTATCATCTGAGGACACATTTCCTAATTACTTTTCCGTACACTTGCCAAAAAGGGGAAATTAGATCAAAGATCTTTGAAACTGTGCCGTATTGAAATCCTTAATACTTCAGACAAGTAACAGCATGATTAGCATGCTAGTGGACTCATTACAATTCTGAAATTGAAAAGCCCATGTGGCAACCATTATTTGAAGTGCCCCTGGAAAACAAATTTTCTTGTTCATAAAGCAGAGCCTGGGTAGCCAATGACAGTAGTGGACCATAGAGAACGTTAAAGGCCTTGCCTATCTTTCTGCTTCCTTCCTTTAGGCTTCCACATCTTTATTCTCTCTGTTCTACACTTGTAGGAGAATCTGGGTCATTATAGCAGAAGAGGTAGAAAAATAGAAAACATGAGCATAAAGAGATTTTTAAGGAGGCTACAGAGTGTACCACAGATTGCTGATAAAGCTGTACCTTCCTACTATTTCTTATTTCTGGATACAGCTTGCAGGGACATTTTGGTATGAACTAGGAATCTCATGGGTTATAAGATAACCATGGAAAAGTTTGGAGCAAAGATATCTTAATATTGTCTGAATAAATATGCTTGATATTATAATACCCCCTTCCTTATTATTATATTATATTGAACATTATGTTCTTGAAATACTATGCTATGGGCAAAACCCCACTATTTAGAAGGGAGGAAAGGACATCGGAAACAATAGGGTTAAAAGTTTTCTTTTTGTTTGAACTACAAGGTTTTGCGTGGGCCTCCTACAGGTATTTAGGGTGTTCTTAGTTTCTGTGAAACCTCAGTGAGAATATATTCCCATAATTGTATTTTAATAATTCTTACAGGTGTATTGTAAAGCTATTCTACCCTGCTCTGCAAATCTGTTTACATTTCAGTTACCAAAGAGGAGGATTTTCTGAAAGATTGGCTTTCAAATTCTGAATTTAACTGTGTGCCATTAGCCTAGTAATCGAAAGGCATGGGGTGAGGATGGCGGCTGAGGTGAGGAATCAGAAGCTCAGGTTAGCAATACTCTCTCCTCTGTTCTTCCACAGTCACAACTTAAAGTGAAGGTTACTTTCTGCCTCTCTCTGTGTCTCTCATGAATAAATAAATAAAATCTTTTAAAAGGGCAGGGGCACTTGGGTGGCTCAGTGGTTGAGTGTCTGCCTTTGGCTCAAGCCAGTGATTCTGGGTCCTGGGATGAGTATTGCATCAGGCTCCCTGCAGGGAGCCTGCTTCTCCCTCTGCCTGTATATCTGCCTCTGTGTGTGTGTGTGTGTGTGTGTGTGTGTATGTGTGTGTGTCTCTCATGAATAAATAAATAAAATCTTAAAGAAAAAAAAAACTGAAGGTTACATTCCTTGTTCCCAGATTACTATTCTGAATCCATCCAGGAGAATAACTTTTGAGACAGCCTGGCTTGGGCCCCTCAAAATTAAAGATTGAAGATGTAAGTGACCCCCTGAGGGGAGTATGTGAGAATTCTCTTCACTTGAGCCATCCATCCTTTCACACTAAAGTCAGTCACTACTCAAGAGTCACCAAGCCAAGCAGAACAGAATTTCAACTCTTCCTTCCTCCTCCACCTTCACTACCTGTTGCACGTGTCTTTCTCACAAATATCCTCTTCGTATGTCCTCCTCTTCTCTCTTTTCTCCTTATCACTTTTCTCCCTTTCTTCTGTTCTTTCTTAATCCCCTTTGCCCTTCTTTTCCCCATTCTTCTCTTCTCACTTTTTCTTAGCTTAGTGCAAATTATAGCCTCTGCTACCCACTTTCTCCTGAAGCAGTACATATTAGTGGATAGTGCCCCTAAACTAATTTTATGAGTGGGGGGTATGCCCCCCACCCTAGCCCTCTTTTCTCCATCCTCCCCCCTCCCCCTCCCCCTCCCCCTACCATATAGGGTCATGAAAACCTTATGTCTTGAAAGCACTGTCACAGAATAAAAAGGATTAGAGAATCCAGTCCTATGTGACATCACTGAGGCAGCTCCATTAGGGTGGAGCAGATGGGAGCCAGCAGTCTCATGTTACCTCTGTGACTTCTCCCCTCCTGGGCCTTTTAAGGAGAAATGTGGGTGACCATGAACACCACAGGCCAAATCCTAGGGAGTCTTTACAGTAGGCTCTCACCTACAAGAGAACTGTATATGGGGGCATCTAGGTGGCTCAATCTGCCATTGGCTCAGGTCATGATCACCTCTCTTTCTCTGTGTGTGTGTGTGTCTCTTATGAATAAATAAATGTAATCTTAAAGAGAGAGAGAGAGAACTATAAATGGCCAGAGCCCCACAACATTGGTGCAGATCCTTTTGGACAAATTCATTTTTTCTACAGATAGCTATTATATGCCAGGCTGGTAGTAGATAAGGACATGAAGGGACAAAAGGATCTGATATTACAATCAGGGTAAAGACAAAGAAGCAAACAAATAAGGAAATTAAAATTGGGATCAGTGCTATGAAGGCAATAGATTGGGGACATGACTTAAAATGGATGTTCAGAGAAGACTTTTGTAAGAAGATAGCATTTGAATTCAAGGGTGAGGAGGAGTCAACTTTGCAAAGAATCACGGAAGAGCTTTCTTGGCAGAGGGATCAGCATAGGCTAAGGGCCTGATGTGAGATAGGCTTTGGCAGAAAGGTTGTCTACAGACCAAGAAGTTCAGTAAGCTCAATGTATATGTTTGATAAAGTCAGTCAAGTTTAGATTTTCATCCTGTGATATTTGGGATACTTAATCCAATTTAAGATTAGGAAACCATCTTGAACAGAGGGGCATGATCCATGCCAAATAACTTCGTGAATTGGCCCAAAAAGCAAAGGAGCTTGAAAACTCGAAATTAAAAATCAAAGGACCTTTATTCAATTATTGAAAATAAGATGCATTTTACAACCCCAGAGAGATATCCCCTCAGACAATCCAACAACAGCTAGAAATAAGTAAAAAGAATCATTTTTCTCCCGACATAGATAGCTACTCTTAGTGGATGAAGACTAGCAAAAATTTGTATTTCTTAAGAACAATTTTTCTGGGTGTTTACTGTCTACTGTGGGCATTAGAGAAAATGTCAAAATGAAACCATATCTTTGAAAGCTGCAACACATTTTGCATCCTTAATGATGGTGGCCTGGTTGAAAACCAGTGCTGAAATGATCATCATATTAAAGGCTTTTTTCTGTATCTGCCTCTGCAGTTTTCGAAGCACTGTCACTTAGGCCCAACTAGTTTAATCCTCACAGCATCCTTTATGGGTAGGCAAGGTAAGAACTGTTCTAATCCTTTACAGAAGAGAAAACTGAGTGTAAGGTAGCAGCAATACAGGGGCACCAAAAGTAATACTTGGTAGCCAGGTGTTTCCCTGTGTGCTACAGATGGTCCTAGCTTTTACATGCAGTAAGGAGACTCGGTAGCATATGCAAGGACTTAGGGTCAACAGTGACATGTGGAACTGGCTTATACTACCTCATAAGAGGAGACTTAAATTTTCAGGAATTTTTCCAATTGTTTGTTAAACAGGATCATTATTAAAAATTAAATTATATAAAACATCTAATTAAAGAAAATGTAAACAAAGCTAAAGTATATTTAAAAACTCATCATTTCCAAACTTTTTTTAATGTATCTTACTATTATCTATGCTCTTGAGGTTACTGACATGTATTGTGTCTGTGTGATGAAAATTCTCTATACTGTATTACTGCACATTTCTCCCCAATGCTGTATTCAGTGACTTTACTTTGGTAGCTTAAAATTGGCTATGAAGAAATATTTACACCATGGAAGTCACTAAGTGTCACAAATCAAGGCTTGACTTAGGCTTTGTTGATTGTCTAGACTTAAGTGACAAAGAAGCTGTTCATGCAGATTAAACTTTAAAAAGCGTGTTGTATCTATAGCTGTTATATGGTGAATGGCACAGAACATCCAATTCAACAAAGAAGCCCTCACATCATTGACAAGTAAGTTCCCATATACATGTTTACTGTTGCAGTTTTATCAAAATACTAACCAACAGATATGTCAGAACTGTATTCGGGAAGTTGGTTATTAAATATTTACCAGCATACCAGTTCAGCAAAAGAGCACTCACATCATTGATAAGTAAGTCCTTGACCACCATGTCCTTCTTCCTTCTCACTGGTGGATCTTTCTCTCACTACAGTTTGAAGATGGATAATGTCTCTCCTAGTCTCTCTCATAGCCTAGAGCACAGTTTCCAATCATTATGCCAGCACACACTGGTGTGTCTTGAATGAGTTAAAGATATGACAATGTATTGATTCCTTAAGCCCTTGGAATATTTGAGTGAGGGTCAGCTGCTGAGACTGTCCTGTCTGGCCACAAGAAACTACGCCTTTACATCATAAAAACAGTATCTTTCTGTTTGCATCATGATGTGAAAAAATTGGGAAGTAGTGGCCTAAGATATGGGTATGTGAGGCAGTTCTGACCAATGAACCTGGGGAAAAGTCTTGGGAGATGGACCTGGGAAAGATTTTCTTCCTAATAAGAAGAGTCACCCAAGAGAAAATGCCTTCTTCAACCATGTGCGGTCATGTCTGTGAGTGAGCCTGGAACTTCTGAGCCATCTCCAGTGTAATGTGGAGGTGAATGATGACAAAAGGGTGGGTGCTGCATATTATTGAGCCTTTGAGCCACTCTTGCAACCGTCTACCTTGGGAATTTATTTTCAGAGTGGGAGTGGATAATATTTCTCATTGTTTAAGCCACTTTTATTTTTGTATTCAGTTATTTGTGGCTAAAATCATCCAAATACAGAATAACTGGTACATCCTTGACACCTAGAGCAGAACAAGAACCAATTCATGGGAATTTCAGAGAAGACCATTCTAGTTCAATATAAGGGGAAGGGAATGAACATGGTCTAGAATATGCCAAGCTCCATACCAGGCCCCTTAAGGGTGTTATTTAATTCTCACAATAACCTGGCAAAAAAAGATACTCCATCCCACCCCCCATTTAACAGAAGAGAAAAATAAGGCTGAGAAAGAGAGCTCTTTTCAGATCTGAGACCATCTGAGTCCAAAGGCACTCCTTATTTTGTCCCAGGGGCTGACTGGGCCCACTTGAGGTGACTTTCGGTCTTCTTGAGGCCCTTTCCACTGCAGTTTTCCATCCAAGAAAAGAAGAACAAGTCCAAACATGGTGCCTCTGCTGAAGATGTCTTGGGAAAGGAAGTACACAGCACATTGAACAGTAAAATCTTTCTCATGCTACCTGTAAAATCACCACTTACCTCAGAATTTTATTTCTAGCTGTCACCAATTCCATTCTCCTACTCTCTCTACTCAAGGAAAACTCTCTTGCCTTCTCCCAAGACTCTCTTTTCTTGTTGGCTTATTCTTTACAAATCCCACTTAGCAAGACAAAAGCCAGAATAACAGCATTGACCCCCAGTGCAGGGGTCCTTAGAGAGCATCCGGTCAATGATACAAACATGGCAGAGGCTTCCTGTAGAGAAACAGCAGGTAGAAGGAAGAATTCAGATTAGCGTCACAGACTGACAACTCTAGAGCCTGTGGGAGGGGCCAGGCAGGCCCACTGCAAGTGTGAGACAAGGCCTGACATAACAATAGGCAGTGGTGAAAACTGTGGAGGAGGAGAACATATTTATTCTGTTTGAAGATATTCATAACAATCATTTTTAAATATTTTAAACATGCGAGAACCAAAAAGGACATCCCAAAGCCTATCTGTGCTCTGTTTATCCTGTGGACAAGTTATTAACCTCTCTCAGCTTCCATTTCTTCATCTTGAACATAGAAATAATCACCTTGCAGAAACAGAAGAGATCTTGCACAGAAAGAACCTACCACATTGGGACCCCTGGGTGGCTCAGCTGTTAAGCATCTGCATGCCTTCGGCTCAGGGTGTGATCCCCGGGATCCAGTATCAAGTCCCTCATTGGTCTCCCTGTGGGGAGCCTGCTTCTCCCTGTGCCTATGTCTCTGCCTCTCTTTGTGTCTCTCAGGAACAAATAAATAAAATCTTAAAAAAAAAAAAAAAACCACATTGCCTGATACCATGGTGTGTAGACACACAAGAAAACATAACTGTTTCTTTAAAACACATGATACTTTTCATAACACATTGCAAATGATTTGACACCTTTCATGCAATATTTTATCTCTTCTGTAGGTCTACATGGGTTCACAATAGAGTTGTCGGTTGTAAGGCTAAAATTATTATTTTCAAAGCCTGTTTTGACTTCTAGACCTTTGGCTTCCTCAGGGCCTGTGGGAATGTATGTGTGACCTATGACAAGGATCCTCTGCTGGAGCGGTCTGCCACCCACCACACTGCTGATCCTTTCTAGTGATTTTCTACTTCATGTGGTTTACACCAGAGGTGATCATTTGGTTCTGAACCAAAATCAGAACTCTGGATTGTTCTTCTTATACTGCTTTAAAAGAAGGGTTCCAAACCCTGTATTTTATATGTTATAGTGTTTGTCATTTTTATATTATAGGCTTGAGTCACCACCATGCATTTTACCTAATCGATAGGTATTGAGTACTTCAAAAATGCCAGGCAGTGCTCTAGAGGCTAGGGATATTGTGAAGAAGAAAGGTAGTTTTCATAGGGCTTATTTGAGGTTAACAGGAAACAAACAAGATTCTTAGGAATAAAAACTGTAATAGATGTAAAAAAAAGAATGATCTGGACAAGCAGTGTGGAAGGGGGTGCAAAGGGAAGGTTCCTTTACACCAACTGGTCAGAGAAAGCCTGTTTGAGAGGTGGCTGCTGGGCAGGCCAGGATGACAGAGGAAATCACCATGTAAAGCTGTAAGGGGAAAGCCCAGGCAAGAGCAAAGTGCTCTTGGCATGTCAAGGAACAACAGAACTCTGGGATGTCTGGGGCACAGTCAAGGTGCAGAGAGTGCTATGTAGGCAGGGTGCCTATAGGCCACAGCAAGCATTTTGATTTTATTTCAAGTTTGATGGAAAACCACTGGAGGTTTTCATTCAGGGGAATGATGTGATCTGATTTATATTTTGCTCTTGCTGCAATATGGAGAAAAGATTTTAGAAAAGTAAGAGTAGTAGTAGAAAAATCCTTTCGTGTCAGTTTCATAAATCCTTAAAGAGGAAGTGAAATTAGTTTCCAGCTTTAAATGGCAGAGAATGATTACATTTTGGTGATAGGAATGTGGTCTTTTAGACAGCTCTTGTTACTGGAGCTTATGTTTTCATTTTCTGAGAACTATACTTAGATATTTTTGCCAATGACTCATCATGTAACCTTTCTTGGTTTGTATAGTAAAATGTAGCAAGGAGTACCTTGTAGGAGAGGTTAAATTAAGAGTAGGTAAGGGATCCCTGGGTGGCGCAGCGGTTTGGCGCCTGCCTTTGGCCCAGGGCGCGATCCTGGAGACCCGGGATCGAGTCCCACATCAGGCTCCCGGTGCATGGAGCCTGCTTCTCCCTCCGCCTGTGTCTCTGCCTCTCTCTCTCTCTCTCTGTGACTATCATAAATAAATAAAAAAAAAATTAAAAAAAAAATTAAAAAAGAAAAAGAGTAGGTAAGATAGGGCACAAAAAAAAAAAAAAAAAGAGTAGGTAAGATAGACTCCAATTCAAGTGGTTCAGTTTCAGGTGAATATCTAGTGCCCTCAAAAATACTCTCAACCATCCTCATTAATCTCTCCCTCTCCACTTGATGCTCTCCCAATACACATCTGAAGGCTGAAGACTCAAATTCTACCAGTTATTTATATCTTGTGCTATCCAGTGAAAATGGTAGTTTAGGTGTCCTTATCTAAGGCAGATATTTTTACATCTTAATATGAAAATCTTTAGATCTTTTGAATAGTCAAATTTTAATGCTTGGGAAGCAAGTTTTATTGCTGTGCATTAATGGGATAGGGTAAGGGAAATTTGAGAAGGAATTTGGTAAAGACCTCAACAAAATCAAAGATGAATTCTACTTCTCCCACAGCCATATCTAGTTTCAATCTTGCTCATGGACCAAGAATGAAATACAAATATTTCATGTTTAGTCTTCTTATTTGCTACTGAGTTTTCTTCCATTAATTTAATGGCCGTATATTCGCAATCTTCAAAGTAAACCTAGAATAGGTGTTTGATAAACAAGTTTATGTTTAATCTACATTATAAATACCCAAGAAATATTTCATGGTAAAAATTGTTATGGCTATTATATTACAACTGTAGGATATGTAGTCTGCATGGGTGGGCCAGACAACAATTTCTGCCTATGGTGCCAGATTCAGCCTGTGCACTAGATAGTGTAAATCATAAGCATCTATCACTGGTAAAAATAATCCGTCATTCAAAACCAAGACTGATTATGAACCTACAATTTGTCAAATGTGGTTAAATATGGAGAAGGATGCAAATAATAGTTGCTGCAACATATCGCAAACTTCCTATTTATCAGACTCTGGTATATGTCATGTCAATTCTATTAAAAATATCTGTTAGAAATAATATATTGTTTAAGTTACATTTTATAGCCATCGTAAGTTCTTGAAAGAATATTTAATAAAAATATATGGATCTGTACTTTTAAAAAACCATATGTACATCTCTTGGGGAGGGGCGGTCAGTAAAATTACTGACCTTTGTCCAAGTAGGCAAGACATACAAAACTCTTTTGTGTTGTCAATCACAACAAAAACATGGAAAGGTTAAACGGAACAATGTGAGTCCTTGAAACATGGGATGCCAAAAAAAAAAAAAAAATCTTGGCTTGATATAAAATACCAGTGATTTATATGGACTGGTGAGTCATGTGTATCATATCTGGGTTATGTACCCATAAACATTGCCTTAAAGGCAGTCAGACTATTTGGACTGTCATCACTAAACTCATCATCACATGTCAGTCCTGCCTAAATTCAAAAGAAAAAACTAAAATACAGAAACACATGGAACTGACAACATATAAAATTTCTTCTGTCCTACACTTAGAGTCCCAAAGGCAATGTTACAAAAGGGTATTTAAAAGTCCATGAAAAAAAAAAAAGTCCATGAAATGCTCCTTGTAACTCTATCTAATTTGGATTAGATAGATCCTTTTTGATTATTAACTTTTGTTTGAAGCTATCAAGGGCAAGATATTTCACTGACTTAATAAAATGCTCTAGATAATGTAAATCACAACCTCTATACCTATGAAAAGAATTGTTAGTCAAACACCAAGTTTGGAATAAAAACATAGTACGTGAGATGCCTGGGTGGCTCAGGGGTTTGGCGCCTGCCTTCAGCCCAGGGGGTGATCCTGGAGTCTTGGGATCGAGTCCCACATCAGGCTCCCTGCATGGAGCCTGCTTCTCCCTCTGCCTGTGTCTCTGCTTCTCTCTCTCTGTGTCTCTCATGGATAAATAAATAAAATCTTAAAAAAAAAAGAAAAGTAGTATGTGTCAAATCCCATTAAACATGGCAAGAGATACAAATGGGGGCTACCATTTATTGAGCACTTCCTCTTTTGCTAGAATCTTGATTTCTACAGTATCTATAATATCCCTTTAAGGTAGCTGTTATTACTATATTTCACAGATGAGAAGTGGAAGCTCAGAAAGGTTAAGTCACTTGTCCAAATTCATAGAGCAAGGGAGTGGATAGAATTTGAATCCCAGGTGACTCCAAGTATTGCTGGTTTTTATAACATAAAATTGACGTTTAAAATATGATATTGGGGGCGCCTGGATGGCTCAGTGGTTTAGCGCCTGCCTTTGGCCCAGGGCATGATCCTGGAATCCCGGGATCGAGTCCCGCGTCGGGCTCCCTGCATGGAGCCTGCTTCTCCCTCTGCCTGTGTCTCTGCCTCTCTCTCTGTGTCTCTTATGAATAAATAAATAAAAATTAAAAAAACAAAATAAAATATGACCTTGGTGTCTATTAAGACATCAGGTTATACAAAGACCCTCTAGCCTCGGAAGTCAGAACACAGGGTTTTAGCCTTGGCTCTGATACTATGCCATTGTGTACAACTTAGTCAAGTCATTTCATCTTTTTGAATTTTGAATTTCCATTTTTGTAAAATGAAGGTGTTGAGTCAAATAATCCTTGTAGTTCCTTCCACCTTCAACATTCCACTGCTCTAGCAATGAAAAAACCCTGACTCTGGAATTGAACTTCTATTTCTTCCACATTCCAGTAATAGTAATATACATTTCTTTAGGAAGGATCACCTCTTCCTCTCAGTATAATTCCTTCCCCTGATCTCAGAATCTGGAGCAAGGTTGGACACATGACCTAAGTGGACCAATTTGGGTAATTCCTAGGAATTGCTTGGGAGTCATTAGAAGAAAGACATCTTGTTCCTCTATGGTTTTTAGCAGTAAAGGTGATGAGAGTATGGAGCTTCTTGGGACATGTGCAAAGATAGCCTCTCCTCTGGAGTGTATAGTTTCTTGAGGCAATACATTCTCTAATTTATTAAGTCAGTTTAACTTGGAGTTTCTTTCTGGCTCATAGAGTCACAATACATGTACTCTTTGAAGGATAGGCTGGATTTTCTTTAAGTTGGATTTCAGAGCGGAAAAGCTATGCCCAGAATCTTTGAGATGGGCATGACTCTCTTAACTGGATTGGAAATGAAGTGTGAAGAGGTGATTGGATATCAGCAATGAAAACTGGTTTGTAATAAATAGAATCTTTAAAAAAAATAAAATAAAACTGGTTTGAGACCGAATTTTCAAACACATGTTGTTAAGCTGCCAGGAGGACTTTAGACTTGGATGGTTATGTCAGATTTTATGTTTCAAAAAAGACCCCTATGATATTTCGAGTTCCACCTCTCCTCTTCCAAACCTTGACATTTTTCCATCAAAAGGTGGGAGAAGATTTATATCTTTTCCCAGTGATCCTAGATAAGTCTTTAAAACTGCCTCAACAAATTGAATGTGATTGAAGCAACACTGCATTACTTCCAAGGCTAGGTAATACAAGGCAATGTGGTTTCCATCTGGTTCTCTCTCTTTCAGAACATTTGCCCTTGAAACCATACTACCACGTTGTGAGCAGAGAACCATGTGTAGGTGTTTTAGTTGACAGCCTGTTTAATAAAGAATTTGGACTTTTTCCCCAGTTCCTGGGAAGTTACCTTTAAAACTTTGGAATGTCCTGGGAAGCCTGAGTGGCTCAGCAGTTAAGCGCCTGCCTTCAGCTCAAGGCATGATCCTGGGGTCTCAGGATCGAGTCCCACATCAGGCTCCCTGCACAGAGCCTGCTTCTCCCTCTGTCTATGTCTCTGCCTCTCTCTCTCTCTCTCTCTCCCTCTCTCTCATGAATAAATAAATAAAATATTAAAAAAAAACTTTGGAATGTCACAAGTGATAGTATCTTTGTTATTCATCATGTTCCCTGATAGTTCATGCTGATTTGTTGACTAACAGTGGGACCTTCAGTAATTTAAACAAATGTGATGACCCAGGATAGAAGCTGCCCATGCCAGAAAGACCAATCGTGTGAGTAGAGGTTTGGGGTTTTGAACTGGGTGATATTAGCCCAACCTACGTGAAGGGGTTCAGAACACCTAAAACACAGGCCAGTGGCTTTCAGACCTAGGAGCAGAAAGAGGGTAAAAAGACTTTGAGGAGAGTTAGTGAAGAAAGTTTTTTGTAGTATGAGGGGGCAGGGAGGGGGGATAGATTTCAAGCAGAAACAACATTTTGTGCACAGTATTGGGTAAAAAATTATGAAGTTCTCAAGCAGTTTCAAATAATAGCGCCTGCTTATTTTTGGGGGGAAGGAAGATAATGCAGTGAAAAATTATGGGTAAGAGGTGGGCCTCAGCTTAGTAACTAAGATCCTTGTATCAAAGTTTTATAGAAGGACATCCGTGAGCCATGCAAGAGTCAGTAGGGAAATGATAGGATTTGATAAGCCTTTTGGAAAGATAACACTGAAGGAAATGTGCAATCTGGGCAGGAAGGCAGTGATCATAATCACAGAGGTTTAACATTACGCACACAGTTGGGAGTCATTGTAAGGTTTGCCGACATCTAATGACTAGCAGCCAGAGTCAAGGAAAAAGAGTTTGGGGGAGTCATAAAGAAATAGAAGAGGATGATCCCAGAGCCATCTAAAGTAGACAGCCTTCTAAGATGGCCACAATGATCCTCATCTCCTGGTATTCTTATCATTTTGTACTCCCCTTGAGTACGGGCTGGACTTAGTGAGTCCTTTCTAACAAACAGAATGTGGCAAAAGTGATGACCTGTTACTTTCAAGATTAGGTTGCAAAAGACTGTGGTTTCTGTCTTGCTAGATCTCTCTCTTTCCTTCCAGCTTGTTTGTGCTGATGAAGGAAGCTGGCATGGTGTGAGCTGTCTTCTCCATAGAGAGGTCCATTTGGCTAGGAACTAGGGGCAACCTCCAGCCAACAGCAAGTGAGGAACTGAGGCCCTTGGTCCAACAGTGTGGAGAAACTGAATCCTGCCAACAACAGCGTGATCAAGCTTGGAAGGGGATCCATCCCCCATTGAACCTTGAGGTCACAGCAGCTCTGTCCAACATTTTGATTTTAGACTGTGAGAAACCTTGAGCCAGAGGACCCAGCTAACCCACCCCAGATAATTGAACAGACTGTGAGATGTGTTTGTTGCTTTAAGCCACAAAGTTTTGGGGGTAATTTTAAAGCAGCAATAGATAACTAATATAGCATCTAAGCCCATGATTTCTATACTACCTCTAACATTAACATTCCAATGCTGCTTAAAAAAATTTTTTTTGCAGCACAGTTCTTTCTGTGTGCCCCAATATATATGGTATATTTGTTTAAAGTTAGGGTGAATAAAAATAAGTTTCATCTTGACACATTTTAAAAAAGTTAACAATGTCTTTGGAAGTAGTTAGAGAAATCCTATAATGTCCCAAACCCAAGGGTGCCTATAATTTTGGAAACTAAAATGGACTGAAAGAGATTATATTCTCTTCTTCTCCAAAGATGTTCAAATCTTAGCAGGTTTATTCCAGATTTGTTACTTACCAATTTTTTAAAGATTTTAATTATTTATTCATGAGAAACACAGAGAGGTAGAGACACAGCAGAGGGAGAAGCAGGAGACCTACACGGAGACCGATGTGGGACTTGATCCCGGGACCTCAGGATCACACCCTGAGCCAGAGGTAGAAGCCTAACCGCTGAGCCACCCAGACATCCCCATTTTCTTAATTGAAAATCAGAATACAGATAGATCTAGAGTCCAGAATTATAAGTAGGGAGGATGTGGCCTATTAGCATCTTATAATAATAATTCTTCCTTAATTCTCTCTATGTATGTATATGTGTATATATATTTAAAGCAAATATTCTTACAGTGTGGTGAACAGAATAATGGCCCCAACAAAATATTCACCTCTAATCCCTGGAACCTGCAAATATATTACCTTATATAGCAAAAGGAACTTTGCAGATGTCATTAAGTTAAGGATACAGAGGTGGGATGATTATCATGGATTGCCAGAGGTGCAGTGTCCTTTTGGGAGTGAATCAGGAGGAGCAAAGTCAGAGAAGAATATGGGATGATGGGAGCAGAGGTCAGAATGATATGAAGAAAGGGTCTCAAGCCAAGGAGTTAGGTGGATCTCTAGAAGATGGAAAAAGCAAGGAAACTAATTCCTCCATAGAGCTTCCAGAGGGAACATGGCCCTACAGGTATGTATCACTATTTCTGATCTCCAGAATGGTAAGATAACACACTTATGTTGTTTGAAGCCACTGAGCTTATGGTAATTTTTAAAAAGATTTTATTTATTCATTCATGAATAAATAAATTCTCTCATTCATGAGAGACACAGAGAGAGGCAGAGACACAGGCAGAGGGAGAAGTAGGTTCCCTGTGGGGAACCTGATGCAGGACTCGATCCTGGGACCCCAGGACCACGAACTGGGCCAAAGACAGAGGCTCAACCACTGAGCCACCCAGGCGTCCCTATGGTAATTTGTTATAGCAGCAGCAAGAAGCTAGTGCATATACTTTACTTCTTTCAGATCTTAATTTGCTTCTTACTGCTATTAGAAGATATTTTCAAATATAACTAATTAATGGCATTTTATTTTTTTAATTTATTTTATTTTTTATTTTTTTAATTTAAATTCAATTTGCCAAGATATAGTTAATATCCAGTGCTCATTACTGTATGTGCCCTCCTTAATGCTTGTAACCTGGTTACCCCATCCCCCTATTCACCTCCCCTTCAGCAACCCTCCATCTGTTTCCGAAATAATGGCATTTTAGTACAGAAAACCAACTGAGCATCAAAATCACTTGGAAAGCTTTTTTTAAAAATACATTTCCTTGAGCTTCATCCCCAGGGATTCTTTGCTCCAGAATAAGTACGGCTTAAAGGGAGAGCCCACTGTAACAGGATGGATGGTTAAAGTGTAAATGGCAACTTTTTTAACCATTTATGGTTAAGGTATATTTTTAATGAAACTTTTACAATCAGGCTAATTGTTTTTTAAACCTAGGATCTGGACTTCTCCAGCATTCACAGATATCCCTTTTGATGACCTCTATCTGATGAATGAACTCGGATGCAAGCATCACAGAGATAAGCTGATTGCTATCCAGTGATGGTAAACAAAACAAAACAAACCTCAGTGCGACTGGAATAGGTCCTGACACAGATGCGCCAGCACCACAGTGGGTTGAAGATTATACTAGTACCCTGGGGCTACCATAACAAAATGCCACAAGCTGGCTGGCTTAAACAACCAAAACTTATTGTCTTACAGTTTGGGGGCCAGAGTCCACAATCAAGGTGTTGGCAGGGCCATGCTCCCTCTGAAGGCACTGGGGAGGAATCTGCTCTGGGCCTCTTTCCTAGCTTTTGATTGCTTAGCTTGTGGCAGCATAATGAAAATATTCACATGGCATTCTCCCTGTGTGTGTGTGTCTCCAAAGTTCTCTCTTTGAGGACCTGGTCGTATTGGAATAGGCCCACCCTACCGTAGTATGACTTCAACTTGACTCATTACATCTACAAAGACCGCATTTCCAAATAAGGTCCTATTTTGCAGTACTGTCCATTAGGATTTCAACATGAATTTGGAGAGGATGCAATTCGACCCAAAATAGGTATGAAGGTCCTGGGAGACTAAAAATAAGGCTTGTCAAAGAGATGGTGGGGTAATAACAGCCACCTTTTATTCTCACAGAGATTGTCCCAAGTAGGTGTTTTTCTCTCTTGCTTTGAGATGAGGAATCCGAGCCTGAGAAGGCCGAGGCAATTGCTCTGAGTTCACGCAGTTGGGGGGCCCAGCTGGGTACCAGCCCAGGTTTCTCTGGCTCCAAAGCCCGAACTATCAATCACTTTACCCCGCCACCTCCAGGAATAGTCACAAGAGCAAAAGACCTGGTTTGTAGGCCCAGTTCTGCCACAAAATAACAAAGACATTTAATAAATCATTTAACTTCTCTAGGGCTTAATTTTCTCTCCAGTAAAATGAGCCTAATAATAATATATGGGGAAGTAGAAAGTGCTTCATAGACTGTAAAGCATCCTGCCATTGTAATAATTGTTATTAAGAGCAGCATCAGCATAAGGCAAAGACAATTAACGTATTCTCAGGAGAGAATGAGGATATATTTCTGTTCCCCAGGTTTTTAGACTTTGTGTTGCTTTTATGACCCTCCACCCTCCCTACATGGGCCTCCCCATCAGTCCATACACCTATCATCTAATCTTTTACTCAGTTCAGACCTCCTGCTTTGAATGGACAAATGAATTCCAGCCTGTTTTTTTTTTTTAAATGACTTTATTTATTTATTCCTGAGAGACAGAGAGAGAGAGAGAGAGAGAAAGAGAGAGAGAGAGGCAGAGACACAGGCAGAGGGAGAAGCAGCAGGCTCCATGCAGGGAGCCTGATGTGGGACTCGATCCCGGGTCTCCAGGATCACACCCTGGGCCGAAGACAGACGCTAAACCGCTGAGCCACCCGGGCTGTCCCTGTTTTGTTTTGTTTTGTTTAATGCAAGTTTCCTGGGGTACCTGCATGGCACAGACAGTAAAGTGTCCAACTTTTGGTTTCAGCTCAGGTTTCCATCTCAGAGTCATGATCTCAGGGTGGTGAGATCCAATTCTGTGTCAGGCTCTGCACTCAGTGGGGAGTCTGCTTAAGATTCTCTCTGCCCCTGCCCCCTTGTGGGCGTGAGTGTATGTGTGCCTGAGTGTATGTGCTCGTGTGCACACACTCTCTCAAATGAATAAATAAATAAATCTTAAAAAAAAAAGTTTCCTAAATTAAAATCATTGTTTTATTGAGACAGTTCTTTGAGTAGCTGAGAAAAAAAAAATACAGTGTCTCAGTTCAGGCTGTTACAACAAAGTACCACAGACTGGGTGGCTTATAAACAACAGAAATTTATTGCTCACAGTTCTGGAAGCTGGGAAGTCCAAGATTAGGGTGCCGACAGATTAGAAGTCTGATGAGGACTGCTTCCTGATTCATAGATAGCTGCCTTCTCACTGTTTCCTCATATGGTGGGAAGGGTGAGGGAGCTCTCTGGGGTCCCTTTTATAAGGGCAATAATCTCATGCCTAAGGGCTCCACTCTCATGATCTAGTCACCTCCTCAGACCATCACTTTGGGGTTTAGGATTTCAACATATGAATTTTGGGGGGAAATATATGCATTTGGTCTGAAGCATACAGAAAATGGGGCATTAGATCTCTTCAGAAGCTTGCTAAATTTTCCACCATCCTTTGCAGTTGAATTATCTACTACCAAACTGCAAAAGGGAAACACAACCAAACAAAAGACCAATTAACCCACTTGACAATTTCAGATAAATCTATTTGGTTTTCTAATGTAGCTTTTGTTTACATTTTTGATATCAGCAAAAATAGTTCATAATATAGCATTAGAAGTTACCCAATAAAGGGGAGCCTGGGAGCCTGTCAGTGGATTCTCTGACTCTTGATTTTGTCTCAGGTCATGATCTCAGTATTGCGAGATTGAGCTCTGTGTGGAGCCCTGCATAGGGCTTGGAGTCTGCTTAGGATTCTCTCCCCCTTTTCCTCTGACCCTCCCTACTCCAAAAGAAAAGAAAAGAAAAAAAGAAAAGAAAAAGAATTTACCCAGTAACTACCATGAAAAGAAAACCTACCAATAATTTCATATCCAAGAGAAAGAAACTATTAACATCTTGGTTATTTGTGAAAAAGTAGATTTTACTGAACATTTTGCTTTTTAAATTTAGTATTATGAGTATTTTCATACCATTGAATGTTCTTTAAGAATATGATTTTTAATTACTATATAATATTCCATGCCATAGATGTATTATAATCCATTTAACCAATTCCCCATTGTAGAAAGATTATATTCAGATTGTTTCCATGTTTTTTCTATTATAAACAGGGCTTGGAAGGATATCCTTTTATTTAAATGTACACATCTAATTATTTACTTAACATATGTCCAGAAAGTGAAATTACTAGGTTGGAAAGCTTCCTGTACATACTACTATATCAGTCAAACAACAGAAACCACTGCAGGAATTTATTGCAAGGTGTTGGGCAGCCCACAGATTTATCAGGAAAGCTAGAACCTCAGGCTTAGGTAGTGGGCAGGAATGGAGGAAAGCTGGGCAGCCAGAGCCCCAGCCAATGTCTAACCAATAACAAAGTGCAGCAAGAACTCCTCTGCCACTCCCACTGAGGTGGAACGGGACCCTGCACTTGCTGCCACTGGTGGCACTGGGCCTGGACATTAGACACCATGCTGGCACTGCTGCCCTGGTGGCTCTCGGACACTGGATGTGGCTATGGCAGCCAGAAAGAGTTCTGCTCTCTTCCAGTTTCTAGGCATGACAAACAATGGACACACAATCTTGAGTTGTTACATCTAAGAGCCCAAACCTAGAGGCTATGAATGACAGTACCGGTGTTTGTACCTCTTATGGGGAGAGATGCTTTCCACCAAGACTCACAAGGTGGGAGAGTCCACTCACTGCCAGTTTGATAGGCAAAAATTAGTCTCTTTGTCTTCCTTTAATTTGCATTTATTTGTTTGCTAGAGATGATGGATCTTTTGGATAGAACTATTGATAGCTTGTGATTTTTGTTGTTGTTAACTCCTTAATCACATCTTTTGATGCCTTTTCTATAGGAATATTTCTATTGGGGCAATATCTGTCCTTTTTGTAAATACTACTTTTAAGAGACTATGAACACTTTAACAGCCAAATATGTTTTATCTTTTCCCCAACTTGATCTTTAACTTTATTTAGTTGTTTGTAATTTTATTTTCTTTATTTATTTTTTCAGTATTGGTAATTTTATACTTAAATCTATCACCTTTTCCCATTAGGGTTTCTCACTTTGCTTTTAAAATTAAGCCTTCCCTAATCAGGAGTAAGAACAATGGTCCCCTATATTTTCTTGCTAATCCAAATAAATCTAACTTCCAAATTTTCAAGTGAACTGGTCAAACTGTCATAAAGTCGCAGAAGGGAGGTGCAGTTCTACATCCTAGAACACAGGAGAAATCTACCAAAATTCAGCAAACACAACATAGGAGGGGTGTTCTTTTCCCTTCAGCACTCCTAAGGGCATGTGAAAGCTTACTGCAGAAGTAGGTTAGAAGTAGTTGGGTTAGTTAATAGTGCATTCTACTCTGACCTTACTTTGATGAGCTTCCATGTTGTATGAAAGTGAAAAAATGAAGTGGCTTCTTATTCAGAGTAGTGGAGTTTTAAAAAGGTGTATTACTGTATAACTCTCTGACGTTTGAGTCTCCGTAACAGAAACTCCCTTTATTTCTCAGACTATGTGTTCATGACCTCAGCACGGTGGGATGGATGTAGGAGAATATTGAAGAAGAGTGGAGGACACTAATGTTGCCAGAGAAAGACTGTGACACATTCAATTATTACTTTTTATTGACTTGAAGTTGCTTCTGAATTCCCCCCATGTTGTTGTTGGCATTGTAAGAGTTGGTAACTTGCTAAGTCTGAACTTAGTAAGGTGGGCAAGTCTGGGAAAATGCAGCATGCAGCATTCCAGAAGGGCAGCAGAAGGAATAAAAAATCTGTAGGGAACAGGTGCATCCTAGGAGTGCTGAGAAGCAGGCACAAGAACTAATAACCACGGGATGAACTTCAGGAATGGTGTGGGCTGTTTTAATTGCCCCTGCTTCACCCCATCCATAAGGGAAAGATTCCCACCCTAGGATGATGGGGATGGCTGTGGCACTTGACCCTGAACAGATGAGATCAACAGCAGTTTATTGGTCATTCATACTTAGCCTGAGGGAGGACACTCCATTCCACACAGGGCCACATGGGGGTTGCATTTAGGGTCAGAGTGGAAAAGCAGGGCCTATGGGAGGTAGACTTCATAGTATCAAGAGGATGAGGTGCCACTTGACTCCCAAGGGAAGATGTGATTGGCTTGTTTGAATAATTCTGTGGGCCTGCAGGGAAATGAAACCTACAACTCAAGGATGAGCAAGTGGTGTGCCTGGTCCCTATGATAAGGAGGGTTGCTTGACTAAGAGACCTTATCTGCGTGAAGAGGGCAGGGAGGGGAACTTGCAGTTAGGCCACTGGGGGACTTCTAGATTTTATAAGATGTCAAAACAGCAAATAATATTGAACCTTCATTTCATGTCTTATACCACGATAGCACTTCGGGAGATTGGTTGATGCTGGGCTCTAGTGGTGAGAAGGAGAGAAATTCAAGTTCTGGGCTGACGTTACTTTATGCCTTCAAAAATCAGGAATCTCTAAACCAAATGGCACAAACAAGTCAAATTATCAGGACAGGTTGGGAGTCAAAGGTTTGAGCTAAGAAGGATCGCTCTCCCCTTGGTAGCAGTCAGGATGCTGCTTGTTGCCCCAAACCAGTGCCCAGTGCATTGAGTAAAGAAAATGCCTATGTATAACTTAACCTGTTCTCTACAAAAAGTATGTATCCCTCAGCCAACAGTGTGTGTGTTGCACTGTGAGAAAAGGGGAAGGGAAAGTGAATGCCATTGGACTGGTCTCCGGAGACCCACATGTCACTCAAGTGATGGCGGCAATAGAAAGACAGACAAACTTCTGGGGGCTTCCCAGGAATGTTTTGTCACAGTCTGACATAAGGTGCTGGGGTGGTACTTTCCAAACAAGCAACCCTATCTTGGACCTATGGTTAGCAGCATAAAGTACACGGTCCCAGTGTACGGTCAGTGCTTCATGAAGTATTTGATGAACACTTACCAGACACCAGGAATTCCATATCAGGTCTGCATAGGACAGAATTCCTTCCCTCGTGGGGCTCCTACTTTGCTTGGGGGAATAATGAAATTTTTATATGAAATGATGGTGTAAGAAGGTGTATGTATACATTCCAAGAAGAAGAGCATGGGGAAAATGCAATAATAAGTCAGAATGTTTTCTTTGTAATTATATTGCTCATATTCTATGATTTAAATAACTTCCCATACAAAAGACACTATATGGTGAAACATTTTCTTGACCTATGAGATGAATCTCTTACAAACTAATAATGGCTAAAGTTTATCATTGCTTTAGAATGTGTCCATTTTTGTCCAAGTACTTACAGGCACCAGTTAAGTGGGGTACGGTAGAGAGGTCTCCTCACTCTGAACCTTGCAATGAGCACATGGCCTGATAGTGTTCAGTGTCTCCAATCCTTTAGCCAACCTTGCTGAGATCATTTTCCTAGCTCCCTGTCAAGACACTACAGAGATATCCAGGGGAGATAGTTAGAGGAATACACTGAGATTTGGTCATTTGGATATCAAGTTGGATGAATCTAAAAGGTATAAGTCAGTTGGAGACTTTCCTAATATATCTTCCCCTATTCCAGATGAACTCCTATCCAAGGGTAGAGTTTGAATCAGACTGGGTAGATTTGTGTCCTTGCCATCCATGGAACTTGATCATATTGTGAGTCCCAGAGAATCTGCCCCAACTCCCAGTCATTCCTGACCCCTGGGTCGGTAGTGGGCAGTCTTGGCTGTCCCTTAGTCATCTGTGGGGGTTTTAACTATACAAGCCCAGTTCCTATCCTTAGAGATTCTGATTTAGTATGGAACTTGTGCTACAAAATCCATGTGTCAGGGTTGAGATGAAGACCAGGCATCCACTTTAATGTAAAGGGAAAAATTTCAAACAGTTATGACTGATCGATAATATGATCCTTTGTGTGAACTCATTGTTACTGGAAGTTTTCCAGCAGAGGCCAAATTTATGAACAATTACTTCTCTGTCTTCATCATAAAACGTAACTATACCCTAAAGTACCTTTCTACAGCATCTCATTAATCTGCACAAATGTCCTACGGGAGAGGTGTCATCATTATTCTCATTTTGCAAATGAGAAAAGTAAGATACAGGGAGTATAAATTATTTTTAAGAACAAATAGTCAAGAGAAGATGAAGGCAGAACTACTGTGAAGATAATTCCTGATCTACTATATTACCCTGTGTGGCCTCAATTCTGAAGACATGCCTTGGCTCAGGGACATGGCTGAGAACCTAGGCCACCTGTCAGTCCATTCAAGGACCCTCAGATCGAATTGGAGATCAGAGTGGTCAGGGGTGGGGTCACCACAGCCAAAGATCACAATACTGAAGATTTTCTTTCCTAGTCCCTTCTGCTTATGCATCTGAGGCCCTTGATTTCTTCTGCTCAGTAGTCACTGAGGAAATAATTACCATTTATTAAGGACTTCCGATGTATCCAGGATGTTGTGAGCTGATTTATATGTGCTCATGTAATCATTACAACAATCCCAGCAGGAAAGTATTAGATCCATTTCCCAGATGCAGAAACTGAGGCTGAATGTCTTGTCCAGGATCATATAGCTAGACCCTGAACCAAATTCAGATTTTTTTTGTTGTGAAAGCCTGTGCCCTACAAAGAGGTCACTCTGGGCAATAACGTTCTGAAAGGCAGGTAGGATCTATAGGAATTCACTGCAGCTTTGGAGCCTCCCACTGTCTCCCCGTGTAGGCTGGTGAATATTCATGTAGTTAGCTCAAGGAGTACCAAAAGATGACATTTTGTTGGGGTGTCTCCAATTAGAACCATTATTAGATATAAGAGGCTCTAGGATTCCTGGAACTCAACTGGCTGTTAGGGTTATAGCAGGTACAGATGCAATGTGCTCAGATGGAAAGCATGGTATGTGTGTATACACAAGCATGCATGCACTCACACACACACACACACGCGCGCGCGGTTATATGATGTAGAGGATGTTAGGAGCATGAGGTTCTGGCCTTGTCTGCCACTTGTCTGTACATTTAAGAAAGTCCAGAGAGGAAGTAGAGAAGATCTAGGGCTTTCTGAGGACATGGGTTTTACTCTTCAGAAAATCTTAAAATAAACTCTTCAGTCTCCTCACCCTCTAGCCTCAAGCACTTTTTGGCAGCTATGAATCTCCCCAGGCCATCACCAGTTCCTTTCTCTGAGTGGGGTCTGGGGCCGCATCGCTGGCATGGAGGTGCATGGGAAGCCACAAGCGTCTGCTCCTGGGACCATTTAATGGCCACTGTCACCTTTCAGAGCTCAGAACCACAGGAAAATCAAGACTTCCAAAGGGTACTCCCTTCTGTATATGGAAGTACAGCCTACTTTAAAACATGATTTGGAAAATTATGTCCACTTTTGATACTAATTGTACTTTGAGTCCTGAAAGGTGTCTTGGTGTCCTGCTCCCACGCTTTCTAACACTGAACGTGACATGTGTGTGCCATCCTCTGGCTGTGCCTTCCCTAGGGCACAGAAGCCTTTAGAAACTGGGTGGTCTAGAGAGGCTATGCATAATGGCCTCTCTAGAGCACCTAAAAGCACAGGCCTTTAGAGCAGAGAGCTGTCTCCCCAGGGTTGTTAGTTTAGGACATGGCTTTGGACTCAGACAGACTGGAGTTTAAATTCTGATTCTGACCCGAGTAAGCTGTATGCTCTTGGGAAGGTCACATGCTCCTCTGACCTTTGTTTCCTCCTCTGGAAACCAAGGGCATGAATGCCTGCTGTGCAGTGGCCTCAGATAGCCTCTGGCCCTGACCTGGCAAGTGCTGACTGCACAGAGGTGGTGTGATTTTAGTGGCACTGAGAAGGACCCTCGGGCCAAAACAAACCCTTTCTCAATCAACTTCCTGACATGTTCTGGCCTCTACCCACCTCAGCTTCAAACAGGAAGAAAGTTCTCACTCTGCTTCTTGAATAGCACATGCTTTCTCCTAATGCCAGATATCGGTCTCTGTGTTCCCTCTCCCTGGAACGTTGATCTCCTCGCACTTCCTCCCTGTTCATCTGGTTAGTACCTTATCTTCAGGTGTCTTCAGGAGTCTCAGCAATGTCCCACCTGTGTGATTATTTTATTAATGGGGGGAAGACAAGCATTGTTTAAAGAACAGAAGCTTCATGAAGGTGCCCATTTTACCCACTGGTGCCTCAGTAACTATTTGTTGAAAGAAGAATGAATGAATGAGAGACTCATTCATTTAACTTAAGGGAATGCATTTGTCCCAGTGCTAGTGTCCCCTAAAATGTGAAATTATCCTGAGGGCACAAAAAAGTCCATGGTCAGATAAGTTGGGACACCTTGGATAAAACAAAATTAGATAGGTTCCTTCTCTGGGGCTTCTCCATACTTCAATATGCTAATGTGCACTGTGAATTTCTAGGAGGAAGAGGGTCAAAACCAAACAAGGGGCCATATTTGTCATTTATACCTCATTGTGAATGAGTGTAACCAACACTTTGCGAGTGAGTGAGTGATGAAGAAGTAGAAGATGTGAGTTCTGAAGATGAGGAACTCTGCCTCTCTGCCGCTGCCCCCAAACTCAGAGCCCACGGACTCCTGGGAGCAAAATCAAATCAAGTCTTATATATCTGAGGCAAGGAGATCATTCACAACCCCCCCACCTCCCCACAACAGAATCTTGGCCCAGCAGTCTCAGCCTGGACCTGAGTTCTCCTTACTGCTCTTCTTACCAAGACTTCTTACTTACATCAGCGACAGAGGGATTTTATCTGTTTGTCATCTTCAATAAAAAGTGACTCCGGCAATGTGGTGTTAAGGTTGACGTGTCCCAAGAAACAGACCTGTTCTCTGTCTGGTTTTGTTTTCTTTTATTGCTTTTGAAATCTAACGTTCTTCTTTTTTGTTGCTGGCTTGGGCTACAGGGCAGTACTGGTTTCACTCAAATGGAATATCTATTTGGAGATGATTGAAAAAACAAAGCTGGCTACAAGAAGGGGCAGGCCAGTCCTAAAGATAATTACAATAGAAATAAAAGGGTGACACATAAGCCAGATGGGTATCCAAAACTTTGTCAGTTTCTATATTCCAAATATCAACTTCTGGGAAACCATGTTTGAGGAGTGTGATGTGGGGCAGTGCCTGAAGCCTCACAGCGCACACAGTGTGTGAATGAGGTTGGATAGAATGGAGTTGACATGTGGCTCTGAGTCCTACTGCTTCCAACATGTCCCCACAGTAACAGGAGGAGTATTTATAGGCACATCAAAACTTCTGGGTAGGAAGAGTTTGTCTCCAGCCCATCTTTTCCACATCTTGCTGCCTCCTCACTCACTCAAGATTCCATTGCTGCTTCCCACCTCAGCCTGCTGGAGGAGCTAACTTATTTCCAATCCCATTCATTCAAGGTCCTGCTCCAGCTTTGAAAAACCAATGGATGAAAAATGCGACTTCTTTCAAGCTGAAGCATTTGAATTTTAACAAGGGTCTTCTGGCTGACACCAAACAGTGGGAAATCAGGCACTGGGTGGATATTTCAGGGTAGATTGTCCTTTGGTTCCCTTCGAGGCCTCCACAGAGGCAGCTGTCTGCTCTGGCTTGGCAGGGCTGGCACAGTGACAGGTCTTTGCTGTGCAGTAAAGGTGGGTGAAAGGGCGGTGGTGCACCAAGTGGAACCGAGAATAGAAAACAGCACATGGAGATGGTATTTGGTCCATGGATGGGGGATTACTATCCTAAGCAGCCAGGATTTTTCCAGTAGACTTTTACACAATAAAATAAATGTGTTCTGCACTTTTAGTGTTTAAATAAACATGAAGGATTTATTTCTAGCTATAATGTAAATTGGTGATGTGGAAAGTTATGGAAAGAGAATGCATGCTAAAACTTCAGACCTCCTGGTTTCTGTCACTGCTCTGTATACTTGAACAACACTGATTCCTACAGAAATAACTTACCTCTTATATAATATCTGTAAGATATTTTATTCTAAGAATATATATATTTATATATATAAAATTTTCCCCCACTGGAGTTTCTGATTTCCTATATTTGTGTTTAAAATTATAATTGGAGATTATGAGCCAAGATACACCGTCCTAAAATATACTCTGGATATTTGTCCCATTTTTTTACTTTGACCTGCAGGAATAAATCTATTTTTCCTTGTAATCTAACATACACACACACGCACACTCACACACACACACATACACATACACCGGAAAAAAAAGTTTCACAAAACTAAGCTTACACTTGTTAAATGCAATGCACTCCAGTATTTTTATTCTATTTTTCTCTAATTTATTTTTCTCTCTTATTTTTAAAAAAAAAATGGATTGGGACCCTCAGTTTAAAAAACACTTCCTGAGAGGAACTCTTGCTCACATGTGTAAAAATGTTCATAGGAGCACTTTAGAAATATGAAAAAAAAGGTGGGAAAATTGCATCCAACCAATGATAAACATTGTGTATGGAGTAATGGCAGGGGTAAAACTTGGGTTGAGGTGTCAGGAAAGAACTTATTGAGGAAATGACATTTAAATTTAGACTGGAAGGCAAAGCCTGGAAAATAGCATTGTACACTGAGAAGATCCTGGATAAGCCAAGAACTTGGCGCTCTCAAGGAACCGAAGGAGGCTAATGTGGTTGGGTCACAGGGAGCCAAGGGGAGAGACACGTGATGAGACTGGGCTGGTAAGAGGGAGATAAATTATGCAATGCTTTAAAGGCAACACCAAAGTTAGCAGACTTTTTTTTTTTTTTTTTTACAGAAAACAAACTGATGGCTGCCAGAGAAGAGGGGGGTGGGAAGTTGGGCAAAATGGGTGAAGGGGGAAGGGAGATACAGGCTCCCAGTTATGGAATGAATAAGTCACAGGAATAAAAGCCACGGCATAAGGAATACCATCAATGATATTGTCATAACAAGGTAATGGGACAAATGGTAACTTTACTTGTGGTGAACATAGCATCATGTATAAACTTGTCAAATCAGTAAGTTGTACACCTCAAACTAATGTAACATTGTGTGTCAACTATATTAAAAACAAGAATACACTTCTGGTGATGAGCACTGAGTAATATATAGGATTGTTGAACACCTGAGATTTATTTTACATCTAAGATTAATACAACACTGTTTATTCATCATATTTGACTAAAAATTTTTTAAAAAACCCAAAGATAGCAGAGTTTTATTCGAGTGAAATGAGTAGCCATTGAAGGGGTGTGCTAAGCTGGGAAATGGCATGATCAACTTTATCTTTTCAATCATTGCCAGGCTTATGTGTGAAGAATGAATTAGAGAAAATATAGAGGAAAATCAGTTAAGAAGCTATGATAAAAGCCTGTGGTGGTTTAGATTGTTGTTAGGACAGAAACAACTAGAAGTGGATTGATACAGGGGATATTTTATTTTATTTTATTTTTCTTTATTTATTTATGATAGTCAACACAGAGAGAGAGAGAGAGGCAGAGACACAGGCAGAGGGAGAAGCAGGCTCCATGCACCAGGAGCCCGACGTGGGATTCGATCCCGGGTCTCCAGGATCGCGCCCTGGGCCAAAGGCAGGCACCAAACCACTGTGCCACCCAGGAATCCCCCAGGGGATATTTTAGAGGTAAAATTTGTAGGACTTGGAGATGTCTTATTTGGAATTGAAGTTGGGGTTGATGGAGGGAGGTGAGCTGGAAGGTAAGGGCCATGTCAAACACAAAGAAATGAAAAAACACAATTGCACTACTAGGTATTTATCCAAAAGATGCAAATATGGTGATTCGAAGGGACAATTGCCCCCCAGTGTTTATAGTGGCAACGTCCGTCATAGCCAAAATACGGAAAGAGCACAGATGTCCATCAGCAGATGAATGCATAAGGAAGACATGGTATATATTTACAGTGGAATACTACTCAGCCATCAAAAAACGAAATCTTAACTATTTGCAATAATGTGAATGGAACTAGAGGGTATTATGTTATGTGAAATAAGTCAATCAGAGAAAGACAATTATGCTCTCACTCATGTAAGAAATAGTGAAAGGGATTATAGGGAAAGGAGGGAAAATGAGTGGGAAAAATTAGAGAGGGTGACAAACCATGAGAGACTCCTAACTCTGGGAGAGGAACAAAGGGTAGTGGAAGGGGAGGCAGGCAGGGGGATGGGGTGACTGGGTGACCAGCATTGAGGAGGGCACTTGATGAGATAAGCAGTGGGTGTTATACTATATGTTGGCAAATCGAACTTCAATAAAAAGTATATATATGTATAAAAGGAACTTAAGAAACAAAACAGATAATCATAGAGGAAGGGAGGGAAAAATAAGACAAAATCTGAGAGGAAACAAACCATAAGAGACTTAACTAGAAGAAACAAACTGAAGGTTGCTGTAGGCGAGGTGGGTGGGGGGATGGGGTAACTGAGTGA
Source organism: Vulpes lagopus (assembly GCF_018345385.1). NCBI lineage: Eukaryota > Metazoa > Chordata > Mammalia > Carnivora > Canidae > Vulpes > Vulpes lagopus. Next base: position 38,194,639 of record NC_054829.1, read on the forward strand.
TGGGCATTAAGGAGGGCACTTGATAGAATGAGCACTGGGTGTTATACGCGACAGATGAATCAGAGACAAACTCTATCTTTGAAACTAATAATATATTATATGTTAATTAAATTTAAATAACAAATAAATAAACATTAAAAAAAGAAAAAAACAGAAAAACATTCCATGCTCATGGATTGGAAGAATAAATATTGTTAAAATGTCTATACTGCCCAAAGCAATCTACATATTCAATGCAGTCCCTATCAAAATAACACCAGCATTTTTCACAGACTTAGAAGAAACAATTCTAAAATTAGTATGGAACCAGAAAAGATCCTGAATAGTCAGAGTAATGTAGAAAAAGAAAACCATGGCTGGATGTACCACAATTCCAACTTCAGCTCTATTACTAAGCTGTAATCATCAAGACTGTATGGCACTGACAGAAAAACAGACAAACAGATCAGTGGAACAGACTAGAGAACCCAGAAATGGACCCTCAACTATGTAGTCAACTAATCTTCAACAAAGAAGGAACACTATCCAATGGAAAAAAGTCTCTTCAACAAATGGTGTTGGGAAAACTGGATAGTCATATACAAAAGAACAAAACTGGACCACTTTCTTATATTATACACAAAAATGAATTAAAAATGGATGAAAGACCTAAATGTGAAACAGACATCCATAAAAATCCTAGAGGAAAACACAGGTAGCAAGTTCTTTGACCTTGGCCTCAGTAACTTCTTACTAGACATGTCTCCACAAAAACAAAAATGAACCATTGGGACTTCATCCAGATAAAAAGCTTTTGCACAGCAAAGGAAATAATTAACAAAACTAAAAGGCAGCCTATGGAATGGGAGAAGATATTTGCAAATGGCATATCAGACAAAGGGCTAGTATCCAAAATCTGTAAAGAGCTCATTGCACTCAACACCCAAAAACCCAAAAGTCCAGTCAAGAAATGAGCAAAGACATGAACAGACATTTCTTAAAAGAAGATATACAAATGACTAACAGACACATGAAAAAAATGTTTAATATCACTCATCATCAGGGAAATACAAACCAAAACCACAATGAGATACCACCTCACACCAGTCAGAATGGCTAAAATTAACAAGTCAGGAAACAACGGATGTTGGCAAGGATGTGAAGAAAGGGGAACCCTCTTATGCTGTTGGAGGGAATGCAACCTGGTACAGCCACTCTGGAAAACAGTATGGAGCCTCAAGAAGTTAATAGAGCTGCCCTATGATTAGGGCAGCAATTGCACTATTAGGTATTTATCCCAAAGATACAAAAGTAGTGATCTGAAGGGGCACCTGCACTCCAATGTTTATAGCAGCAATGTCCACAATAGCCAAAATATGGAAAAAGCCCAGATGCCATTGACAGATAAGGACCTCGCTCTGGTAGTCATCCTCTCTGTTTTGTATCTTCAGCATCTTACACAACTGAGAGTCAGCTGCCTACACAGATGAGATCATTCTGGGATGACAGAACAGAAGAAGAAGAAGAAGAAGAAGAAGAAGAAGAAGAAGAAGAAGAAGCAGCAGGAGGAGGAAGAGGAGGAGGAAGAGGAGGAGGAAGAAGGAAGAGGAGGAGGAGGAAGAAGAAGAGGAGGAGGAGAAAGGCTAGGAGAGAGCCATGAAGAGGGCCAACATTCAGAAGCAGCTTGAGGAGGAATCAGAACAGGAGTTTGAGATGCCCGGGCCACAGGAGTGGTAGTAAGCCATGAGTATGTGGTCTGATAGGAGACAGATAAGAGTGTCGTCAATAGTCAATGGTATCAAATGCTGCTAAGAAGTGAAATACGATAAGGCTGAGAAGCATCTGTTGGATTTAGCAACATAACTGTCACAATGATCTTAGTAGGAGTTCTTTTTTTAGATTGATGGCATAGAAGAAGGAAAGGAAGTAGAGAGGATGAGTGAGCCTTGGCTGGAAATGAGAGAACAATAGGAATACAGGCAGTGAAGAATGTATCATCAAGGGAGGTATTTTTTGTTTGTTGTTTGTTTGAGAGTGGAATATATAAGAGGCTTTGAATGTTGTTTGGAAAGTTTGGGTGGAGAGTAAGAGGCAGAAGATGCAAAACAGAGACAATGATTACCAGAGCAAGGTCCTCAGCTGGAAGGCAAACCACATGTGGCTGAATGACTTTTGATCAGAGGACAGATGTTCCCTCTACTGTGGAAGAAGGAGAGAAAGAGTGTGGGGGGTCCAAGAAATTCTGTGGGATTCACGGTTGGGAGGCACTGTCTGTATTCTCTGTGACAAATGAATTAAGAGGGTGAGCCAGTTTGGGATGCTTTGGCTGCAAGTAACAGAATGCCCAACTAAAAGCTGCTTAAACAAATTAGGGTTTAGTTTTCTCCCTTAATCATAAAGCCCAGGACTAAGCAGTTAGAATTATGAGAACTGAGTATCTTCATCTGAGAGGATGAAGATAGTTCACATCCTAGTTTGCATTTAATGAACTTATTGTCCTAAACTTGAACATAAATAGAAACTCTACTTTTCATAATATAGTTAAATCTATGCTGTGAAAAGTTACAGAAAATAAGAGAGAACGAGGGGCAGAAGATAATGGGCACTTGTCAATTCAGGCTTACAAAATATGTAATGATGGTTGTTAATGGGACTGCCTGAGAATGGTGCTCCCTGGGGTTGTACAATGTTGTAGCACTAGTTGGTAAGAGCATAGTAGAATCCACTGCATATTTCTGTTGGGATAGTCCAAAACTTGTACAAGGATGGTAGGTATAAATCAACTAGCAAGGGCATGCTTGATTTAGACAGCCAGTTGAAGATGTTCACTTAAGGAAAAATGAATGTGGATTTACAATATTCAATAATTTTTTGGTATATAGTAGTGAAAATGTTATCCTACTAGTCTGAACAAATAAATAAAACATTAACTGTAATTCGTGGTATTTTACTCTAAGCTGTATTGTTACCTATGGGAAGTCAGCACAGAACCTTTCACCTCTTCTTCCTTGAAATCCAACAAAATACACAACTGAGGCACAATCAGAGACACAGATAAAAGAAAAGTATTCACCTGATACTTTTCACTACCGTGAATGGTAAAGATTCAGAGAGTAACTCTAATGCAGATTGGTACTAGCCAGCGTGCTTATTACAATCTTGAATATATGGAGGAATCCCTAGGTGGCTCGGTGGTTTAGTGCCTGCCTTCAGCCCAGGGCGTGGTCCTGGGGTCTTGGATGGAGTCCCACAACGGGCTCCCTGCAGGGGGCTGGCTTCTCTGCCTGTGTCTGTCTCTGTTTCTCTCTGTGTCTCTCATGAACAAATAAAATCTTTTAAAAAAAACAAAACAATCTTGAATATATGAATTCCAAGAGAGGGAAATCCTGGAATCTTGCCAAAGACAAAACAAAGTACACCACCTTTAACATTTCTTAGAAGTCATTAAACGAAAGTTTTCATCCCTCCCACACTCTATATCATAATTCAAGATATCCTGACATAGGTCAAATGTCCCATTTCCAAAACTATGCTTTACTTCTATTGGAAATATATCAAAAAGCCATAAATTCCTATCATAAGTTTATGATGCCTTAATTAAAGAAGCTTCTCTGATAATATTTTGAAATCTCCCTTGATTTACTGCATCAGAGCTTACAACACTGTACAATTCCACATGGTAAGATTTAAAGAAGGTGAAATGCATGAATTTACTCTATAAACCCAAAAAGGGTAATTGCCAGAGTGATGTGAGAATAGAGGACCAGTAGAACATTTTCAGGCAGATTAGTGCAGAAACATTTGTTCAAATGTGATTCCATGTCACTGAAATAAAATCAGGATTTCATAACTAAGGACAAAACTACAATATCTGCTACAGGTGGTCTTCTGAGAGTCAGGGTCAAAGGAGGTCAGAGAAATAGTGGTTGGGAAGAGTAGGAACTCAAACTTTCCAGAGAACAAAAGATTGAGTTCTTCATAGAGAACAAAGTAAACACCCATTGAAATTTGTCATTGAGATTTTATTGTGATACTAACCTGGATTGATTTTGTGACTCTTGTTATAATACACAGTTGCTCAGGCACAGCCACAGGGGGAGGTGGGTGGTTCATCTAGGACTGGAGTCCTGTAAGTAGATGCTGTGAAAGAAGCAGCTCAGTAAGCCCAGCATATTTGCAACGGGACAAATATAAGCATGTGCCCAGGAATCTAAGCTGGTATGGGGGAAAGGAGGAGAGAAATACAAACAAAACCCTCAAACCACAAAAGAACCAAGGCAAAAGGATCCATGAATCTAAAAGCTCAATGAGGCCAAGTGGGAAAGCTACAAAGGGGAGGTCAAGGATGAGAAATGGGATGTCCGAAGTTATGATTTATGAGGTGATGAATTTCTGGTGATAACAAGTACAGAATGCAACCATGGGTGGCTGTGGAGGAATGGAGATCATTAGGAATAGGGAGGTTAAGGAACTGAAATGGAGGGATGTTACACTCCCGCATGATGGAATCTTCAAGAGTAATGGTGGGAGCCATGTAGACAGCAGGGCCCTTCAGTCAATGGGAGCACGAAGCAAAGAGGTGATCAGCAGACAGTTATGCCAAGGTGGGTAGAGCATGATATAGTCTGTACAGTGTGAACCAAAAAGAAGAAGAGTTTAGGATGAAGAAGAATAGCCTGAAAGTGTCCCAAAGAGCCAGAATACTTCCACTTCCCAACTCTGAGGGGTCTGGTGCTTATCAGATCATATGAGCTCTTTGTATGCTAAACAGAATTCCACTTGCCTTCCAAGATTGAAGTAACATTATGATTGTTTGTAGTTCTCCTGAGTGTTCGCATGGGGTTAACCCTCAAACTTTGTATACCTGACACTGAGAAATAAAATTAAAGTGAAAAAGATTCAGTTGGCCCTTAAAAACCATACGACCCTTGAACTACAGGGTTCACTTATATGCAGACATTTTTCAGTACATGTATGTACAGATCTGTAAATATATTTTCCCTTCCTTGTGATTTTCTGAATAACACTTTCTCTTCTCTAGCTTACTTTGTTCTACGAATATAGAACACACCATACAAAATATGTGTTGACTGTTGACGTTATTGGCAAGGCTTCCATTCAACAGTAGGCTATTATTAGTTATGTTTTAGGGAGTCAAAAGTTATATGTGGATTCCCTACTTGTGTAGGGATAGGTGCCTTTAATCCCTGTGTTGTTGAAGAGCTAACTATATTTAAAAATTCATATTTTCCAAATGCACGGATGCTTATTTTACAGAAAAAAAAAAAAAAACAAGAGATGTTCCCAACACTTTAAAATTTTCAGCCACATCTTTGGTACTCTTTTTTCCTGAATTTAGGTAAGATGCAGACCTTCTTACTCTATGGAAAGATATTAAAATTTATTTTTTTCAAATTCTACCAACAGAATAATTTTGGATTCCATGGCCTGTACCTACTTTTTCCTTACATAGTGAGTGCCAGTCACTATGCCAGGCATGGAGTCAATGGTTAACAAAATATAGTTTTTCTCCCCCCAAGGAGATTAATTTTTTTTAAGTTTTTATTTATTTATTCATAAGAGACACAGAGAGATGCAGAGACATAGGCAGAGGGAGAAGCAGGCTCCCTGCAGGGAGCCTGATGCAGGACTTGACCCCAGGACCTAGGGATTATGACCTAAGCCAAAGGCAGATACTCAACCATTGAGCCACCCAGGGGCTCCCAAGGAGATTAATCTAAAAAGAAAAATAGTAAAGATTGACATTAGATACCTCATTAATATATTTATCTATCCATACATTGATTTACCCATCATTGTCCATTCATCCTTTTTCAGCAAACATTTACCTTAGCAACTTTGATCATTGTGCATCTATAAAGATCCATAAACTATAATTATGGGTCTGATCAGTAAATTCTGGTGTTTCTTAAGGTAAAAAGCACATTTTATTAAAACTTGGCATTTGGTAAAAGGCATGCATATGACCACCAAAATGCTCTAAGAGGCAGTAAAATGTGGCTAAGAGCCTGGATTTTTAAGTCAAATCGATTTGGATTTGATCAGATGTCAGGCAAATTTAATCTCTGTGCTCTTCAATTTCCTTATCTGTAGATAGGGAATAACACTCCTCTCACAGAGCTGTTGGAATTGAGCAAGATAATATCCATCTAGTGGTGAGCTTAGTAACTGACATGATGCCATTGACAAATATTTATTAAGGCAAATAGAAACAGACAAGACTGTATGGCAGCACTCCATCACTTCTTTCTTGCCTTCCTTTCTGTCAAATTCAATAACAACCATTTTGAAAAGAAAGAATATGGAAAACACAAACATGCACACACACACACACACACACACACACACACACACACACAGATCTGTGAACCCGCAGGCAGAGTGGAGAGTCCTGACAGCCCACAGGGTTCCTATAACCTCTGTGACAAAAGGCTTTTTCCATTTTACCAAGGAATGAGCTGTTCAGAGTGCCAGTTGTAAAATCGCCTTGTCTAACAGAATTTGAATTACATCGGTGAGATGCTTTGCCTGAGGCTGAGAAAGCCACTGCTTCAGATCTGACAGTGTCAGAATTTTGCCATATTTCAGTTTCATGTTTTTGCCGTCTTTGCCATTGTGGCTTCGCCTGATCAATGAGTGAAGGTTGTTAATTCCTATAGATCAACTAATACTTTAACTTCCTGTTGCACAGAGGCTTTTTAACTGCCTGTGCGTTAAAATGTTCTGATGCCAGGTCCCGCCCACAGAGGTTCTGATCTTACTGATCTGGGATGCAGCCTGGCTATGGGGATTTTTTTAAGGTGCCCATGTGATTCTGATGAACAGCTGGGGTACAGAATCCCAACCCTAGAGCCTAAGCTCCAGCTTAAGTCACAGAGGAGTTCCCATCTATATTGTGAGAAGCAGATGGTGTCCATACACACACACAAAACACTCTAGCCATCTGCTATCTTTGCCACCTCACTGAGAAACCACAAACTTTGTGTTCAGTCAGCAAGGTGGTGGAGGGCAAGACAGTTTTTCTATCTTGTTCAGCATCTAGAGGCAGGACTCAATGAATTATTCTCAGGCTTTTCTCCTGGGCTAGGGTTACGAAAGTGCCATGGGCAACAGCAGCTGCTCTTGTCATGTGAAAAGCCATCAGAGTCTCTTCACAGGCTATGGTGAAGACAGGACATCATGTGCACTTGGAGGTTCAGATTAGTGAAGGGCTGGAGAAAGGAGTGTGTGCTTTCTCAGGCCTTGAATGGGAGCCGTCTTGGTTGCTCACAGCTAGTCACAGTTCTTTCTATGGTTTACCGTGTGGAAAGCTGCAGACCTTCATGAGGATAAGCAATTGCTAGAGTGGAGAATTCAGATAATCGTGTATGTAGAAATCTCTTGGGAGACTTGGTAGTATGCAGATTTGTGGGCCTTGGTCCTCTTCCCATTCTGATTCATTAGGTCTGGGACAGGGTCAAGGAATCTGTACTCTAACAGGTGCCATAGGTGTTTTTCATGCAGGTGGTCCACTGATACCTGAGGACCCTAAGCAAATTGGTTGTCAATTATATTTAACAAGTCAAAAATATGAAGTTGCATTGGAGGAGCATACAGTCCAGTTACTATTAGAAGATATGTATATATGAGTGTAAGAAACAAGGGCATTATAACAGGCCGTAGGATATAATGACTGTTATACAGAGATGCAAACCACGCATGTGGGAACTGAAATGAGACAAATATCTCATTTGGCTGAGAGGAACAGCAGAAACTCCATGAAGGAGGTAGTGCTGAATTGGAGTTGGATGTATGGATAGGCATTCTAAAGGTGGTAGTGGAATAGAGCAGAGGAGAATATTATTGTACCCTCACAGAAGGGACTGTCAGTAGGCAGGAAATACTTGACATCTCACACTCTAGCTGATTGGACAGTAAATCAGGTCATCCCACCATCTGGTCAGAGTTCATTAGACCAGGTATTGCCATTTCATTAGAGTGAGCCCACTCATAGGCTTGCCGGCTATCTGCTTTTGATATGATCTGCTCACAAAAATATGTTCTTCTCCTGGGAATAGGGAACTGGGAAACTGAGTGACTGAGTAACACTTAAAAGAAAAGTTATGTCAAGATAAGTTGTTTGGAGTTACTGGGAATTGTTTTGGGGCATAAAATAACCTATCTGTGTTTTGGAGGAATTTTAAAATTATTATTCAGTATATTAAAGTATACAACTTTATTAAATTAGGTTTAGTGAAGTATAATGAAGTGGAATGAGGGATAGATTAATGATGACAGGATAATTGGGAGGTTACTTTGATAGTCTAAGGAAAAATTAATAACAGCATTTACCTAGTATTTATTAGATTGCAGGCATAGTACTTAACATATTATTTCATCTAATCCCAACAACAACCCTATTAGTAAACGCTATTGATATTCCCATTTGAAATGGGAAATGAAGCTCAGACAAGTTAAGTACTTGCCTAAGGTTATGGCTTATAAGTAGTAGAGGCAGAACCAGAGTCTGAACTTAATATACCTAATTTCAGAACCTCTGCTTTGAGCCAGTACTCCATGCTCCCCAGACTACAAAAGTGAGAGCCTTTTGACAATGGTAACAACAGGCAGAGAAAGAAGGGATGATGGCAGGAGGCAGCATCCACTGGCATGTATACAATCATGGAATGTTGAAGTAGAAACAGATCTTAGAGACCATTTAGCCTTTCTATGGATATTGCTTTGAGACCCTGAAAAGAGAACACTTCTCCTGTGAGCTCATTGGGCTACTAGCAAAGTCTTAACATGGAGATGATGTTGAGGAGAAGGGAGAAGGAAGGGAGAAGGAATCAACAATACTTTGGAGGTTTGGCATCCAGATGACCAAAAGAAGGAGGTAGGGGCAGATCATGATGCTGAGTTTGAGGTAGTGATGGAGCATAAAAATGGAGATGTCCCATGGACCATAGGCTAAGTTTAAAGATTGACCGAAGTCATCGGAGAGGGTGAGATCATTGGGAAGACCTTACATAGAGAAATGAAAGTCAAGACAGAATGAGTGACAATGAGAGAAATAAAATAATCCATAAAAAGTATAGGGAAAGACTAGTAAGAGAGATAGGACATCCAGAGAGTGTATGGCAGCTAAAGACAACATAAGGAAATTTCAGGAGGGAGAAGATTCAGTTTCAAATGCTACAAACAGCTAAGGGAGGATGTAACTGAGAAGGAGGCTTTGCATGGTGAGAACATCCTTATCAGTCAGGGTTTGTGGTGGCACAAACCACGTGGTACAAACCAACTCCAGCTAACCTCAAAAAAGGATTCATTGGAAGATTATTCGATAACTCAAAACAGTGAGAATGGAGAACCAGACTAAGAACATTGGCAGGAACCAGAGAAACTGAGAATTAGAGAACATGATTAGGATCTTGCCCAAGGGGCTGTCTGGTGAAAAATTGCCACGAGGTCCACCACTATGACATATTCACTGCATTTAACCAGAAAGTTCAATCTCACCTCTGCTTCTATGAACAATTTCTAGCTTATCTGTGTCCTTGCTTCATTCTCTCCTAAATCAGAGTTTCTTTTTCCTTTTTAGCCAATCCCATTGGCCAGATTTAGCTCATCTACTGACACCCTCACAGAGAGAAGGACAAGTCTTATCCTCTTCAACTTGCATAAAGGGTCAAAGAAATCTGCATCCACTAAGCCTTATGAATGGAAGCGTTCTCATATAGGAAGGTGTTTCTGTGCTGGATATCCCCACATGACCATCACACCACTTGGGACTTTTGAGACCAGGGTTGCAGGAAAGGCTTTAGTGGCAAAGACTGGTTAAAGAGTGAATGGATACTAAGGAAGTTTTAGCTGTAGTATAAACTATTCCCCAAAATGGGAGAACATAGTTGTAGGAAAAAACCCTTTAGAATGGGAAAGACAGGGATAATTTGTAGGTAAGGGAGAAGACATTCATTAGAGACAGAGAAGTGATAAAAGTCTCATTGACCATTGGATATTCAGCACCTAGGATAGGAAGAATGAAGGAAGGAAGGGGAGGGGGCAAGAAGAGAGAGAGAGATGTAAAAGAACAAAGATGTACAATATACAAAGTATGCTGGGGAAGAGAAGACCCTATGCTAGGCACATATTTGTTGGGTTCCCATCAATTTAATTTGTGACTTTCTTTAACAACCACATCCCAACACTGTCATGGATAATTATGGCCTAATTAGGATGCCCCTAACTGAGCACATTTCCTATTTTTCTTTTTTTCTCCCAGTGATTTTACAACAGGCATCATGGCCTGATTCTCAGCCCAGTCCAGCTCAGTCTGCAGTCCATGAACTAAGTATAATGTATTCTAATTTGCTCTGATGTTATGCTGCTGCTCTTTGAGTGGAGCAAATAGATCTGTCCCGGTGCCATTTACATGGTCTTGGTTGGGGCTTCTCAAAATCTCCAGCTCTCATTTATTAATTCTGGCAAAGTTTAGAGGTTCAGTAGGGACTGAGGAAGAAAATGCAGCTAAGTGGCCCTGGAAGAGATTACATTCAAGACTTTGATCTCTTTATATAGTGTTCAGCACAAAGGGAAAGGGTAATCAATTGGTGTCAGTAGCTCCTTCCCAGAATCACTCATGCGATCCAAAATAATCAAGCTTAAAATGTGCACTTTTTCTACCTAACTCATTTTCACTAAAATATTCATAAGGAAGATTTAGTTACATGACAATGAACACCAAGAACATACAGCCTCACTCCTTTGTCATGGCTATCTTTTCATGTAGACTTTTCAGTTGCCAGCAGCTTGATGTTTGATGCCCCTAGAAATAATTCTTTAAGATCTAAAGAATAAAAAAATGCCCCAAATATGAGAACCTGTGAGTTCCCTATTAACCTAACACACATTCTATAAATTGTGAAATGGAATAAGAAACAATAGGGCAAGCTTTAAAATGATTTCTGAAAAAAGATGATGCCACCAAGAGACATGGCAAAAGATACAAGCTAGTGGTGCAGATATAAAAAGGTACAATAAAATTTAATACAGCTCATATATATACATATATATATATATGCACATATGTATAGAGTCATTTACCTTAGCAATTGTTTTCTTAGGAAATGAATACCTTGGGAACAATTAGTACAAGGATAGTGTATAATAAAAAGGGATTGCAATAATCTAAAAGTCCATCAGTTGGGTTTGTTGAATAACTCATATACAGCAGCAAATATAGTGGGATACTGTAGAGCCATTAATAAAGATGAAGAAGTGCTTCATTTATTGACACAAGGAGATGTTCACAATATTAGGTTAAGTAAAAACGGCAATGACAGAACAGTGAGCTACCATTTTGAAGTTTGGAAGAGACATACTACAATGTGGCAGGGTAACAGGAGAAGTTCACTTTCTTCTTTCTCTATGTCATTGATTTTCTACAATAAGCATTCATTGCTTTTATACTCAGCATAACCACTAAAGCTATTCCACTCACACCTCCCATAAAACACAAAGAAATGAAAAATATTTGTGCAAGCTAGTAAAAATTTTTACACAAGGTAATAATGCTATTGAACCCCCCACCTCTTTTCCCTGGTGTGGGATTTCAAGATCAGCATCACCGTGGTAGTGACAAATGGGGGAAGATTTGGTAGAGGCATGATGTTCCAAGAACTTTGTTGAAGAAACCCACAGCCATGAGGATTTGAGGAAAGTCTAAAATGCTATCTCCTTTTATGGTATGCATGTGTAAGCTTGCATGCCACTAGACAGAGCTTCTCAGGTAGCATTTCCAATGAAACTCAGAGCCTCTGGGTGAATGTCAAGGGTGTGGTCTCCCCTCATATTCCCTTCCTCTTTCCTAGATCTCCAGAGGAAGTCCTCCTTTTAGAATGCTCAGGTAATCCCAACCCTAGTCCTGAGAAAACTTCAAGTACAGGAGCCTCACCCCACCTCCTTCCTCTCCGTGGGACCCTCCTGCTCCTTCCAATCTCCTCCTTCACTTCTGTCACATGAGGTTACTTATTGTTCAACTGGCTGTTTGTAACTGTGGTCTCCCACCACACATCCTGTACTCTTAGAGCCTTTCTCCTCTCCAGGCTCCAGAATAACAGCACCTTCTATTTCCGTCTTTCCTTTGGACTGTGATGACTTCTATCAGGTCAGGGATCATTTCTCAGCTGGGAGGAATTGAAATCACACCATAGTATAGATAACACATGCCCCAACAAGTATTATGTCACCAGGCTAGTTACACCCTAGAGAGTTACCCTTGAGTAATGAATTTGTAATAGTGGCATTTTTGTAAGACTTACAAACTAATAAGGAAGATATTTTTTTGTGGTGGTTAAGCTAGTTAGCACCAATAGAAGTACTAGAACCTAGTTTTCCTATTGCCCAGTTCAGGGCTTAGTTTTGCAGCCTCTTGTTTTCTCCTTTGTAGAGATTCAGAATTCTTAGCGCTATGCTATAATGTAAATAATGCTATAATGTAAAGAAAATTCTAAAAGAAGAAGAAGAAGAAGAAGAAGAAGAAAGAAGAAGAAGAAGAAGAAGAAGAAAGAAAAGAAAATTCTATCCTTTATCATTTTATTTTATTTTTTTTAAAGATTTTATTTATTTATTCATGAGAGACACAGAGAGAGGCAGAGACACAGGCAGAGGGAGAAGCAGGCTCCATGCAGGAAGCCCGATGCGGGACTCCATCCCTGGTCTCCAGGGTCACGCCCTGGGCTGAAGGTGGCGCTAAACCGCTGGGCGACGGGGGCTGCCTTCCTTCATCATTTTAGAGGAAAAAATATATTGCTATAGAATAGGACATTGTTTTTAGTCATTGTAATATGAGGCTTATTACCTCATAATATTTCCAGTTTAAGAAAAAAAATCAAGATAATCTTAGTCCTAGCTAGACTGTTCGACAGAGAGTGAGCTCTGGACTGCCCGGACTTAGTGAACCTGGTATGCGCCATAGCTAGCTCAGCCACACACTAGCTATGTGACCTTGGTGAGCTTACTTAAACTCTCTCTGTTTCCATTTCCATTCTGTAGAACACAACCAGCGAACTTATAGGGTCACTGCTAATATTAAATATTAAATGAGTTGATGTGTGTAAAAATACTTGTGTGCCTGGCACAAAGCACTCAATAGATGTTCTCTATCAGAATTTAGCAGGCTGAGAAATGGAAGTACAGTGTATAATCTACATACACATTTAGTTGGATGCTCAAGGCAGTAAAAGATTTGTCAAATATGTTGCTAAAAATAGTCAGGAAAACTTTTAAAAGCATAATAATAAAATGAATGCTTGTATTTCCAGGCATTACAATAGACAAATCAATGCAATCAATAAAACAAAGTGAGAGTTTTCCAATAGTAAGCAAAATAAGGGGACACTACAGAAATCTTTGAAAGCAACTCCAAACACACCAGAATTTAGTATCTGACAAAAATGACTTTTAGAATGTGAATTTGAAGAAAAGTGAAGCCACTCAATCAATAATGGTGAGATGAATGGTGAACAAGAAAAAGTTGTGGTAAGAAAGAAAAGTTTTCATGGGGCACCTGGATGACTCAGTCTGTTAAGCATATGACCCTTGGCTTCAGTTTAGGTCATGATCTCAGAGTTTATCTGCAAAGATATTCATTGAAAATTTCTCACAATAGAGAAAATTTGAACAAAACAAGGGATTGAGTAAATAGATTATGATTTTCCCATATGAAGGAATTATATATAGTCATCAGAAATAATGATTATAGGAGATATAATGATATGGAAAACTGCTCACGGTATATTAAGGGGAAAAAAGTAGCTTATAAAACAATATGATACCAATATGTTTAATATGAATTTTTAAAAGTCTGGAAGGATATACTTCAAAATCTTAACAGTTGTTTATTTCTAGGTGATAAATTTGAGCATTCTTTTATTTGTCCTCTTTATATTTTTTCTTTGTTTTCTATATTGCCTGCAGAGAGTGTGTTTCATTGTTTCAGTTGAAATGTTAACTGAGATAACTGTATGCTCACATACAATTTTAAGAAATAATACAAGGAGATCCCAGGTACCCTTTATACAGTATCCCCCAATGTTCATATCTCACAAAAAATAGAGTATCACAACCAGAAATATTGACACTGATACAATCCGTTGGTCTTGTACAGATTTATTATTTCATTGTACTTGTGTATGTGTGTTGGGGGGTTCTACACAATTTTATCACATCTGTTGGTTTGTGTGTCCACAATCATATGCAAGATACAAAATAGTTCCTTTATAGTAAGAAGCATCCCTCCAGTTCTCTTTCATACCCACACCTCCCTCCCTCTTCTCCCACCCTCCCTCTTGATCCCTAATCCAGGAAACCACTAATCTGTTCTCTGCTTCTCCAATTTCATATTAAATAGGGTAAATAAATGTTTCAATTTGTTAAATAATTTAAACTATGGAATGTTAAATGTCCAAAATGTTAAAGTATATTAAATTTTAAATTTTGGAATGTTAACATTTAAATGTTAAATAAATAGAATAATAGAGTATATAGCTTTTTAGGATTGGCTTTTTTTTTTTTTTTTTTTTTACTCAGTATAATTCCCTGGAGATTAATCTAAATTGTTGTGTCTATCAATAGTTTTCCTCACTCTCTCACTTGCTCATTCTCTCTTTTATTCCTGCTGAGTGGTATTTTGGATACGGCTGTGTTACAGTTTGTTTATTCATCTGTTGGAGGACCTCTGGGCTGTTTCCACTTTGGGGCTATTATGAGGAACATTTGTGATGAACATTTGTCAACTATGAACATTTGTGTACAGGTTTTCATGTGGGCATAAGTTTTCATTTTTCTGGGATAAATGCCCAAGAGTGCAATTGCTACTTTGTATGGTATTTGTGTGTTTAGTTTTCTGAGAAACTATCAAAGTATTTTCCAAGAATGGCTGTTCCATTTTACATTCTCACCAGTAATGTAAGAGTGATTTAGTTTCTCCACATTCCTTGCCAGCATTTAATGTTGTCACTAACTTTCATTTTCATCCTTTCTGATAGGTGTATAGTGATATCTTACTGTGGTTTTAATTTGAATTTTCCTGGTAGCTACTGATGGTGAATATCTTTTCACGTGCTAATTTACCATGTTCAGTGAAATATCTGTTCATGACTTTGACCATCTTCTTGGATGATTTGAGGTGCTGGTGGTTTTTTTTTTTTTTTTTTTTTAGTGTTGAGTTTTAATTGTATATATATTCTAGATCCCACTCCTTTGTTGGATATATGGTTTTCAAATATTTTCTCTCAGTCTGCAGCTTGTGTGTTTATCCTATTCACATGGTCTCTCACAGAGCAAAGGCTTTTGTCTTTCTTTCTCCCTTCCTTCCTTCTTTCCTTCCTTCCTTTTTGCCTATGATTGTCCAATTTATTTTAAAACCTATCTAGAGGGGTACCTTAGCGGCTCAGTTGCTTAAGTGTCCGATTCCTGATGTTGGCTCAGGTCATGATTTCAGGTTTGGAGATGGAGCCCCGTTTTGAGATCCATGCTAGGCATGCAGCCTGCTTGGGATTCTCTCTATGCCTCTGTCTCTTCTAAATAAATAAATAAATAAATAAATAAATAAATAACCTATCTAAAAAAATAAAACCTGTCTAAAGAATATTTCAGGGGGTGGGGCAAGATGGTGGAGGAGTAGGGTACTCAAGTCACCTGTCCCCACCAACTTACCTAGATAATTTTCAAATCATCTTGAAAACCTACGAATTCAACCTGAGATTTAAAGAGTGAATAGCCGGAATGCCACAGAGAGAAGGGTTTTCACTTCCAACAAGGTAGGAAGACAGAAAAAAAATAAAATAAAAAAGAATCAAGTGGGGGAGGGGCCCCATAAGGAGCCGGATTAAGGGGGGTGGCTAGAGCCTCCAGGCCAGGAAAGCCCAGTCCCAGAGAAGCGGGAACTTTAAAAATCAGCACCGAATTCTTCCTGGACAGAAAGACGCTGGCAGGTCCCCAGGAGGGGCAGGGGAGCCCCCAGGCTCCCAGGGTCACTAACAGAGGAGGTGTGCCCCGGGGGGAGAGGGCCCCACACACCGCGGGCTGAGCTCCCTAAAGGGCTGGAGCGCTCCCAGTGGGCCCGGGAGCAGCTTAGGCGCCGGCTCCGCGGAGGGGACTGTGCAGCCCCGGGAGCGCGATCCCAGCAGCGCAGGCCCCAGAGCCCAGGGTGCTGGGGACACAGCCCAGGATCCTGCGCTCCCCCCGGGACAGGCGGAGTCCAGGAGGACTCAGGACAGCGAGGACGCTCCTGCCACCGGGCGCCCCCGAGCTGTGCAGGTCAGCGCCCCCCGCCCTCCAGAGCATCCAGGCCCCTGTGGACTGGTTGCTGCGGGAATTACTGCGGGAGCTGACTCAAGGGCTGGAGAGCTGGCCGCCACCAGTGGTGGTGTCCCTCCTGGTGTCACCCTGTGCCTGGGACGGAGCAGGGCGCCAGGGAACTGGGGCCTCACAGGATAAACAGCCCCCACTGAGCCCGGCACCCGGCAGGGGGCGGGGCAGCTACCCCAGGTGCACACACTTGAGACTCAGCACAGCAGGCCCCTCCCCCAGAAGAGGAGCTTTCCCCAGCTGAAAGGACAGGAGAAGAGCAAGTTCTTGACTGAGCAGTGCTGGAAGGCTCCAGGGGAAGTCAAGGGATTATAGTATAATAGAACCAGAGGATACCCGTCCTTGTTTTTTGTTTTGTTTCGTTTTTTCTTTTTTCTTTTTTTCTTCCTTTTTTCAATACAACTCATTTTCACTCTGCATTGAGCAAAATGATTAGAAAGAAGAACTCACCACAAAAGAAAGAATCAGAAACAGTATTCTCTGCTACAGAGTTACAGAATTTGGATTACAATTCCATGTCAGAAAGCCAATTCAGAAGCACAATTATAAAGCTACTGGTGGCTCTGGAAAAAAGCATAAAGGATTCAAGAGACTTCATGACTGAGGATTTAGAGCTAATCAGGCCAAAATTAAAAATCAATTAAATGAAATGCAATCCAAACTGGAGGTGCTAACGAACAGGGTTAATGAGGTAGAAGAAAGAGTGAGTGACATAGAAGACAAGTTGATGGCAAGGAAGGAAGCTGAGGAAAAAAGAGAAAAACAATTAAAAGACCATGAGGAGGGGGATCCCTGGGTGGCTCAGTGGTTCAGCACCTGCCTTTAGCCCAGGGTGTGATCCTGGAGTCCCAGGATCCAGTCCTGCGTGGGGCTCCCTGCATGGAGCCTGCTTCTCCCTCTGTCTGTGTCTCTGCCTCTCTCTCTCTCTCTCTCTTTCTATGTCTATCATGAATAAATAAATAAACTCTTAAAAAAAAAACATTTAAAAGACTATGAGGGAAGGTTAAGGGACATAAATGACACCTTCAGAAGGAAAAATCTATGTTTAATTGGGGTTTCTGAGGGTGCCAAAAGGGACAGAGGACCAGAAAGCTTAGCTGAGAACTTCTCTAACTTGGGGTGGAAAACAGGCATTCAGATCCAGGAGATAGAGAGATCCCCCTGTAAAACCAATAAAAACCATTCAACACCTCAACATTTGATAGTGAAACTTGCAAATTCCAAAGATAAAGAGAAAATCCTTAAAGCAGCAAGAGACAAGAGATCCCTAACTTACATGGGGAGAAGTATTACATTAACAGCAGACCTCTCCACAGAGACCTGGCAGGTCAGAAAGGGCTGGCAGGATATATTCGGGATCCTACATGAGAAGAACATGCAGCCAAGAATACTTTATCCAGCAAGGCTCTCATTCAGAATAGAAGGAGAGATAAAGAGCTTCCAAGATAGGCAGAAACTGAAAGAATATGTGACTACCAAACCAACTCTGCAAGAAATATTAAGGGGGACTCTGTAAAAGAAAGAGGAAGCCCAAAGAAGCCAGAAGAACAGGGACTGAATAGGTATTATGATGACACTAAATTTATATCTTTCAATAGTAACTCTGAAATTGAATGGGCTTAATGATCCCATCAAAAGACACAGGGTTTCAGACTGGATGAAAAAGCAAGACCCATCTATTTGCTGTCTACAAGAGACTCATTTTATTTTATTTTATTTTATTTTATTTTATTTTATTTTATTTTATTTTATTTATTTTATTTTTTCATTTCCTTGAAGTTTATTGACTGTTACCAGTGGCAGAGCAAATTCCATAAAAGAGCAGGTTCCATACAGAGCAAGTGGAAGGGGAGCTCTGAGCTGGTGAGGAAGGATGCTTGGAGTGGGGACTTGGAGTGAAGCCTGGAAAGATAGATATTTCCCTCCTTTTCCCCTCCATTCCCACCAGGATACTGGATTTACAGTAGGGACATCTTGCTTAGCATTCCCTTTCAAATTGAACATGAGAAGAGAAAATTGATACAAAGTAGAGGAGGAAACACCTCACAGCTCCTCTGTTTCTCCATCCAAGGGGATGCCAATATCCACATTGTAATCTACTCGTTCCCCAGAGCTCAGCCAAGGAATAGGGGTTCGATTGAAAGAAGGCCTGTTGGAGAGGCTCTGGTTGTAGAGGACCAAGGGTTCACTCAGTAGAGGCCCCAAGTCAAACTTGGGCATCTGGAAGGTCACGCATTTGGAGGCCTTCTCATATCCACCATAAGGCATTGCCGTCCTGTTAAAGGACTTATATTGGGGAAGTTCAGGTTTGGCCCCATAGGCCAGTAAGTCGATGCCAAGCTCCACTTTCTGCTGAGAGTCCACCCCCATGGCTCGCTCCCATGGGGAAATATAGGTCTTGAACACAGTGATATGTTTTCCTTCTCCACCCGTCAGGTCTCCTGTTCCTGTTTTGCCAACCCATGCTGTTCCGGCAGCTCCTCCTCTGCCAGTCTGGCCCCCAGGACCACCTGTACCTCCAGATCCAGACCCGGAGCCCTGATGGTGATGCTGGTCAGAGCCATGATGTGTGGCAGAGCCACTTTCCCCTGCCTGGCCTCCACTGTTGCCTTTGCTGTTGGAGAATCCCTGACCAGCTGTGCCCAGCTGTCCCCCAACAGTGGGAAGGAACTTCTGGAAGTGATCCATTGAGCTGTTGGAGAAGACATCAGGGTGGTTTTCATAAATAAATTTCTCTACCCGCATCTGCCGCAGTTTGAACATCTTGGAGCCCCTATTAGTGAGCAGCGACAGCTCTTCCAACATCACATCCTTTGGGACACTGATCTTCTTGCCCAAGTTCAGGTCTGAGCTTTCCCATCCACCTCCAGTGAGTTCCATGATTAGCTTTCTGGGTTTCCTCTTCTTGTTGGGGGCTGGGGTTCCTGAGAGCGGCATTGTGGAGGCAGATTCAGCCGGCTGCTCAGGTGGTGGTCAGCACTCCCTGGGGTCCAGCAGCTTTGGAAGACTGAGCTGCTGTGACCGGAGGAGCTGGGCAGGCGTGGGGGCAGCTCTGTCTGCTCGTCTCTGCCACTTGGCAAACAGCTCCCCACCCCTACCCTGCAGCCTGGTCGGCTTAGGGATTCCAGCCAAAGGGGTTGCCCCATTCACTAGCCCATCAAGGAACCCCCGAGGCGCCGAGACTCATTTTAGACATAAGGACACCTACAGCCTGAAAATGAAAGGGTGGAGAACCATTTACCATTCAAATGGTCCTCAAAAGAAAGCAGAGGTAGCAATCCTCATATCAGATAAAGTTTATCCCAAAGACTGTAGTAAGACATGAAGAGGGACACTATATCATACTCAAAGGATCTATCCAACAAAAGGACCTAACAATCATGAATATTTATGCCCCTAACGTGGGAGCTGCCAAGTATATCAATCAATTAATAACCAAAGTAAAGACATACTTAGATAATAATACACTAATAGTGGGAGACTTCAACACAGCACTCTCTGCAAATGACAGATTTTCTAACCACAACATCACCAAAGAAACAAGACCTTTAAATGATACACTGGACCAGATAAATTTCAGATATTTACAGAACTTTACATCCAAACGCAACTGAATACACATTCTTCTCAAGTGCACATGGAACTTTCTCCAAAATAGACCACATACTGGGTCACAAATCAGGTCTTAACAGGTACCAAAAGATTGGGATTGTCCCTTGCATATTTTCAGACCATAATGCTTTGAAACTTGAACTCAATCACAAGAAGAAATTTGGAAGAAATTCAAACACGTGGAGGTTAAGGACCTGCTAAAAGATGAAAGGGTCAACCAGGAAATTAGAGAAGAATTAAAAGATTCATGGAAACTAATGAGAAGGAAGATACAACCATTCAAAATCTTTGGGATACAGCAAAAGCAGTCCTAAGAGGGAAATACATTGCAATACAAACATCCCTCAAAAAATTGGAAAAAACTCAAATACACAAGCTAACCTCACACCTAAAGGAACTGCAGAAGGAACAGCAAATAAAACCTACACCCAGCAGAAGAAGAGAGTTAATAAAAAGATTCAAGCAGAACTCAATGAAATAGAGACCAGAAGAACTGTGGAACAGAGCAACAAAACCAGGAGTTGGTTCTTTGAAAGAATTAATAATATAGAGAAACCATTTGCCAGCCTTATTAAAAACAAAAGAGAAAAGACTCTAATTAATAAAATCACGAATGAAAAAGGAGAGATCACAACCAATACCAAGGAAATACAAATTATTTAAAAACATTATGAGCAGCTATATGCCAATAGATTAGGCAATCTAGAAGAAATGGACACATTTCTGGAAAACCACAAACTACCAAAACTGGAACAGGAAGAAATAGAAAACCTGAACAGACCAATAACCAGGGAGGAAATTGAAGCAGTCATCAAAAATCTCCCAAGTCACAAAAGTCCAGGGCCAGATGGCTTCCCTGGGGAATTCTGTCAAACGTTTAAAGAAGAAACCATACCTATTCTACTAAAGCTGTTTGGAAAGATAGAAAGAGACGGAGTACTTCCAAACTCGTTCTCTGAGGACAGCATCACCTTAATTCCAAAACCAGACAAAGACCCCACCAAAAAGGAGAATTACAGACCAATATCCCTGATGAACACAGAAGCAAAAATTCTCAACAAGATACTAGCCAATAGGATCCAACAGTACATTAAGAAGATTGTTCATCATGACCAAGTGGGATTTATCCCCGGGATGCAAGGCTGGTTCAACACTCGTAAAGCAATCAATGTGATAGATCATATCAACAAGAGAAACAAGAACCATATAATCCTCTCAATAGATACAGAGAAAGCATTTGACAAAATACAGCATCCATATCTGATCAAAACTCTTCAGAGTGTAAGGATAGAGGGAACATTCCTCAGCATCTTAAAAGACATCTATGAAAAGCCCACAACAAATATCATTCTCAATGGGGAAACACTGGGAGCCTTTCCCCTAAGGTCAGGAACATGACAGGGATGTCCACTCTCACCACTGCTATTCAACATAGTACTAGACATCCTAGCCTCAGCAATCAGGCAACAAAAAGAAATAAAAGGCATTAAAATTGACAAAGAAGAAGTCAAACTTGCCCTCTTTGCAGATGACATGATAGTGTACCTAGAAAACCCAAAAGACTACGCCCCAAGATTGCTAGAACTGATACAGCAATTCGACAGTGTGGCAGGATACAAAACCAATGCCCAGAAATCAGTGGCATTTCTATACACTAACAATGAGACTGAAGAAAGGGAAATGAAGGAGTCAATTCCATTTACAATTGCACCCAAAAGCATAAGATACCTAGGAATAAACCTAACCAAAGAGGTAAAGGATCTATACCTTAAAAACTACAGAACACTTCTGAAAGAAATTGAGGAAAACACAAAGAGATGGAAAAATATTCCATGCTCATGGACTGGAAGAATTAATATTGTGAAAGTGTCAATGCTATCCAGGGCAATTTACACATTCAATACAATCCCTATCAAAATACCATGGACTTTCTTCAGAGAGTTAGAACAAATCATCTTAAGATTTGTGTGGAATCAGAAAAGACCCCAAATAGCCAGGGGAATATTAAAAAAGAAAACCAGAGCCGGGGGCATCACAATGCCAGACTTCAGGTTGTACTACAAAGCTGTGGTCATCAAGACAGTGTGGTACTGGCACAAAAACAGACACATAGATCAATGGAATAGTATAGAGAATCCAGAAATGGGCCCTCAGCTCTATGGTCAACTAATATTCGACAAAGCAGGAAAGACTATCCACTGGAAAAAGGACAGTCTCTTCAATAAATGGTGCTGGGAAAATTGGACATCCACATGTAGAAGAATAGTGAAAATTAACAAGACAGGAGACAACAAATGTTGGAGAGGATGTGGAGAAAGGGGAACCCTCTTGCACTGTTGGTGGGAATGTGAACTGGTGCAGCCACTCTGGAAAACTGTGTGGAGGTTCCTCAAAGAGTTAAAAATAGAGCTACCCTATGACTCAGCAATTGTACTACTGGGGATTTACCCCAAAGATACAGATGCAGTGAAATGGCAGGACACCTGCACCCCGATGTTTCTAGCAGCAATGTCCACAATAGCCAAACTGTGGAAGGAGCCTCGGTGTCCATCGACAGATGAATGGATAAAGAAGATGTGGTTTATGTATACAATGGAATATTACTCAGCCATTAGAAATGACAAATACCCACCATTTGTCTCAACGTGGATGGAACTGGAGGGTATTATGCTGAGTGAAGTAAGTCAATTGGAGAAGGACAATCATATGGTTTCACTCATATGGGCATATAAAAAATAGTGAAAGGGAATAAAGGGGAAAGGAGAGAAAATGAGTGGGAAATATCAGAGAGGGTGACCGAACATGAGAGACACCTAACTCTGGGAAACAAACAAGGGGTGGTGGAAAAGGAGGCGGGTGGGGGTTTGGGGTGACTGGGTGACCAGCACTGAGGGGGGCACTGGATGGGATGAGCATTGGGTGTTATGCTATATGTTGGCAAATCGAACTATAAAAAATATACAAAAAAAGAGTATTTCAGAAACTAGATACTTTTGATAGTGCTAACATAGATTGCTGGGTTATATACAAAACCAATTAATGTCCAAAGGGCCACAGTATAATATTTGGGGTTACCTGTTCCACCAGGCAGAAGTTATGTGCACCAGACAAGAAGCTCTATGTTCACCTCCACTCCTCCAGAGCTGTAAGTCCCCCAGACAACAGTATGTCAAACTTTACACTACAATGCAAGAGGATTGAGTAACCTTTTTTGCTTCTTCCCAAGTTTAATAGTGTGCCAGGAATACAAAATTAAACTAAAGCCAGTGAGAATCTTCAGATTTGAATTTGAAATGATAGACTTCAAATGCACAAGTAATCGATGCAAACTTCTGGTTCTTGGGAGAATGTTTAGTTTGGGGCAGATTATCCATGCTGACCAATCAAAGGAACATATTGCTAGGTGTTATGCTTTCCAAGTCAGCTTGAGAAAGGCTCAATAAGCTTAACTAGTATCTTCTTGGGCAGCTGTTCATAACCTGGGAGTGCTTTAGGTGGTTTCTCTGGTTGTAGCAAAATGTCATGACAACCCTCTACTCCTCATTACTCTCTCATTCTAGGTTCCATTAAAAATTGTTGGAGTCCTGCCTCCAGGCTAAGTCCCTGAAACCTTTTCTTTTTCATCTCAGAGAACTTCCAGAGGCCACAAGCCCTATGAGGATTGTCCAGATAACAAACATGCCTGTGTTCATAACTCTTCATGACTGCTAGAGACAACCTGAATTCAGGTACAGAAGCTGCAATCTCAACTTCTCTGTTGGCAGGAGAAAGTGCCAGCCTGCATGAAAAGAGGACTCCTCCCAGTGCATGAGCCTCCAGGACCTGCGGAGAACTCTCATTTCCACTGTATGGAGGAATTGTACGCTTTCCAAGGTACAATTCTTGCTGGTAATACCTTGCTTTGATGAATTCAAAAGACCACATTTATTTACTAGGTAATGATTCTGAATCATGTTCCTGGACAACCAAATCCTGAAGGTGGTTTGGTTTCATTAATCAAGATCTCCATTAATTTCTCTACCTTTCACTCCTACTTCAGTAACTTGAAAAAGTGGTTTCTGTTTCTAGAAAAGGTGATTTCTCAACCTCCTTACTCCTGACACACAGGAGTCTTCTCTCTTTGTTAGGGTCTCCTATTTTTTCTTTTTCAACATATAAACTACAAAGAAAGGAATGTAAAATACAACTGTACCACTATTTAAAGTAAAATTATAAAGTGAACATCTGCAAAACACCATCTCATCAAGAAGGAACACTTCCAGGCCAGAAGCCCCAGCGTGCTCCTTTCTTTCTTTCTTTCTTTCTTTCTTTCTTTCTTCTTTCTTTCTTTTTTTCTTTCTTTCTTTCTTTCTTTCTTTCTTTCTTTCTTTCTTTCTTTCTTCTTTCTTTCTTTCTCTCTTTCTTTCTTTTTCTTTTTCTCAGGGGAGCCCAAAGCAGGACTTGATCCCAGGACTCCAGGATCACAAACCAAAGGCAGACACTCAACCACTGAGCCACTCAGGTGCCCTCAGTGTGTCACTTTCTAAACAAACTCTTCTTCCCTTCCCTCTCCAGAGGTAACTACCATCTTGACATCTGAGTTAATCATGTCCTTACTTTATAGTTTTGCCAGTTTTGTAAGCATCCTTAACTGGCATAGTTTAATTTTATCTGCTTTTAAACTTTTCATGAATGAAGTCATACCATGTATCTTGCATCTTTCATTCATGGTCATCCTTATGAGCTTCATTTTTTTTAACGTTTTATTTATTCATGAGAGACACACAGAGAGAGGCAAAGACATAGGCAGAGGGAGAAGTAGGCTCCCTGCGGGGAGTCTGATGGTGGACTCGATCCCAGGACCCCAGGATCATGACCTGAGCCACAGGCAGATGCTCAACCACTGAGCCACCCAGGTGTCCCTTCATTTGTTTTGTTAAGTCTAAAAGTAGTTTGTATGCATTCACTGTTATATAGAATTGCGTGATTACACTGTATGCTTACCTTTTTTTTTTTTAAGAAAATCCATTGTAGTGTTAATGAACAGTTAGCTAAATTGAGGGGCACCTGAGGGGCACAGTCTAAGTTCCTGACTTTTGGTTTTGGCTCAAGTAATGATCTTGGGGTCATGAGATGGAGCCCCTTTTTGGTCTCTGTGCTTAGGGCAGAGTCTGCTTAAGACTCTCTCTTCCTCCCCTCTGTCCCTCCCCCTCCACCATGCTCTCTTGCTTTGATCTCAAATAAATAAATATATCTTTTTAAAAAATGAGCACTTGAATCGTTTTCAGTTTTTGGTGACTAGGATAATGTGACTGTAAACATTTTTGTATGTATTTACTGGTGTAAATGTGCCAATAGTTTTGCCAGAGTAAATACCTAGGAATGGAATTTCTGGGTTATGGTGTGGTTATGGTTATCTATGGTTGTAGATACCTCTGTCATTACTAGACAAAGCCAAAGATGTTTGCTAATGTACCCTTACCAGCAGTTCGCAGTGATCCATGTGAGCAGGTGTATTTTTAGAGTTCTGGTGGAAAGAACTATGTGGCTAGTGATTTCATAGAGTGATGCCTTTTTCCTTTGGTCCTGCAGATCCATGCACACTAAAGGAGCCAGGTTACCCAAAGCCCAGATTGAGTTTAACTCCAAGACAGTAAGTACCAAAGTCATCTTCACAGAGTAGGTAGCTATATTGCCATAATATCACTGAAACATTACCAAAGAAAGGATATTATGTTGACCACAAGATAATTTTGTAAAGCATAAAAATATTTGTCACACTGAGTGACATCAGCACAAAACAAGAATAAAATATTTTTTGACACTTCTGCCATTCAATGGATCACACTGTTTTTCTGTTTCCTTCCAGACCTAGCTCAATTTACTACTTCAGTTTTTTACAAAACTGTAGTCACTAATGGAGATATTTTGTCTTTTGCTCTATTCCCTAAACAAGATAGCATGAGCATTTTTTCCTCCCTTGCTACATAAGCTTCCTAATAATTATTTTATTCACTGTGCAATTTTCTGCCAGTGGTCACAGGTGTAGGGGAGATAATTGGGGTTTAATGTCCCCCAATCCCACTCTTCATTCCCCACAAGCAACCCCAAATAAATATCCTGTCTTAAAAAATAATATTCTGTCTAAGGAAGAAAACAAACATGTACTCTGTCTAAATGCAGCTTTGAGCCCTCTGGCCTCTCTCCAATGGAATTGTATCTTAAACCCTTACCATGTGGAAATGTTGGTGTTCTACTGATGGCCAAGGCCTTACCATAACTAACTTAATTGTTCCCTTGGTGGAGAGCGTTCAGATAGTTTCTCATGCCTTGAGATTTTAAATCATGCCCATTCATACATCCATTTTCCTTTCTTTAGATTATTAGCACAAATTCTTAGAAGAAGGTTAATGAGGGGCATCTGGGTGGTTCAGTCGGTTAAGCATCCAACTCTTGTTTTCAGCTCAGGTCATAATCTCAGGGTCCTGGGATTGAGCCCCATGTTGGGCTCCTGCTCAACAATGTGCCTGCCTGAGGATTCTCTCTCCCTCTGCCCCTCCCCCACCACGTGCGTGCGTGTGTGTGTGTGTGTGTGTGTGTGTGTGTGTGTGTATGTGTGTGTGTGTGCACAAGTGCTCTCTCTCTCAAAAAAATAAATAAATCTTTAAAAAAAGAAGAGAGTTGATGACTCAGAGATGAATTTTTTTTGTGGATCTTGATATATAATACTAAAGCACTTTATAAAAGTGATGTTTCAGTTCATATTTGCACTAAGGATTTATAAATGTATATACTATAATATATACATATATACTATGTTAATCAGGATTCTTAGTTGCAAACTAAGGAATTTGTTGGTGCAGAGAGTAAGTCTTGGAGACTCAACACAATGAAGGATATCCATGCCACACTGTAGGGCTGTTCCAGAAAAGAATGTCGTCATCAGGAGATACCACCACAGCTCATCTGCTGAGTCTGGGCAATGGCTGATGCCAGAAACTGCTGCCTTCAAAGCTGGACACTCTGCTATCATCGCCAACAGGAAATGAATTCTGTGTGTCATCTGCTTCCTCCTATTTCCCTCTTCTATATCAGATTCCCAATTGGATGTATTTGTGGGTTATATGTTGATGTCCCTGTTGCAAAGGAGCTTGGGAAAATGAGTTGTGTCTTTTTTCCTTTAGAGACACAATTCATAATTTGATAACTTTTCCAAATATAAGAAATTTGTTCAAAAGATACTGGCGGCCACCAACATGAGATATGTCTGCCTCCCCTTCCATAGCTGTGAATGTTAGATAATTAAATTGTTTTTGCTGACTAGTTATAAAACAGTTCTTTTTAAAAATTTATCTGATTACTATTTAAATTTCTTTTCACATTTCTACATGCCAGTTTTATATCCACTCACAGACTCTATCAGTCCAGCTTCTTCATCAATTAGAAATATTAGAAATATTTCTACCAGAAATCTCTGTGAGTATATTTATTAATATATTTCCTGTAGCTGTGTAGAAACTTCATTATCCTGTAGAGATAAAACTTAGTTGTCAACATTTTTATCTTTCGACATCTAAATGTCATAATCATTTCTATGCTGGGTGAAGGCCAGGTAGGCTCAATCTGTCTGGTCTTTGGGTCCCTTTGTTGCCATGATATCGTTTATTCTAAGAGGTAGCTAGTCTCTTGAGACTTATGCCCAGAGGACTCCTGGTAACTCAAAAAAGGGAAGAAAAAAGTGAATCTGAAACAGCAATATTTGTTTTGTGCCTTTGTACATATCATATCATGACTCTAGTTATGTAAGGAGGCATGAGAATATTATGCCTGTAAGTGGCTGAAATTCTCATGTCTCAGGCGGTATTTTTTGAACAAGAGAGATGGACATGACCTTGACATCTTTCTCCTGGCTTCATCATGGATTGATGAGACAGGCAAGGGAAATATTTATTCTTTATATCTAATCTTTCATCCAGAGGGTCATTAGTTTACAAACATGGATCTCAAACTGAACCAAAACCCTAATTCTACACTCTAGAAATGGCCATTTTACACGTATGGGATAAGCAGCTAAGGTATTTTATTAAGGTTATAAATACTTTACCGTCAGCGTTGTAAATTGGATATTTCTCAGTTTTGACCTTTATTATTACTATCTCATATGCCGTTTATACCGAATTGTACAACCGTCAAGTCACATTTTCAAGAGCACAAAAAGTGCAGGTTATCTCATAGACCATTGGGCAAATGCCTAAATCCTTCTGGATCAATCTGCCCACACTTCTGATGCACAGGGATTTGCCCTTGCTAATGCTGCCTGTGATTATAAATATCTATGGTAGCACTTTGATGGATGAATGGCACTTTCTACTTCCTGGTGAATTGTGTGCTCCCATGGATAATAAAAACAAATACAACCAAGATTATTGCATTTCAGACAAGGGGTGGTAGAGCACTGAGCAACCAATCAAAAGTATCTAAAGCACCAAATTATGCCCCTGAGGAGTCATCTTGCATATCCTTGGTTCTGTTTCCATGGTAGTAAGGATTGCTTGGGATATTCAAAGGCAATTTAAATGCATTTAGGCCACAGCTTACAAGGGGATAATCTTAGAAAAATCAGAAGTGAGTAAACATTAACAGCTAGTAAGAGAAGCAGTATTAAAAACCATACTCCATCTTGCTTGCTTTTTTATTTAGTGAAAAGTAAAAAATTTTTGACATCTGGAAATTATGTCTGCTTCTAACTTGGTCTTGGGATGACTCATTTCAAGAAAGTGCCACAATTTCCATATGCTAGAACACAGTAATTTGAGGCTGCTTGTTTTTTTAATTTAATTTTTAGGCTCAAAGGTATGAATTTGCATTATTTTCCCAAGCCAGCCTCAGGCACAGACGGATTTCCACCCCCCCCCCCCCATCTGAAAATACAACTCCTCACTGGCATGTCAGTATTGCAGGTTCATTTCTTTCTTTCTTTCTTTCTTTCTTTCTTTCTTTCTTTCTTCTTCTTCTTCTTCTTCTTCTTCTTCTTCTTCTTCTTCTTCTTCTTCTTCTTCTTCTTCTCCTTCTTCTTCTTCTTCTTCTTTTAGATTTTATTTATTCATGAGAAACACAGAGAGAGAGAGGCAGGAACATAGGCAGAGGGAGAAGCAGGTTCCCTGTGAGGAGCCTGGTGTGGGACGCAGGACCTGAGTCAAAGGTGGATGTTCAACTGCTGAGCCACTCAGGTGCCCCGCAGATTCATTTCTTTCTTTTCTTTTCTTTCTTTTCTTTTCTTTTCTTTTCTTTTCTTTTCTTTTCTTTTCTTTTCTTTTCTTTTCTTTTCTTCTTTCTTTCTTTCTTTCTTTCTTTTCTTTTCTTTTTTTTTTAAGATTTTATTTACTTATTCATGAGAGACACAAAGAGAGAGGCAGAGACATAGGCACAGAGAAGCAGGCTCCCTGTGGGGACCTTGACGCAGGACTCCATCCCAGGACCCCGGGATCACGCCCTGAGCCAAAGGCAGAAGCTCAACCGCTGAGCCACCCAGGCAGCCTGCAGGTTCATTTCTTTAAGCTCTGATGATTTTCAGTCTTTTTTTTTTTTAAGAAAATCCATTGTAGTGTTAATGAACAGTTAGCTAAATTGAGGGGCACCTGAGGGGCACAGTCTAAGTTCCTGACTTTTGGTTTTGGCTCAAGTAATGATCTTGGGGTCATGAGATGGAGCCCCTTTTTGGTCTCTGTGCTTAGGGCAGAGTCTGCTTAAGACTCTCTCTTCCTCCCCTCTGTCCCTCCCCCTCCACCATGCTCTCTTGCTTTGATCTCAAATAAATAAATATATCTTTTTAAAAAATGAGCACTTGAATCGTTTTCAGTTTTTGGTGACTAGGATAATGTGACTGTAAACATTTTTGTATGTATTTACTGGTGTAAATGTGCCAATAGTTTTGCCAGAGTAAATACCTAGGAATGGAATTTCTGGGTTATGGTGTGGTTATGGTTATCTATGGTTGTAGATACCTCTGTCATTACTAGACAAAGCCAAAGATGTTTGCTAATGTACCCTTACCAGCAGTTCGCAGTGATCCATGTGAGCAGGTGTATTTTTAGAGTTCTGGTGGAAAGAACTATGTGGCTAGTGATTTCATAGAGTGATGCCTTTTTCCTTTGGTCCTGCAGATCCATGCACACTAAAGGAGCCAGGTTACCCAAAGCCCAGATTGAGTTTAACTCCAAGACAGTAAGTACCAAAGTCATCTTCACAGAGTAGGTAGCTATATTGCCATAATATCACTGAAACATTACCAAAGAAAGGATATTATGTTGACCACAAGATAATTTTGTAAAGCATAAAAATATTTGTCACACTGAGTGACATCAGCACAAAACAAGAATAAAATATTTTTTGACACTTCTGCCATTCAATGGATCACACTGTTTTTCTGTTTCCTTCCAGACCTAGCTCAATTTACTACTTCAGTTTTTTACAAAACTGTAGTCACTAATGGAGATATTTTGTCTTTTGCTCTATTCCCTAAACAAGATAGCATGAGCATTTTTTCCTCCCTTGCTACATAAGCTTCCTAATAATTATTTTATTCACTGTGCAATTTTCTGCCAGTGGTCACAGGTGTAGGGGAGATAATTGGGGTTTAATGTCCCCCAATCCCACTCTTCATTCCCCACAAGCAACCCCAAATAAATATCCTGTCTTAAAAATAATATTCTGTCTAAGGAAGAAAACAAACATGTACTCTGTCTAAATGCAGCTTTGAGCCCTCTGGCCTCTCTCCAATGGAATTGTATCTTAAACCCTTACCATGTGGAAATGTTGGTGTTCTACTGATGGCCAAGGCCTTACCATAACTAACTTAATTGTTCCCTTGGTGGAGAGCGTTCAGATAGTTTCTCATGCCTTGAGATTTTAAATCATGCCCATTCATACATCCATTTTCCTTTCTTTAGATTATTAGCACAAATTCTTAGAAGAAGGTTAATGAGGGGCATCTGGGTGGTTCAGTCGGTTAAGCATCCAACTCTTGTTTTCAGCTCAGGTCATAATCTCAGGGTCCTGGGATTGAGCCCCATGTTGGGCTCCTGCTCAACAATGTGCCTGCCTGAGGATTCTCTCTCCCTCTGCCCCTCCCCCACCACGTGCGTGCGTGTGTGTGTGTGTGTGTGTGTGTGTGTGTGTGTGTGTATGTGTGTGTGTGTGCACAAGTGCTCTCTCTCTCAAAAAAATAAATAAATCTTTAAAAAAAGAAGAGAGTTGATGACTCAGAGATGAATTTTTTTTGTGGATCTTGATATATAATACTAAAGCACTTTATAAAAGTGATGTTTCAGTTCATATTTGCACTAAGGATTTATAAATGTATATACTATAATATATACATATATACTATGTTAATCAGGATTCTTAGTTGCAAACTAAGGAATTTGTTGGTGCAGAGAGTAAGTCTTGGAGACTCAACACAATGAAGGATATCCATGCCACACTGTAGGGCTGTTCCAGAAAAGAATGTCGTCATCAGGAGATACCACCACAGCTCATCTGCTGAGTCTGGGCAATGGCTGATGCCAGAAACTGCTGCCTTCAAAGCTGGACACTCTGCTATCATCGCCAACAGGAAATGAATTCTGTGTGTCATCTGCTTCCTCCTATTTCCCTCTTCTATATCAGATTCCCAATTGGATGTATTTGTGGGTTATATGTTGATGTCCCTGTTGCAAAGGAGCTTGGGAAAATGAGTTGTGTCTTTTTTCCTTTAGAGACACAATTCATAATTTGATAACTTTTCCAAATATAAGAAATTTGTTCAAAAGATACTGGCGGCCACCAACATGAGATATGTCTGCCTCCCCTTCCATAGCTGTGAATGTTAGATAATTAAATTGTTTTTGCTGACTAGTTATAAAACAGTTCTTTTTAAAAAATTTATCTGATTACTATTTAAATTTCTTTTCACATTTCTACATGCCAGTTTTATATCCACTCACAGACTCTATCAGTCCAGCTTCTTCATCAATTAGAAATATTAGAAATATTTCTACCAGAAATCTCTGTGAGTATATTTATTAATATATTTCCTGTAGCTGTGTAGAAACTTCATTATCCTGTAGAGATAAAACTTAGTTGTCAACATTTTTATCTTTCGACATCTAAATGTCATAATCATTTCTATGCTGGGTGAAGGCCAGGTAGGCTCAATCTGTCTGGTCTTTGGGTCCCTTTGTTGCCATGATATCGTTTATTCTAAGAGGTAGCTAGTCTCTTGAGACTTATGCCCAGAGGACTCCTGGTAACTCAAAAAAGGGAAGAAAAAAGTGAATCTGAAACAGCAATATTTGTTTTGTGCCTTTGTACATATCATATCATGACTCTAGTTATGTAAGGAGGCATGAGAATATTATGCCTGTAAGTGGCTGAAATTCTCATGTCTCAGGCGGTATTTTTTGAACAAGAGAGATGGACATGACCTTGACATCTTTCTCCTGGCTTCATCATGGATTGATGAGACAGGCAAGGGAAATATTTATTCTTTATATCTAATCTTTCATCCAGAGGGTCATTAGTTTACAAACATGGATCTCAAACTGAACCAAAACCCTAATTCTACACTCTAGAAATGGCCATTTTACACGTATGGGATAAGCAGCTAAGGTATTTTATTAAGGTTATAAATACTTTACCGTCAGCGTTGTAAATTGGATATTTCTCAGTTTTGACCTTTATTATTACTATCTCATATGCCGTTTATACCGAATTGTACAACCGTCAAGTCACATTTTCAAGAGCACAAAAAGTGCAGGTTATCTCATAGACCATTGGGCAAATGCCTAAATCCTTCTGGATCAATCTGCCCACACTTCTGATGCACAGGGATTTGCCCTTGCTAATGCTGCCTGTGATTATAAATATCTATGGTAGCACTTTGATGGATGAATGGCACTTTCTACTTCCTGGTGAATTGTGTGCTCCCATGGATAATAAAAACAAATACAACCAAGATTATTGCATTTCAGACAAGGGGTGGTAGAGCACTGAGCAACCAATCAAAAGTATCTAAAGCACCAAATTATGCCCCTGAGGAGTCATCTTGCATATCCTTGGTTCTGTTTCCATGGTAGTAAGGATTGCTTGGGATATTCAAAGGCAATTTAAATGCATTTAGGCCACAGCTTACAAGGGGATAATCTTAGAAAAATCAGAAGTGAGTAAACATTAACAGCTAGTAAGAGAAGCAGTATTAAAAACCATACTCCATCTTGCTTGCTTTTTTATTTAGTGAAAAGTAAAAAATTTTTGACATCTGGAAATTATGTCTGCTTCTAACTTGGTCTTGGGATGACTCATTTCAAGAAAGTGCCACAATTTCCATATGCTAGAACACAGTAATTTGAGGCTGCTTGTTTTTTTAATTTAATTTTTAGGCTCAAAGGTATGAATTTGCATTATTTTCCCAAGCCAGCCTCAGGCACAGACGGATTTCCACCCCCCCCCCCCCCCCATCTGAAAATACAACTCCTCACTGGCATGTCAGTATTGCAGGTTCATTTCTTTCTTTCTTTCTTTCTTTCTTTCTTTCTTTCTTTCTTTCTTCTTCTTCTTCTTCTTCTTCTTCTTCTTCTTCTTCTTCTTCTTCTTCTTCTCCTTCTTCTTCTTCTTCTTCTTTTAGATTTTATTTATTCATGAGAAACACAGAGAGAGAGAGGCAGGAACATAGGCAGAGGGAGAAGCAGGTTCCCTGTGAGGAGCCTGGTGTGGGACGCAGGACCTGAGTCAAAGGTGGATGTTCAACTGCTGAGCCACTCAGGTGCCCCGCAGATTCATTTCTTTCTTTTCTTTTCTTTTCTTTTCTTTTCTTTTCTTTTCTTTTCTTTTCTTTTCTTTTCTTTTCTTTTCTTTTCTTTTCTTCTTTCTTTCTTTCTTTCTTTCTTTTCTTTTCTTTTTTTTTTAAGATTTTATTTACTTATTCATGAGAGACACAAAGAGAGAGGCAGAGACATAGGCACAGAGAAGCAGGCTCCCTGTGGGGACCTTGACGCAGGACTCCATCCCAGGACCCCGGGATCACGCCCTGAGCCAAAGGCAGAAGCTCAACCGCTGAGCCACCCAGGCAGCCTGCAGGTTCATTTCTTTAAGCTCTGATGATTTTCAGTCTTTCAGAGTCTCCAGGGGGAATTCAAAAGCCACTTGGAAAAGGAAGCTGAGATTGGCATCTTAAACATCACCAGTTGTGATCTGCTAACACCCTGGTAGGCACTTGAAAAGGGTGCTCAAGATAAAGGAAGAAGGAACCAAAAGAAGGAAGTGCAGGTAGGAAAGACAAAATGCCTATTTCTTAATTTTCCCCTAGGGCTTTGCTTGATTTAAAAAATGAGACAAAAGCCTCCCGAGGCTTTATTTATTTTACAATTTTGTTTAACAAATACTTGTGTAGTACTTGCTAGGCCTTAGATACCATTCCATGCACTTTATGAATACTAGCTCCTGTTGTTCCTCATGGCTACCTTAAAAAGGCACGTTTGATTATTTCCAGCAGAAAGATGAGGAAACAAGCACACATGGTGAAGTGTCCCAAGGGTCCCCAAGAACCAGTAAGTGGAGAGCTGAGATTTTTAGTTCCAACTCCAGATATGTCCCAGAGTCTCTGCTCTTAACCACTCCACGCTACTCATATACGAACCACAAAGTTTTTCAACTCTCTTTGAAAGCTTTGGCATTAGGGGCTGATGGAGGAGGAGAAAAGTCAGTTTAATGGAACAGCTAGCCCCCATAATCCAGCTTTCAGAAGGAGAATGTATAATGTGTACAGAAAACTCAGGAGACAAGAGCCTTTTTTTTTTTTAAGAGTCTTGAAATCTAATTCCTTAGTTGGCTTTGCTAGCATTTGGAGAGCTATAGCAACTCCTGCCTGCCCTATGTATCTTTGAATGGAGATTTTGATGTTGATCAGATAAGAATCAAATTTTCATATAAAAAAAAAGGTTGAACTCCCCCAAGGGGCAATTGGGCATTAGCTTGATAGCCTGTGAAGGAAACCACTTTTTGTTCATTTGAAAGCAGAGAATAGTCCCATGGGAGAAAAAAAAGGGGGGGATTTGAAGTATTGTGTGGAATCTGAAACTTCTCTTAGCATCATGGGAATCATCTTGGTCTTTGCTGTGAAGGTGGCATGACCCCCTCTCTATGAGAGATGTGAATTATTCACCATTTCCAACTGTACAATTGCTTCATTATGTCCACACCCACATTTTTCTGTTTACAGCCAAAGAAAGGCCCATTGTTGATGCCAAATAACTACCTGGAAACCAGCATATCATAATTCACTTAAAATATCTTAGACTTTTCTGGGGAACATTGTATTTTATTTGACTCTGGGAAAGCATTTTCAATCATCCTTTACTTAAGAATATAGTATTAAATCTTTCTAGGTATTTTAAAATGACCTAGATATTTAAATGTGTTAAATCTTTGAAAGAATTGCAAATAATCTTTCCCAACCCTCAAAAGGTGTGTTTTACTTTTTAAAATGTTATGTGTCTTTGCATGTTAGTAGTTTATTCACAAAAACCTGGGTTTCTGGCCTTTGAGAGCTACAGGACACTGAAGTGGCTGTAAGCCATTGTTCAGAGACCAGTGCATACCAATATCTCAACGGAGAGTGATTTTGGTCCCCCCGGGGGACATTTCTTTGGCTGTTAACAGAGAACCAGTGGTGGGATGTTTTTACAGACATTTAGTGGGTTGTGGGTAGAACACCGCTAAAGATCATACAATGTGCCAGATAGGTCCCTATGACAAAGAATTCTCTAGACCACAGTGTTAATAGCGCTGAGATTGAGAAACACTGAAATAGAGATTTTCCAAATCTTAGTTGTAGGACTTTTTACATAGGCCTTTTATTTTATGTTACTTGCCTTTTAAGCCCCCTGTAGGCACAGCTAGTCAGTCCATCTTGAAATTT
This sequence comes from Vulpes lagopus, assembly GCF_018345385.1. Taxonomy (NCBI): domain Eukaryota; kingdom Metazoa; phylum Chordata; class Mammalia; order Carnivora; family Canidae; genus Vulpes; species Vulpes lagopus. The sequence continues at coordinate 38,230,535 of NC_054829.1, forward strand.
ACCAGCTTGTGATTGGGTGTCCAGGACCATCAGGAACTCAATATTCACAGAGGGTCAAAGAAGCACTATTTCAGGGCTTAAGCTTCCAAACCATATTAAAAACAATTTTGTGAGCTTGCTCAAGAGCCTAACTTTCACTTTATAGCTTAGAAAAAATACTTGAAAAGTTCTGGTCTTGGAATGAAATTTGGCATGTACCTGTTTGAAAATTGGGTACCGCCCCGATTGCAATCCTCAGTTCACATGCCTGAGATAACAGATGTGTCTGCATTGTTCAATTTCATGCTCCGTAGCTCCTGGGAATACTAAAGAATAATCACTAGTAGTGGGATGTTCTGTCTGCAGAGTGCAAAGTATCATGGAGTGGGGGTATGATGATGGGCTTTGGATCCAAGTGTCGTCACTTTCGTGGTCTTCCTGGCTCTAATCATCAGTACATTCATCTGAAGACACCAATTTTTAAAGATTTGTTTGAATGACATCAAGTGGTTTATCCAAATCCCGTGCTCCAGTGTCTGGCACATAGTAGATGTTCAGTATGTGCTAATTATCTTCTCCCTACCTATTTTTCTTGGAGAGAACACTTCCCTTCCTCTCCCAGCCCATCAAAATGAAATGACCATCCATTTCACATGGAGCTTTGTGTTCCCTCTGGGTAGATGCAGACCTCAGGGGGTGACCAACGGGCTAGATGAGCAGACTGTAGTTTATGCAACACAGACTCAAACTGGCATTCCTGTTTGGCTAATGAAGTGTGGGTTGGGTTTCGGGTCCCACCTGCCCCTTGGCTAGCACCCTATGCAGGGGACAATTAAACTATTGTATACATTCTCCTTTTTAGAACTGCCCTGACTGCAAAGAGCACACATTTTCCTTTGCCCCTGATTCTGTGAGCTAGCACAGCTGGGTCAAAGCCTAAGGGTAGGCTTTCAGGGGCAGACCTGTCTCATCTCTGTGTTTGATAGGTATGAGGCAGGCGACTGCTCAGCAAGCCTTGCCTAACTTCCAGGGTCTAGAAATCTACACTGGGGGGGATGGAATAGGAAGACTGATTTTGGCTCCTAAGGCCACATGGCACTCTCTGACTCCTAACTCTGTTGCTCTGTAGATGAAAGAGGTAAGATTAGCATTTCAGAAACTCCAACAACATATTATTAATCCATGAATCCATTTTTACATTTATTGCACAGATGTTTTTCGACATGTTCATATGACAGGTGCGATGCTAGAGCTTGGGGGTAAAACTTTGAATCAGACACAGTCCCTCCTTGAAAAATACCTATACCCCAGTGGGGAAGAGAAAACAAGTCACAACAACACTGTAACTCTTTAATAGAGGCACATGTGGGGGGCTCTGGAAACATGTGACCAGATCAAGAAGTTAAGTCAACCTGAGAGGAGCAGAAAAATCCACGCTCTTCTCAGAAGTGACCTCTGAACTGAGTCTTGAAGGCAGAGAAGGAATCTTTTAAGTATGTGAGGAGGTGAGCAGGAGAAGGGCATCTAGAGTGATGTTCAAATGTCTGACTTGGACAACTAGGTGAATAATGGTGGCTGTAATTAGGAAATAGGCAGGAGAGAAAGGAGTTCTAGACATGGTGCTTGGAAATGATGGCCCGTGTATCACCCAGAGGCTGTCTAATAACTGGGTGGATAGGGCAGCCCAGGTGGCTCAGCGGTTTAGCGCCGCCTTTAGCCCAGGGTGTGATCCTGGAGACTTGGGATCGAGTCCCACATCTGGCTCCCTGCATGGAGCCTGCTTCTCCCTCTGCCTGTGTCTCTGCCTCTCTCTCTCTCTCTCTCTCTCTCTCTCTCTGTGTGTGTGTCTCTCATCAATAAATAAATAAAATCTTTTTAAAAAATAGCTGGGTGGATATAGGAGTTTGGAAGGAAGACAAAAAGAGAAAAGGACGGTAGTTTTTAAAAACTTTTTAGAAAGATTTTATTTATTTATTCATGAGAGACACAGAGGCAGAGACATAGGCAGAGGGAGAAGCAGGCTTCCTGTGGGAGGCCTGCTGTGGGACTCTATCTCAGGATCCTGGGATCACAACCTCAGCCAAAGGCAGATGCTCAACTTCTGAGCCACCCAGGTGCCCCCAAAAGCATGTTTTTATTGAAAACTTAATATATGCCAGATACTGGGTTAAGTGATTTACATGCTTTATTTCACCCCATTTTTGTCAGGCTCTCTGAGTAACATATTATTGTCTTCACCTTACAGACAAGGAAAGCGAGGACTTTTCAAAGCCGCACAATAGCAGAGCTGCAGCTTGAATCCAAGGTGTCTATGCCAAACCCTGTGTTCTTTCTAGGATCTTTGGGGGAGTTAGGAGTCTCTGGGTTGGGAGTCTCTAACCCAGAAATGATGGCTCATTCCGTTTCTGCATTTGTCTTATGAAGATTGCATCCAGGTGTTCTTGTCATGGTAATTTATGGCATACAGTTTAATTTATATTAGATATTCCTCTTTTTTTCTTTTTTAAAAATTTCTTTCTTTTTGCTTTGTAAATGCTACTTAAGTAGTAATATCTTTTTTTTTTTTTTTTTTTTTTAGTGGAAGCCAATGAGGAGCTTGAACTCCTGACTGTGAGATCAAGACCTGAGCTGAGATCAAGAGTCAGATGCTTAACAAGATGAGTCAAGTAGTAATATCTTTTAATGACTCTTTATTTTTTTTTCTTATCTTAGAAGTCAAAATATGGGCTACATTTCAGTCAGTTTTAATGCTACTACTATGTCAGGTATCAGGTATAACAGTTTGCTGGCTGACTCCCAACCAACCACAATTTAATCTGCTCAGGTAGGAACATACCATTTTCATAGTAGGAGAAGCGATCATTACAGTTGACTAAACTCAGCTTACATTTTGTCTCAAGAAGATAAAAAGTTTATCCCATGAGCCAGAATTAGCACACACATTAGAAGAACTGCAGCTGGTGATGTCACAAAGAAAGCATTTACTTGAGTTTATTTTTGAGGTTGCCAAAGTAGGAAACCAGTCCCCATGTGCTCAGATGAGAATTCATTTTCTCTCTCTCTCCCCTCTACCTTTTTGTCTCTCTGACATTTTCTTTCTTTGTTATTAATATATGTGAATTCATTTTTTAAACTTATGATTCTCAAAACTAGAAAATGAAGCCCTTTTTCTCAAGGAACTTTTTATCTCACCATATTAGTAGGTATGGAGGGATATCTAGACAGCTCCGATGTCCTAGTTTCCATTAGTTTTTCATTGATGTTAAGAAAAAAATATCAAAAATCCTATTTTAAAAATCATTTGGTGGTTATTTATTGAGTAATAAACACAGATCATCCAGTAGAGGGCAGTGCTAACTTATTCATGGATGCCTTCAATGAACGATGCAAAATTTCGTATATAATAAAAGCCTTAAAAACTGTTTTTAATTGTAGTTAAGACACAATGTTATATTAATTACTAGTGTACAACATAGTGATTGTATAAATCTATCCCTTATGCTATGCTCACCACAAGTGTAGCTGCCAGGTCACCATATACAGTGCTATTACAATACTGTTCACCATATTCCCTAACCTTTGTCTTTTATTCCCGTGACTTGTTCACTCCGTAAGTGGAAGTCTGTACCCCCCCCCCTTCATCCACTTTACCCATACCCCTTCCCCACACTCCTTTGGCAACCATCAGTTTGTTCTCTGTATTTATGGGTCTGTTTCAGATTTTTGTTTATTTTTTTATTTTGTTTAAAAAACATTTTTTTTAAAGGAAGCCTCTGACAGACAGCATTCATCAAACATGACTTTGTTACCAAAGAGAAGCATGGCCATCAGCTTTGTTGTCAGAACATCCAGGTTTCTGTGCTGTCTCAGCCCAGGCACTGATGAAAAGGTACCTTTCTGAGTGCTGAGCCAAGACTAGGATAGTATAGGCACTATGTCCCACACTCCCAGGGCCAGGCCCCATTAATGTTCCTTTATAGACTTAGCTATGGGGCTTGTGCTGGGGACGATGATTCAGAGTACCATCTTGTCCCTACTGGTCCTTAGGCTGGTCTGTGGCTCCCATGAAGAGAAAGGTTTGAGGCTCGTAGGGTCTAGTGGAGTTACACAAGCTTTGTGAAGCTGATGGAAGAGAATAATACATAAGGCATAGGGGAGGGAAGAGACTCTTAGGGAAACCAGTGACTATCCCACAGAATGGAAATATTGGAGACAAAAGTCTTGATACCTAACTTGATGTTCTTGCAATGGTGGGTGGAAGCAGTGAAGTTTCCACAATTGATTCTGTAGGAGTCAGTCATGAACAAGTGGGAGTAGAGGCAAAAGATGAGGATAGATGATTTGAGGTTGTTGCTGACATTCTGCTTTGTAAGTCCATGTGAATTTCCTCTTTGGGGACACTCAACTATAGATGGGAGACATCATTTTTAAAATGATGTCATATCTTTTAAATTGAGATATAATTGAGATATTATATTAGTTTCTAGTGCACAGTGTAATGATTTGACATTTGTATATACTGCAAAATGACCGTTGCAGTAAGCCTAGTTAACATCCATCACCATATAAGATTACAAATTTTTGTGTGTGATAATAACTTTTAAGACCTACTCTCTTACCAATGTTCAAATACACAATGCAGTATTATTTATTTTAGTCACTATAGTCGCTGTATGTTACAACTCCGTGACATTTATAACTGGAAGTTTGTACCTTTTGACTACTTTCACTCATTTTGCTCACCTCACACCCCATGCCTCTGGCATCATCAATCTGTTCTCTGTATCTATGAATTGGCTTTTTTTTTTTTTTTTAAGATTCCACATATAAGTAAGATCACATGATATTTGCATTTCTCTGTCTTATTTCACTTAGCATAATGTCCTCAAGTTCCATACACATTGTCACAATGGCAAGATTTCATTCCTTTCATGAATGTTCTGTTATATGTGTATAACACATTTTCTTGATCCATTTATCCATTGATGGACGCTTAGGTTGCTTCCCAGGCTTGGCTATTACAAACAATGCTGCAATGAACATTGAAATGCATTGATCTTTTCAAGTTAGTGGTTTTGTTTCCTTTGGATGAATACTCAGAAGTGGAATTGCTGGATCATATGGTAATTCTATTGCATTTTTTTTTAGGAATTTCCATACTATATTCCATATTGGCTACACTGCCTTACATACAACCAACAATGCGCAAGGGTTCCCTTTTCTCCACATCCTTATCAACACATTTTTTGCCTTTTTGATAATAGCCTTTCTAACAGATGTGAGATTATAGCTCATTGTAGTTTGATTTGTATTTCCCTGATGTTTAGTGATGTTGTGCACCTCTTCATGTACATGTTGATTACCTGTAAGTCTTCTTTGGAAATGTCTATTCAGATCCTCTACCCATTTTTAATTGGATTGTTTTGTTTTGTTGCTATTGAGTTGTATACGTTCCTCATGTATTTTGGATATTGTGGCCTTATCAGGTAATACAATAGGCAGATGGTTTCTCCCATTCTGTTACATTGCCTTTCATTTGTTAATGGTTTTCTTTGCTGTGCAAAAGAATTTTAGTTTGACGTAGTCTCACTTGTTTATTTCTGCTTTGTTGTTTGCTTCTAGTATCAAATCCAAAAAAATCATTGCCAAGGCCCATGTCGAGGAGCTTACTGCTTGTTTTCTTCATGCAGTTTTATGATTTTAGGTCTTACATTCTTTAATCCATTTTGAGTTAATTTTTGTGTATGGTACAAGATAGTGGTTCAGTTTTATTCTTTTGCGTGTAGCTGTCCAATTTTCCTGACATTAATTAAAGAGACTGTCCCTTCACTATTGTATATTCTTGGCTCTTTTGTCATAAATTAATTGATAATATATGTGTGAGTTTTTTCTGGGTTCTCTTCTGTTCTATTGATCTGTGTGTCTGTTTTTATGCCAATGCCTTATTGTTTTGTTTAAAATGGCTTTGTAATATAGTTTGAAGTCAGGAAGCATGATGCCTCCAGCTTTGTTCTTTTTCTCAAAATTGCTTTGGCTATTTGGAGTCTCTTGTGGTTCCACACAAATTTTAGGATTGTTTGTTCCATTTCTGTGAAAAATGACATTGCAATTTTGATGGGGAAATTCTTCTACTTTATCAGATGTGTCTTTTATAATACTTTCTCCTTGTCTGTAGCTTGTCTTTTCATTCTCTTGACCTGGTCCTTGCCGAGCAGATATTCATTTTTTTGCATATAAATGTTCAGTTGTTCTAGATCATTTGTTGAAAAGATTGTTTTTGCTCCATTTTATTTCCTTTGCCCTTTTGCTAAAGATCAGTTGACTATTTTTGTGTAGGTCTACTTACAAGCTCTCTATTCTGTTCCATTAATCTATTTGTGTATTCTTTCACCAATACCACATTATTTTTTTTTTTAAGATTTTATTTATTTATTCATAGACACACACAGAGAGAGAGGCAGAGACACAGGCAGAGGGAGAAGCAGGCTCCATGCAGGGAGCCGGATGTGGGACTCGATCCAGGGTCTCCAGGATCACACCCCAGGCTGCAGGCGGCGCCAAACCGCTGCGTCATTGGGGCTGCCCAATACCACATTATCTTGATTTCTGTGGCTTTATAGTAAGTCTTAAGTAGTATCAACCCTCCAGCTTTGTCCTTCATCAATATTAGGGTGTCTATTCTGGGCTTTTGCCTCTCCATATTCACTTTAGACTCAGTTTGTCACTTTCCCCAACATAACTTGCTGGAATTTTTATTGGAATTACATTGAATCTATAGATCACTTGCAAAGAATTGACACCTTGTTGAGGGTGTTTCTGGAAGAGATTAGTATTTCAATCAGTAGACTGTGTAAGGTCACCCTCACCATTATGGGTGTGCATGATCCAATTCATTCAAAAAAGCAGAAGAAGGGCACATTTATTCTCTGCTTGAGCTGGGACATCCATCTTCTCCTGCCCTAAGACATCAGTGCTCCTGGTTCTTGGGTATTTGGTCTTGGGTGGTGACTTACACCATCAGCTCCTTTGGTTCTCAAACCTTCAGACTTGGAGCCAATTATATCACTGTTTTTTCTGGTTCTCTCTTTTACATACAGCAGATCGTGGGACTTCTTGGTCTCTCTGATTGTATGAGCCAACTACTATAATAGATCTCTTACACACATACCCATAGCTTTTGGTTCTGTTTCTCTGGAGCCCAAATACACTCTTCTCTCTTAGCATATCAATTATACTTTTAAAAAAACTTTTCTTAAGTGATTGCCCTAGAATTTACATTGTACATTTATAATCAATCCAAGCAAACCCCAACACTATTTGGCTTTCCAGGTAGTGCAAGCATCTTATAATAACAAATTATTCCTAATTCAAAATAATTACAGATTTACAGAAAGTTGCAAAAATGGTACAGAGAAGTCCCGTGTACTCTTCACTCCATGTTCCCCACTGGTAACATTTTACATAATTTTAGGACAAAAACAGAACCAGGAAATTGTTATCAGCACAATTCATAGACCTTATTAAAATTTCACCAGCTTCACATATATGCATCTGTGTGTAGGTGTGTGTGTGCCTGTGCATATAATTCTAGGCAATTTTATCACTTATGTAGATTTGAGTAACAAACACCACTGACCAGAACAGTTATTACCAAATGTAAGGGGAAGTTTGAAATGAGACATTTCATGAGAGAGAAGGGGGAAGGGACAGAGACAGAGAAGGAGAGGGAGAGGGAGGGGGGAGAGAGTGAATTAAGTCTAAGAGACTCAAGATCTTGTGGAAATCAGCTATCTAAAAAGACGATCAATTCAATGATATGCAAGAACTACATGTGGCCAACAGTGCAGTGAAATCTTCTCATTGAGGAATCCCTTAAGATTACTAAAGATAAGGAAACAATTTATATGAGACACAAAGACACAAAACTATTCAGGTAAGACCAGATCTGCCTGCAAGAATATCAGAATAGTACACAATAGCCAGAATGCATATATAATAAGTCCAGGCAAGCAGATGCAGAGGAATGCGAGAATATCTCCCTTCATCAGAGAAGAGATCAAGGGGCACGTGTCCACCAAGGTTGGGCTATACGATTTCTCTACAGGGACACTGGGGGCTTTTGGGGCCAGACAATTCTCTGTTGGGCATGCTCTTATATGCTGCCCAGATCTTTAGCACTTCTGGTCCTTGGCCACCTGACACCATGAAAACAAAGTATGTTCAACAAAATAAGTATCTAGAGGTTGTGATAATAACCCCAAGCAAAAAGCACAAACCCATTCTTCGTCAGAAGAATAATCTTCTCCCCTACTTCATCGAGGCTGTGTTTATACTCAAAGGGTCTTTCTTTTTTGTTGTTGTTGTTTTGTTTTTTTCCCCAGAGACAGCCAATAATGGGAGATCTGGAGTTTTTTTGGATCTGGATTTTTAAAGTTATTTTTATACGTGCTTTTATTATGGAAAGTGACCGTTTTCTTACACGTGACTGACTTCCATCTCTGCTGGTCTATCCTGAGTAGGCCTGAGCTCATACCACCAAAAAGTGAACAGTACTGAAAGGAAAGAAGGGGTTACCATTCTATCACAGCTGAAATTTAAAAATAAGGGTACAAATTATACAAAAGGCCTTGGTTGGGATTTTATTAAAGTATTTTAATGACACTCAGGGAAGATCGATTTGCTAAACTCTAGCAACGCTTATTCTATCAACTTGAGTTAAGAACTACAAGGAGGTTTAACTTTTAAGAAAAGGAGAGTTCAATTCAATGTGGGCTTATCCTTTGTTGTATTAACACTAAGCTAAGTATTGTAGACTCTTCAAAAGAAGTACTAGCTTTGGTACTTGATCTCAAGAAACTTAGTTTCATTGGGGTAATAATTTATTAACCCTGAAAATAGAGATATTAGATATAGTTCCCATCAGAAGTAATTATAAAAAGAGGTGAGCCTAGGGAAGAGGTGTTTATGACTCCTGAGAGGCACAAAAATCTTTCTAGAGGCGGATGGGAGTGGGGAGCTGGGGTAGAGGTTTGCAACAGGGTTGGAAAGGGAGAAGGAAGGCTGTTTAAGGAAACTTAGTTATTGCAGGTAATAGTCAACACATTTCAAGACAAAAGAGAGCAGAAGCTTGTTAAGCAAGACTGAAGAAATAAAATGTTGAGGAAGGAAGCCATTGTCTCTCTCACTTTCATCACTGTTTTAAAGTTACAGGCCAAGTAACAGCCTTTGACACCAGAGCATAAGAGGTATTCTAGGAATTAGAGAGGATGGACATTCTATTGCATCAACACCTATGACATTCTCCATTAGACTCTCTATGGTTCTCAGCCATGACCTAATTTCTATGCACTCTAACTAGGTTCCTAGGGGTCTTGTGGATCAATATCCCTTATTTTTATAGTCTTAATTTTAACACATGCAGGTGTTTAGAAGGAAGTAATTAAATGTTTTGAAGCACCTTTCTAGTGGAAATGAATCAAGAATAATATCTTGGTATTTTGTGTAATTAGTGCTGTTTTGATTATATTCTGTTTTTATTCTGCTGTTTCCTTTGGGAGGTCAATCACAGTGTGGGAACAGGGATATTTAGCACCCAACTAAAATTTGCTTTGCCAAAACAGATAGTTTGGCTAAGAGTAAGCTTGTGTGCTATCAGAAGCACATTGTAAAGCACTGAAATACGGCATGTGGCATTAGTCTTTTTTTCTCTAACTGTGCAAGGACCCTTGCTTTTTCTCCAAGCAAGCCATAGCCTTGGCTCATGGGAACTTGTGTGATGGCCACTTTACATCAGCACTGTCCTGGCTTCATGAAAAGATATGGAAATGTGAGTAGAGGGAGCAGTCGAATGTTCTTTCTAAGTGGGAATGAAGAAGGGGGTGAATGGAGAGTGCTTCTTTCTTTGACTCTGGCAGTCATTTAAGTTTCTCTGTTCATAATGGAAATAATGAGCTGGTATTTGAATCTTTTTAAAATTATTGGAATTTTATAAAATGATTGAAATTGTCCCTGAATGAACTAATCCAGTAGACGCTGGGGTTCCACTGTTCTGCCCATTGTCCCCTATGGGCCTCTGAGGAGTCCCTTCTTTTGTTTATTAGTCTTTTATCTGCTTTGAGCACTCTGGCTCCAGTTTTGAGATAAATTCTGCTCAAAATAGCAAGAGGCAATCCTGATGGATGCTACTGCATTAAGAACTTGCTGAGTATCTTCACCAGAGTCAGCAGATTCTGAGGCTGGATTTTTCTCACTGGTGAATAAAACAAATGAGGACAATTAGGCACTGCAAAGATACTCGCTGTCACAGTTGTTTTTCTGAGCATAGTGACTGCTTCTTTAAACATCTAATTGAATTCCAAAACGAATTATGCTTCCATTCAGGCAAAATGAAATTTATAATGTTGAAATTTGTATATTAATCTATTTTTTAAAGATTCTATTTATTCATGATAGTCATACGGGGGGGGGGGGGGGCAGAGACACAGGCAGAGGGAGAAGCAGGCTCCATGTAGGGAGCCCAACATGGGACCCGATCTCGGGTCTCCAGGATCGCACCCTGGGCCAAAGGCAGGCGCTAAACCGCTGCGCCACCCAGGGATCTGAATCTGTTGTTATTTATAATCTGCTAGTGAGGTTAAATGACCCTGTGGTTTTATTAAAGTTTGTGTATTAGTCACAGTTTTCCATAAAAATAGCTCTGTTCCCTTTTCACCCTCCCCAGAGCTGGAGTTTGTGATGGAGAATCCAGAGACACATCCATTGTATGGTCTGGCTTGGGACACTAAATCTAATTCAATCCTTACATTTTACAGAAGGGGACCCAGGCTCAGAGGAAACTCTTTTTTTTTTTTTTTTTTAAAGATTTTATTTATTTATTAATGAGAGACAGAGACACAGGCAGAGGGAGAAGCACGCTCCACACAGGGAGCCCAACATGGGATTTGATCCCAGGTCTCCAGGATCACGCCCTGGGCTGCAGGCGGCACTAAACCGCTGAGCCACCAGGGCTGCCCCTCAGAGGAAACTCTTGAAATTTTTTCACAGGAGTGAGATTCAGTGTGGTATTTTTAAGCACCATAGTTTAAAAGTCATTTATCATAAGACAAAACCAATATTGCAAAAGTAAACTAAAGAGGGCAGCTCTTGAGCAATATTATATCAAGTTGTAATTGAGGTAAACAATCGATCAAAATCTAAGTTTAGCTAGTGTACATATTCCTTGGAGAATGAGATCCCTATCAGTACAGTATCTGATACATCACAATTTAAACACTCTTACTGCTTTCATGAGCAAGGGCAATTCTATACGACCAGAATATAGCAGTTTATAAACAAAGTCCCTGTCTTTCAGGTTGGACTCTAAGAAGCGATAATTATAGTGGAGAAAATAAATAATAATTAATAATGACAATTCTCATAGTTATCAAAGAATGAATATAATCATTGCGTACGAACTACTGTGCCCTTCACTGGCATTTTATTTAAACCTCCCTATTCTTTGTAGCTACCGAAAGATAAATGTACTTAGGTTGCTGAGGGTGGAACCTGCTTGGGTCAAGGTCCCCAATCCTGCTAGTCCTCGTGGACGATCTTGACTGAAACTGCACTTTCTCGTCCAGCAAGGAGGCAACTCTCTTTGCAATTGCTTCCCAAATGTAAACCGACAGGGTGGCAACTCAGACTCGCGGTTATTTGGGTGGGGGCAGGGTGGAAGACAGTTTGATAGTTTGTTCGGTTCGTTTAGTTAAAAATAGAAAGGTGGGATCCCTGGATGGCCTAGTGGTTTAGCGCCGCCTTAGGCCGAGGGCGTGATCCTGGGGACCTGGGATCGAGTCCCGCGTCGGGCTCTCTGCGTGGAGCCTGCTTCTCCCTCTGCCTGCGTCTCTGCCTCTCTGTCTCTGTCTCTGTGTCTCTCATGAATGAATAAATAAAATCTTTAAAAAAAAAAAAAACAGAAAGATGAGGATGGAGGAAGTGGCGATCTTAAGTTGTTACATCTGTGCTCTTCCTTTGACACAACCCCAACCTTGAAACTACAGGCCGTCAAATCAACTGTTAGAGAATCGTTCTTATCTCACACCTTGTGGCCGGTGCCCTGGCAGCAGGTGGCGCCCAGCCTTAAGCCGTCCACGCCTCGGGTCCCTCCTGCCGCCCTTGGCCAGTCCGCGGCGCGGGCGTCGCCCACACTCCCCGCCCAGCCCGGGCCGCCCCTCCTCCTGCCACTCTCTGGGCGGGGCCCGGGGGGCGCGGCTCTCGGCCGGGGGAGGCGGCCGGGCCGACTGCCGGGAGCTGCGGCGGCTCCGAGGCGGCCAGTCTTCCCCGGCGAGCCGGGCGCGCGCGGCCGCGATGAGCTGGGAGCTGCTGCTCTGGCTGCTGGCGCTGAGCGCGCTGCTCGCGCTCCTGGTGCAGCTGCTGCGCTTCGTCCGCGCCGATGGCGACCTGACCCTGCTGTGGGCCGAGTGGCAGGGGCGACGCCCAGGTGAGGCCCGGCCGCGCGCCTCCGGAGCGGGAGGCCGGGCTCCGTGCGGCCGCCCCCGCGCGCCCCGCAGCCCTGGGGGCGTGCAGCCTGCAGCCTGGGGCGGCCGGGGCGGGGAGCACGGAGCCGGGCCGAGGTGGCTGGCGGTCGTGCGCCGTGGTCTCCCGTCGGGGTGGGCGAGGGCTTGCCCGCTGGCCGAAGGAGGGGGCGCTGCGCTGGGCGGCGCGCGGGCGGGGCGCCCTCGGGACTCGCGGCTCCCGCCCGCTCCCCGCGTCCTGCTGCGTCAGCGGCGGCCCCGGAGTTTGTGGGCCCCAAGGCTTCTTTCGAGAACCGGAGCCCGGTTTTTCTACTTCCTGAACTTGTTCCTTCTCCCTGAATTGCGAAATAAAATGAGATAATCCGGAGTGACTCCCCTAACTAGCCACGGTCTAGAAGTATCACCCCAGTTAGAGCTGGATTTTGCGTGGCGTGAGACCTCTACTCGCACGCTCAGGGGCGTTGAGCCCATCCCACTGTTATCTGTGCCCTGGTGAAAATTTGGTGTCGTTTACTAAACACATTCTTTGTGCGACAGCCATGTGCTCCGCCCTGCGCACACCTGACCTCTGGCCTTTACACACTATTACAAAGTAGGCATCATTCATCTTACTTTCCACACAGGGAAACCAGGCTTTGGCTCCCTAAGGACTAGGGGCAGTGAGGTTTCCCTGGACTTTGTATCCTGGACCCAAAAAGCATGTGAGGAGCTTTACTGGGAAGCGATAGCAGTTCAGAACACAGACTCTGCTTTCAAAGGTCCTGGGAGGGAAGGGAAGAGATAGGGCTCCTCAGGGTGTCAAACCTGGTTCTTGAGAATCAGATAAAATCTTAGATGGTACCGTGTTTTGGGTCCCTCCCAAGCCCAACCCTACTGGACAAAATTTTATTCCTTAATGTTTCGTTTCTCCCGTTGCATTTTCTTGGGAATAACATCTGGAGTGCTGCCATTATTGGGTTCATGGGAAATGCACCTATGCGAGGTCGACGCTACAAAGCTATGGCAAATAGATGGGATTGTCAGGCCTTCTCTCCATGGGTCTTTCTCTTGCCTGATGGCTGCCTTGTGGCTGCTTTAGTGGATATTTACATTTGACCCCCAGCGCTTTTGTGTTAACTTGGACTTTGAGATTACCTAAAAATAGCTTTTTTAAAAGGACTGAATTCTGCAAAAGTCATTGGATCCATCAGTTATGTCAAGTGGTGAAGAGGAAGAATGTTGACGGATGTCTGAATGAATGAATATCTAACAACTAGTTATATTAAGGTTTTCACCTATTAAGCAAAAATTAAAAGTTGACTAAAACTAATTTTTAAGAAATGTATTAATCTGTTCAATGTTTTGCTGGAAAAATAATTTTGAAGGATTTTAAGATACATTTAATTACATTGCTATTATTATGAACTTATGTAATAGGCTAATTTGCATACTAATTTGATAGGTTATCATTTATCTAATTAGGTTATCATTTATCTAAGTAGATAAATGACATTAAAAGTTATTCTGCAAATACTATAATAAAATTACATGGTAATGGCTTTTAAATTTTAATTTAACTTTTAACTTAATTTTTAAATTTAGTCATTCTCAAACCTGCATTGACTGAAGAATAAGCTTTCTTGAACTTCTTTTTTATGTATAAAGCACAGATATATGTATGTACAGTACATAAACAGATATATAGTATATCTGGTGTTAAAATTTCATGGGGGAGTTTTTTGGAAACAAAAATGCTTAGAAAGACTACTGAGGTTTGGGAGAGTGATAATAAAACAAAGTTAAAGGCACATGGAGGGGATCCTTGGGTGGCTCAGTAGTTTAGCCCCTGCCTTTGGCCTAGGGGGTGATCCTGGAGACCCAGGACCGAGTCTCGTATCAGGCTCCCTGCATAGAGCCCGCTTCTCCCTCTGCCTGTGTCTCTGCCTCTCTCTCTCTCTCTCTCTCTGTGTCTCTCATGAATGAATAAATAAAATCTTTAAAAAAATTGTTTAAAGGCACATGGTGATGCACTCAGGTTCCCATCAGGTTCTCAGAATAATTTAGACTGGAAAGATGGGCAGACTCTATTAAGGTACAAAATATAATTTTTAAATAAATAAACAAATTCTCCTTGTCTTCTCCATAGGTTTATTGTTTTTGTCACCTTAAAAAATAGATAATATATTCACATGCTACAAAATTTAATGATACAAAAATAATATGGTGAAAAGTGGCCCCCAGCCACCAAATATGCCTCTCTGGAGGCAACTAATATTTCCCACCTAGAGAAATTCTAGAGAAATTCTCCATCTTCCAAGCATATATATCACATGGTAAAATTTAAGGGTGACTAATTTTAGATCCTGCTCCTAGTTCCAGAAAGATCCCTGGCACTAGTCCAGAGTAGGGAATGTCACCAGCAGCAGTGCGCCAGAGGAAAACTTGGGTTTTAGTTGGCAATAACCTCCATCTGAGTGACCTGTGAAATGACTGCCAAGAAAGATTAGGCAAGCCTAGGAGGCTTGTCATGTCTGAAGCAACAAATGGCAGTGCACAACAGATGCCTTCTAAATAACTGCTTGTATGTATCTGCCTCTGTGCTGGACCCTGGGACGCCCCAGTGACTGAGCCAGCCATTGTGGAGACCCCACGGGTATCCTGGATCCTTTCAGGCCACTTCTCTTCAATAGGAATATTGACCAACTAGAGTTGCAGAGGGATATGAGCCAAAGAGTGGGGAAATCTGAAGCCACGTCCTCTGACGGAAGGTCGCAGACTTTGGAAGTGTTTATTTAGCCTTCGAGAAGCAAGAGATGAGAGAATTTAGGGAAGACACGTAAGCCATCTTCAAATTGGCCAAGGATTGTCATGTGCAGTCAGGCCTGATGTATTCTTAATGTTGGCACAAGGCAGAGCCGCTGCCAACTGCCGCAGGGCAGGAGAAGTTAAAGGTATATCACAGTATAAGAAAGAATCCTTGGGGATCCCTGGGTGGTCGGCGGTTTGGCGCCTGCCTTTGGCCCAGGGCATGATCCTGGGGCCTCGGGATCGAGTCCCACATCAGGCTCCCGGCTTGGAGCCTGCTTCTCCCTCCTCCTGTGTCTCTGCCTCTCTCTCTCTCACTCTCTCTCTATGTCTATCATGAATAAATAAATAAATAAATCTTAAAAAAAAAAAGAAAGAAAGAATCCTTGACCCTTTGAAGGATGAGACTCCTCCAGAAAAGGAGGGGGTGCTTTGGAGATAACTAGCTTCCTCATCCTGTGAAGGAATTAAGTAGACATTAGTCAATAGCTTGAGGAGAAAATTCTCAAACTGGGTTGGGGTTGAACTCTCCTGAAGTTTTCTTTCCAACTCTGAGAATCTGCTTTCAGAGACTCTGTAGGGGAGCCATTATGTCTGCTAGATTCTATGGAAGTGGTAAACAAAAATTGATGCTAAATACAAGTTTTCTTCTTCAGGGTGGGAAGAAGGGGGCCAGAACTACAGGTGAACTAAGGTCAGCATGAGCCTGGGGGGTTTTCATCATTGGTTTTAAGTAATATTTGCTTAGTAGTGTAAACATGAAGAAATTTTTATTAATTTTATGCTGGTTAATGAGTAGTTAACAATATTTACTCTGTAGTCTTGGGTATTACAGAACTTTGGTACAAGGAGTCTTCAATGAGTGAATACATGATTATCTGAATATACATTCTGCTATTCCCGATGGAGTCCTCTGTTGTGCATTTCCATAAAAGCACATCATATGATAGGAAGACATTGTAGCCTAGACATAGGCTATTTGGGATGTTTCCAACTTTAGTTCAGATCTTTACATGAAACTTTTCTGAAGGCAAGGTGTATTTTCTTGAATGGCTAAGAAACAGTTGGGCTTTAAAATATTAATCATATTAAAATGTGGACACCATGGGCTAGTGGTCAGAGTGTGGGCTTTGGAACTAGATGTACTTGGGCTTATATCCCAGCCCTGCTAGGGTTGTTGGGTGTTTACTCAACAGTTACTGGGCATCCCCCGTGGCGCAGCGGTTTAGCGCCGCCTGCAGCCCAGGGCTGATCCTGGAGACCCTGGATCGAGTCCCAAGTCAGGCTCCCTGCATGGAGCCTGCTTCTCCCTCTGCCTGTGTCTCTGCCTCTCTCTCTCTCTCTCTCTGTGTCTCTATGAATAAATAAATAAAATCTTAAAAAAAAATACTCAACAGTTACTGATGGAGTTCTTACTATATTCCAGGCTCTGTGCTAGGCCCTGAACAGTGAACAAGGCAGACAGGGTCCCATCCTTAAGGGAGTATGCAGTCTAGTTGGGCAAATTCATGTCTATGATCCTCAGTTTCCTTTTTTACAAAATTAAGAAAATTCTTATTTCATAAGTTTCTTGTGAAGGTTTTAATAAGGTAATGTGTTTAAGCACATAGAAGTCATAGAAATATATTAAGCCATTATAGTTAGTAACCCCATTGCCCCTGGCTGAACACATGAGAACACATATGTTATTGCATGAATATTTTGTGTTTTGCTGCTAAAAAGTCTATTTGTTAAACAGTTTAGCAATAATTAGTTGACATTTCATTAGGCACTGAATATGTATCAGACACTGCTCTGGAGACTTATTTTAACTCATTTTTCTCAACAGTGCTATGAGGGAGGTTTTATTATTTATCCAGTGGAAAATTAAGGAACCAAGTTTTCTCATGGAGGCATTTCATTGTTCTGGGTGACAGAGCCAAAATTTGAACCCTGGCCGTCTCCAGAGCTTATACTGTTAACCTGACAGTTAGGTTTTAGATTTGACTAAAAGAGTAAACTGATTTCCCAATTTTAATTTTTATGATCTAAAATCAGAAGTCTGTGTGGTAAGTGATGCCTTGTTTATTGTTTTTTGCAAAGATATTTGAGAAAGAAAGAGAGCACGAGAGCGGGGGGTGGGGGCAGAGGCAGAGGGACAAACTCATTCCCCATTGAGAAGGGAGACGGATATGGGGCTTGATCCCAGGATGCTGAAATCATGCGAAGTCCAATGCTTAACCGACTGAGCCATCCAGATAGCTTGCTGTTTTTGATAACACATATTTTAATAAAGAAAGTACACAGGAGTGTTGTACCACAATGACTCTCTAGGAATTCAGATAGACAGTGGTTATCCTGTCCTACAATGCAACTTAAGTTTTTCATTGGAGAAAAGGAGAATAAACCACCTCTCATTGCTTGAGTGCTATAACTTTTTTTACAGTCTTTAACAAGAACATAATTGGGCAGGCAGAGAATAGCATTTCATTTCTCTATCGTGTGCATTTCATCTTGGGTGAGCAGTTATTTTCCAAGATGGAAGCTCAGGCATTTGGGGAGCACTTTTACAAAATGGCCTTCACTTGATAGGTATCAGATACGATTGGCAAATGGGGAAAACAAAAATCCAGAATGATTCCACCATGCTGTACGGTAGAACTTGGTATATTCAGAGTCATCATCAATACCTCCATTGCAAGAAATCAGAATAATAGAATTCAAAACTGTCATGGGATCTTTAGTGATCATCTTATCTGAATCCTTCATCATGGGTAATGAAAGTGAGAAGGTGAGTCCAGACAGACTTTTTGTCCACTTAGTCTTACCTTTCTTAGTTGAATATATAGATAAATAGACCCTTGGAGTCAGACCATCGAGTTTACAAGGCTCACCCTAAATAAAGTCTGGAAAATGCGCCCAAGAGTGGAATATCCAAGGTAATGTGTTGAAAACTGTTACTAGTAAGATTTGTATTCATGCTTTTTAAAAAAAAATTAGGTAGGTGCTTTCTGAGGATATTTAATTAAAAACATTTTTAAGTCACTTTTTTGGAGTATGATTAGCATGTTAAAAAACTGTATATTTAATGTATACAACTCAGTTAGTTTGAGGTAAGTGTATACCTGTGAGATCATCACCAGAATCAAGACCAAAATATAGGATATTAAAAATTAAAAACTCCACACATTGTGTGTTCATATTTAGTGGTAGTGTTTAAGACTATCTTTTTGGTAATCTTTTATTTATAGGCATAATCCATAACTTATTTTCTGCCTTTACTCTGTACTTGTTTCTCACTAGAATGGGAGCTGACTGATATGGTGATATGGGTGACTGGAGCATCGAGTGGGATTGGTGAGGAGCTGGTTTACCAGCTGTCTAAACTAGGAGTCTCCCTTGTGCTGTCAGCCAGAAGAGTGCAGGAGCTGGAAAGGGTGAAGAGAAGGTGCCTTGGTGAGTAAATCTAAAATGGCAGCAATGCTTCCTAGAAATAAACCAGAATCCAAATTCAAATACAATTTTGAGAATTTTAGAGGAAAGAGTGGGATTTTCCTGGGCAATCCACTCTGGTTCCAAATGCTTCAAATGCTCAGATCCAAATCCTCTTCCTTTGGGCATCCTCTCATTAGCTGCCCTGGCCTTTTTCTTCTCTTTTTCTGACACCTTTCTACTTTTCTTTGTTTTGTTTTTTAAGTTTTAGTTTTAATTCCATTTAGTTTACATACAATGTTGTATTAGTTTTGAGTGTACAATGTAGACATTCAACACTTCCAAACAACACCCAGTGCTCATCACAAGTGCCTTCCTTAATCCCCATCACCTATATCCCCCATCACCCAGCCACCTCCCCTCGGGCCACCATCAGTTTGTTCTCTATACTTAAGAGTCCACTTCTTGGTTTGCTTCTCTCTCTCTCTCTTTTTTCCCTATACTTGTTTGTTTTGTTTTTCAGAGCTTGCTTTGGCAGCACATATACAAAATTGTTTTGTTTCTGAAATTCCACATATGAGTGAAACCATGTGGTATTTGTTTTTCTCTGAATGGCTTACATCAGTTAGCATAATATTAACTCTATTCCATCTACATCGTTGCAGATTCTTCCCATTTCTTTAGTTGGGTTCTTTGTTTTTTGGGGGTTGTTTTTGTAAGTATCCAATATATATTTTGGATACTAGCTTTTTACTAGATATGTCATTTGGAAATATCTTCTCCCATTCCAGAGGTTGCCTTTTAGTTTTGTTGATTGTTTCCTTGGCTGTGTAGAAGATTTTTATTTTGGTGTAGTCCCAAAAGCTTTTGTTTCCTTGCCTCTGGAGACATAGCTAGGAAAATGTTGCTATAGCTAATGTCAAAGAAGTTACTGCCTGTGTTCTCTTCTAGGATTATTATTATTATTATTATTATTAAGTAGGCTGCACACCCAGCCTGGAGCCCACCCAGCCTGGAGCCCACCGTGAGGCTTGACCTCAAGTGACCCTGAGAGCAAGAGGGTGAGATCTCCTCAGCTGAGATCAGGAGTCAGATGTTTAACCGACTCAGCCACCCACGCACCCCTCCCTTCTAGGATTTTGATGATTTCCTGTCTCACATTTAGGTGTTTTATCCATTTTGAATTTATTTTTGGGTATGGTCTAAGAAAATGGTCCAGATTTCATTCTTTTGCATGTGGCGGTCTAGTTTTCCCAACACCATTGTTGAAGAGACTGCCTTTTTCCTATTGGATATTCTTTCCTGCTTTGTCAAAGATTAATTGACTGTATAATTGTGGGCTTATTTCTGGATTTTTTCTGTTCTGTTCCATTGATTCATGTGTGCCTTTCTACGTTTCTTTTGCACTGACTCTTGGTGTTAGGGAGTGACCACCAATTCTCTCAAATGCTGGTGGGTTTTCAGTGACCACATCTTACATTCTTTTGTCTTAAAGAACAGTTTGGTTCTTATGTATGGCATACATGTATGTAATCATAGAAGCTTAATTAGAAAGGATCCTTCATTTTGATAAAATGTGAGATATTAAAGTCATATGGGATACTATAAGATTTTTATCAAAATGAAAGAACAAAAAATGAAAGAACAGGCATTAAATTAGGTCTTAAGATGCAGCTTGAGATAATATTCGTATTTACAGAATATTGAGCAACAATGTTCATTTTTATTTATTTTTTGGTTTGAGTTTGGTATAGTTATGTTCACTTGAAAGCAGTCTCAAGTAATAAAATAAAAATGTCTCATGGGACATTTAGTACCTAAAATTAGATAATTTTGAATTTTCAAGCAGACCATTTTTTTTGGTCATCTCTCTACTTGTCATTCCTTTAACATCTTTGTTTTAATTTGCTGATGATGTTAACCACCCAAAAAAGAGAGTCAGTAGCCAAGGCCACAGGGCCTCTGAAGGCAGCTGTCGTGAAAGAGGCCTCTTGTGTTTCGCACTGAGACACGTTGCCTTCAGAGGCCTCTTGTGTTTTGCACTGGAACACTTCTTATGGTGGTTGTTCCTCCAGCTGTTGAGAGTTTGCAAGTCCTATACTGGCAGAAAAGCACCATGTCAGCATTTCTTGGCTGATTATTTTCCTTTTTTCTGTCTGATCATTGGTGCAAACATTTCCATTTCTTTTAAAACAGGTCATGTTTCACAGTTTACACTTTGCCCATAAAACCTTTCTACCTCTTATGTTTTCCCTACTGGCTTATTTTTCTTATTGGCATTCTAGTTGTATTTTGAAGTTAGAGTCTTATTCTTCTGATGAACAGTAATAGAAAGGGCCAGTATAGTTCAACATGTTTCTTTTTTTTTTTTTTTTTTTTTAAGAATTTTACTTATTTATTCATGAGAGACACAGAGAGAGAGGCAGAGACATAGGCAGAGGGAGAAGCAAGTTCCTCGCAGGGAACCCGATGCGGGACTCGATCCCTGGACCTGGAAACACGCCCTGAGCTGAAGGCAGATGCTCAACCACTGAGCTACGCAGGTGTACCTCAACATATATCTTGATTGGGAATTTCAGGATTGTGTCCTGTTCCTTGTTTGCTTCCTGGAATCTTTTTCTCTGGAAGGAAGATTCTGTGTGTCGCGTGACTGGGGAATTCTGAATGCCTTACGAGTATAAAACATAAATGGTTTTTATTTTTCAATGTGTGTTAAAGAGCAGCTATACTCTGTGAACCTATCATAAGACAAATATACCTCTGTACTTGAAGAAATAGCTCTAAAAAAATTTTTTTTTAGCTTGTAGCATAATCTTGATTTCTTCTAGAGTCTGTTCCAGTGTTAGACTATATATATTCCAATTGAAGAGAGCCATTCTACTTCCTGTGTACCCAGCCAGCTTTTTGTCTGATAAGATGTTTCCTTATTACCACCAGTCCTCTTGGGCACTGAGAGAAATTCTTCTACAAGGCCACCCAGAAATGAGTTCGTTGCCAAGTCCAGTTGTAAGAGCGGGTATTAAACTGAATTCAAGTAGAAAGAAGCTTGATTGAACTATCTCATGACTTCTACACTAATTTTTAAATGTTTTTATCTAGAGAATGGCATTTTAAAAGAAAAAGATATATTCGTTTTACCGCTTGACCTGACCGACAGAAGTTCCCATGAAGCCGCTACCAAAGCGGTACTCCAGGAGTTTGGTAAAGTAAGGAGCTATTTTGAATTGATAAGTCTTGCTTTGATATAGCAACAACAGAGATTCCTGTCTTTGTTCTATCATTGAAAGGGCTTGAGGTAAGTGGGTCCATGTAGTGAGATCAGTGCCCATGAGTCTCTTTGTCTTTATGCAATTAGTACTTTCCATACCTTAACAAGTGCTAATTCCTTGATATAGAACACAAGGAGGTAAAAATTCACTCTGCCTTTCATTTTTATGACATTTAGAAATTCCATAGGTGAATTCTGGTTTTTATTTTATCTCTTTATTGCTGACTTCTGGAAATTCACCATTCCGTTGATTTTCCAAGTTAATGATACCACCAGCCATCCCTAAGAATTCCATCATTCCATTTACAGGTCATCCTCAAAGTGCCCCTTTTTCTGATTTTATTTAACTAGATCGACATTCTGGTCAACAATGGTGGACAATCCCAGCGTTCTTTGTGTGTGGACACCAACCTGGATGTGTTCAAGGAGCTAATGGAGCTTAACTACTTAGGGACAGTGTCCTTGACAATGTGTGTTCTGCCTCACATGATCGAGAGGAAGCAAGGAAAGATTGTTACTGTGAATAGCCTCCTGGGTATCATATCTGCACCCCTCTCTAGTGGATATTGTGCCAGCAAACATGCTCTTCGGGTAAGGCTGCTCAAACTCAACTCTGATGGTACTGATCTAAATAGACATATGGGAGATATGGCCATCAATGCAAGAGGTCATTGGAATTGGGCAGTGATGTAGGGAGACAGCAAGAGACCCAAGGAGACCTTTGGTGAGGACATCCCCAGAAGATGCTAAAAGACTTAAATCTCACATGCCTCTTCTGAATTCAGCAAACATGTATTGAGTATCTATCTACATTTTTGCCATGCCCTTGCACTGCCACAGATCCTGGGGATATAAAGATAAGAAACTGTCCCCACCCTCCAGAAATGTATAGTCTAGTCAACCTGTCACCCATATCCTCATGTCTACCACATTTTCATGGCAAATTTGGGATCTACCCCTCGTTTCTTCCGCACACACTTGAGAATGTACATGTCCTTCCTGTTTCTGTAACTTCTTTATCCTTCCCCATTGTAGTTGGTATTTATCACACACACACACACACACACAAATAGGAGCTCCCCATGGGGTGATTAGCCCTAGGTTTTATATCCCTACTGGGACTGGGCTTGACTCTATTGACCAAGGCTTCACTGAAAGAAGAAAATCTAGTCAAAGCAGAGGCTAGGAGAAAATCTTGATTTGGGTTGCATAACTTACTAGATGTAAATATTGGAAGCAAATGCAGTTTTAGTGCTGGCTTAAGAGTGGATATGAAGAGTTATTAAATTGTAACATGGAACAAATTAGAGCCTAAAGCCAAGACACATAATTTATAGTTAATGCTGTTGAGGGTCAATGTAAGTAGAATGTTTCACTGTTGGAATAATGAGATGCAACATCTGAATGGTCATCACACTTTCATGAAGATCTGAAACTTTGGTTCTTTAGGGTACCCTGTTTCTGCTGTGGAGAGCAAACGGTTGCAAACTGGTGAACCAGGATGCTACCCTAATGATTTCCCCATATTTGGTAATGGGGTAGTAGTCACTTCCTGCAAAACAACTGGGCAAGTCTCAGGCAGGCAGATGAGGGAAGGCAGCCAAGTTTCTCATTGACATGCACAGTGCTTTCAATAAAACACAACTGCATTGTCTGGCCTGGCTTCCAGGACTCACTGTTTTATTACTGGATTTGATCCTCTGATACAATGTAGCAGGTTGAGACTCTAGTTCCTTAAGCCAGTAGCTGAACACTGGCACCAGGAGGCACTTTTTTGAAGAACAGTTTCCTACCCTGATTCCTGATAAGCTGTAGAGTCAATTTGTTTATCATTGGAAAGTTCACACCCTATACCAGTTGTGACTTCAAACAAGGAGATGTATTAGCATCTGAAGGATTTGTGTCCATGGTGTCCTGTCTCCTCTTTTGTTATAGAAAGGCAAAAGGTTAAGGGTAGGGGAATTCCTGAATTTTCAAAGCCTTTCTTCCTGTCCATCTGGGTCAGGTGCTTTTTAAGTCTGTCTGACAGTGTGAACCCTTACAGTCTGTTCATTAGTGGTCAGCATTAAGAGCTGGTAACTGTTTAATGTTACCATAAATGAACACACCCTGGGTTAGCTGTTTAGGCTTTTCAATAGTTAACTCAGCTTATACAAATGTAGTCTTTGAACATTTCCTAATTTAGGAAAAAGAGACCGGGGAAGTAGATGTTTACTCCCTAGTTGGTCTGGAAATGGCCAGTATCTTTAAGTCTAGAGGGTCTGGCTTGTTTTTACAAAAGCCATCAAGTTAAGCAGTCATATTACATTCTTAACCAGCCATGTACTCTCTTGCTAACCCTAAAAATTTTGCTGAAATGAATTGTCCATTAAAATAGTAATAGAAATAGAAAAAGTTAAATCCTTCCTAATAATTTCTGTTAAGTATTACTAACCCCTCTCACTCCCTCTGGTGCCAACATTGGCACTGTAGACCACTTTGAGGGATAAAAGAAGCCCAACCTCAGTGATTCTTAAAGGAGAACATGCACCTTTGGAATGGGGAGCTGGGGACTGGTGTGAAGGTGTGTCTGAAAAATCTCCAGGGATAGTTTTTCACTTCTCTAGCACCTACCATAAAAAAAATCACTGATGTTATGAGCCACCACTGTCAAAGGGGTGAACTATTCATACCGGAAGATGATGACACCTAAGGATGCTTGTTCTAGATTCCTCCAGTATTACAGTTAATAATGTTTAATAAGCTTGCCGAGTTATATTACTTTGTCCTTTACTTGGCATTTCAAAACATATTTTGATAATGGGCCACTATTGTCCCTCATAAAAAGTTGAAGAAAAGTAATTCCATGCTAATAGCAAACATGAGATATGTATATTTAATTCTATTTGTTGCCCTTTTTTTTGGCCTCTTAGGGTTTTTTTAATTGCCTCCGGGTTGAACTTGCTGAGTACCCAGGTATACTAATTTCTAACATCTGCCCAGGACCTGTGCAATCAAATATTGTGAAGAACTCCCTAACTGAAGAAGTAACAAAGGTAAAAATGTCTAGCTGGAGAATAATTTGGATGCTTTATTAGTTATCTATTTGTATTGTACCACTCTGTCTCAGGGCTTAGAATTTTTTCTAACATGTTAGACTAACATGTTATCACATTATGAATTGTTTACAAAACTTAACTCATGGCATTAGGAACACTGTTAAGGTTAGCTGATGGTGCTTTGGCATTCAGTTTTAATAAAGGCTAAAGAAATTGTTAAGATACTGCTTAGAAGTAATCCACTATTATGTGGGCTGTCAGTATTTTTAAAACCGAGTTTCTATCAATTCACAAGTTATAGCAACATTGAAAGGTTCTATGTGGCTGAATTTTAGCACATCAAATCTTACTGGAATTTCAAAGAGGGGCTAAAAGTGAAAAAGCCTTGGTGAATTGTGATAATTTTAGGTTAGCTTCACCTGTACCAACCAACCACAAGCCTGTGTTTCCCTTGGCTCATGGATTATGCATAGTGAGTTCCCCAGTAGATGACAAATGTCTTCTGAAGAATCCAGTATCACTCAATAATACAAAATCCCACTAAAGATCATGAAATTTTCTTTCTTCTTCATAAAGATCACTTTCTACTGAGATGTAGATCGATTTATGATTCTATGTAAAAGTTTACAGATACAAATTTATATTTTCACATTTTCTGTGAGGCTCTAAGTAAAATAGAATGAGCATGCTATTATCGGAATCAAGTGACTTGAACGTAGACCTGGTTACTGCTAATGATCTGTGTGAGCATAGAAGAGTCACTAACTTCCTGGCCTCAGTTTATGTATT
Organism: Vulpes lagopus; assembly: GCF_018345385.1. Classification (NCBI taxonomy): domain Eukaryota; kingdom Metazoa; phylum Chordata; class Mammalia; order Carnivora; family Canidae; genus Vulpes; species Vulpes lagopus. Next base: position 38,256,316 of record NC_054829.1, read on the forward strand.
CATAGAGTGGTGGTGGGTTAACTAGATGAGCAGTACCAGATTTGTTCACTACCAGAAACTGCTTTTATTTTCTTCCTCCATTTTATCCCTATGAACTCCACGTTTTATAGAATTTCACTTGCTAAATGTATTAATTTGTTTAAAAACTTTCATTGCCAAAATGACATATAATTATCAGTAAATACATTAAAGGCGATCTAAGTAAAAGCAAAGAACTTTCATCTTTTATTTAGCCTGTACAATCTTATCTGGTAAGTGTATGATTTCTCTTAGCTTTTTGAAATTTTACAAATAGCTTATAGACAGACACTCATTAGTACCTGTGGGGCTACGAAGGGGAATGAGGTCCCAATGAAAAAGTCACTAAATGACCTATGCATCCTTTCTAGCTTAAAAGTTCTATGAAATATCTTGGTTAAAATACTCAGCATTCACTTATTTATTTTTTTTTTTTAACATTTTCTTAGTCTGTAGGCATTGATACAGTCCAGTCCCACAAGATGGCGACCAGTCGTTGTGTGCGGCTGATGTTAATCAGCATGGCCAATGATTTGAAAGAAGTTTGGATTGCGGATCATCCTTTTTTGTTAGTGGTATATTTGTGGCAATATATGCCAACCTGGGCTTGGTGGCTAACCAACATATTAGGGAAGAAAAGAATTGAGAACTTTAAGAATGGTTTGGTAAGACCAATTTATACAATTCTTAATCAGTCTTGTAGTAAAGTATGGCATTTTCTAGTGCTTGAAAACTTTTTAGTAACCCTCCACCAACGTGATGTAAGAATTGTGTCCCCCATGCATATCTGTTGGTTTACTATAAATCACTACTGGTCTTGGAGAAAGAAGTTTCTACAAGGTAAAGACAAATCATACATTGCCATTTTATCTTCAACACTTCCTGACTGATTGGTGTATGTGTCAGAATACTCTTTTGCTCCTGTTCTTCACAAGTTCCTACCTCGTATCATCTCCTTGGGTTGCTACCTGGCATCCCCTCCCAATTTCTCCCCAGGACATGTACCTTAGCTCTGTGCTTAATTCTCTCAAAGCACTCTTAACACTCACGTACTCTCTCTGTATAGTGCTGCTTCCTTTGGCCTCATTCTGGAAGCACTGTGTACCTATGAGATGTACCAAAATGTCCGTGTCTGAAAAAAATATAGTGATTATTCATTCTTTAGGCACTCATTCTTACAGAAAAGTGAGGAATGTTTTGAACTATTTCTCAGAAAATTGTGACCATCACAGGAGTTTAATGTATAAAGAGCACAGAAAATGTAATGGGTTAAGCTAAAAATTATGGATACAATTATGCAAAGAAAGCCCATTTCTGTGGATAGTTTTTATTGTTAAAGTATTTTTTCAATGACTACTAGAAATAAGGTAGCAGGGATCGATACATAAAGAGAATTATTCAGTGGGAGCATACCATATGTATCATTATATAACCTACCAATATTTAAACAATCCACAAATTGTTAGGCACTTAATTTGTTACCAGTTTTTGCAGGACAGTGAACATGAATCCGTGAAAAAAGCAAAAACAAACTAAAATACTTAAAGAGACTTAAAGATTATAAAACTTCCGTGATACACTAACAAGTCCAGAGCTTGAAAAAAATCATAAAGGGGGCTATTCATTTCTACCAAGGTGTAATGTGGGCCGTTTATAAGTGTTTTGGTAATGTTGGGATATAGAAATGTGGGATGGCTCCAAAGGTAGAGCTTCAGCAAAGATTTACATGTGAATTTTAAAGTCAGAGGATAGCTGATATAGTGATATTGTGCCCATTGATGGATAAGAGTTGAGAAAGGAAGGCCTCCATACTAGGGAGGTGACATAGCATCCTGGTTAAGAGCATGGAGCCTCGTACCAGGCTCCCTGCAATGAAATCCCGGCTCTATCCTGTGACCTCATCCCTCAGTCTCAGGCAGGTTCTTTCCTGTAAGTCAATCTTCCCATCTACAAAATGATGCACTTAGTCATAGGATTGTCATGGGGATTAAGTGAGTTAGTTTATGGAAAGCACTTAAAACATATCTTGGAACGTTATGTTAGGAACTAGCCCTTAATGCTTTTCTTTTGATGGTAGTAGGATATTTAGCTAATAGTAAAGATTATAGAGTTAAGCAATAGGGTGAAGAGAGAATACATTATAGAAGTGATTGTTTTTGAAGGAAGAGGGGACCAGGGCTAGAGTTTTGGTACTACAGTATCAATTGTGCTATTTGAAATGTCCACAGTAACATTATTTTGTTTGGTGTACAGATCATCTAACTGTAAAATGTAAATATTACTCAGTAAATCAAGCATTTGATTATGTCTAGTCTTTGCTAAAATGATGGCCTTTCTCTTCCTAACACCAACTTTAATATATTGCTTATTACATGGTCTTTTCTTTTTAAAAGATTTTATTTATTTGAGAGACAGAGACAGCAGAAGCAGAGGGGAGGGGCAGAAGCAGAGGGAGAGGGAGAAGCAGTTTCTGCTGCTCAAGGAACCCAACATGGGGTGGGGCTCAATCCCAGGACCCCAGGATCATGACCTGAGCCGAAAGCAGGTGCTTAACTGACCAAGCCACCCAGGTGCCCCTGCTTATTGAATGGTCTTATTGCTAATCACTTTTTTAATGATTATAGACAAGGCATCCTTTCATGTCCCAAGAACATTTCTGAAATAAAATACCTCATTTTTTACACTCCATATGAACTTAAAAAAAATAATTGTTCCTTTTGTACTCAGTTTTCTCTTCCTTTTTCCCACCCATTATTTTGTATTGCATGTATATATGCAATACAGATTTTATATATATATATATATATATCCTTTATTAAAGAACTTTTAAAGATATTTTATTTATTTATCTATGAGACACACACACACAGAGAGGCAGAGACACAGGCAGAAGGAGAAGCAGGCTCTATGCAGGGAGCCCGAGGTGGGACTTGATCCCAGGACTCCAGGATCAAACCCTGGGCCAAAGGCAGGCGCTTAAGTGCTGAGCCTCCCAGGGATCCCTCATATATTTATCTCCTTTTTGAAATTTGCCTATAAGGCATATATATTAAGGTAATGCCAATAAAGCTAAATGTACTTGTTGATAATACTTGAATTTCTGTTTAGAGTAGGAGCATTATGTCTGGAACTTTGTTTTTATGAGTGTATATCATTTTTCAGGATCAAGAACAAAAACTGCACTGAATTGTGTTATATTTTTTTTTATCTTAGTGCAAATTGTTAGAAGTGGTAAATGCATATCTTCCCAAATGAAATGTCATGTTTTAAGGTTTATTGAGTTACCTTGGTTTACTCTGTTAAGCAATGTACTAGAAATTCATAAATCATTTTAGAGTTGTCTGTCAGATACTTAATTCTAAATACCCTGACCAATTCTTTGTATTTATTTAGTTTTCTTTTTTAAAGATCTATTTTTTTTTTGAGAGAGAGAGAATGCACATGCACAGGTGTGAGCAGTGGGGGAGGGGCAGAGGGAGAGGATCTCAAGCTGACTCCATGCTGAGTGTGGAGTCCCAATGCGGGGCTTGATCTCACGACCCCGATATCATGACTTGAGCTGAAATCAAGAGTTGGAGGCTTAACCATGTGAGCTACCCAGACGCCCCAATTCTTTGTATTTATTATAGGTATGAAAGACATGTTGGTCCAGAATAATAATAAGACGTTTCAGCATTTAAGAAGTGGCATGAGCAGATGCCAATGATATTTATGCCTGATAGAGGATGTAATAATACTAAGCCCTACAGAGATATTTTTCTATAGATCTAGAATTCTGGCTATGACTTTTATTCTAATTTGAGCATTTGCCAGGTTTTAAAAGGATTCTTAACAGTGAATCATAATGATATAGCTCCTAAAAACAGAAGGAATTGGTAAAATAAAACAAAAAAAACTAGTAAATATGAGGAGTTGATTCATGTTCTGTCACTTTGTTATAGGATGCAGATATCTCTTACTTTAAAACCTGGAAGACAAAACATGATTGAAGGAGTGCTTGCATTTTTTTAGACCGCTGGAGGGAGAACTGAAAACTGCAATCTTCTTATACACTGAAGATTAACTTCGGATTTTATTTTTCAGTAGATAAAGCTTTTCTTTCAACATGTAATAATAAATAAAAGATTGCCACGAATCTTGCAATAAAGATATTAACACATGCTGCATTCTTGGATAAAATGTTTTTTTTTTTTTTTTTTTTTGGTACTTGTTTCATTAGTTTCAGAGGTAGAGTTTAGTGACTCATCAGTTGCATACAACACCCAGTGCTATTTCAAATGTCCTCCTTAATGCCCATCACCTTGACAACCCATCCCCCTACCCATCTCCTCTCCAGCAAAAAGCATTTTGAAATGCTTCAGCATATATATTTAAAATCTAGGTTAGTAGAAATGCTAACCAAAAAATTATAGCAACCCACTAGACATAAATGTATGGACTATTATATGAAACAGTGCAGGATAATGAGCAGATATAAAGACGTAGCTGAAGTGGACCTGCCTCTAAGGTACTTACACTCTCAGAAGAGCTGACAGGTACAAGTGACTATAATTTGAAGCAATGGGTAGCTCATAGCAGCCATTATTAGACATCTGTCCTATGGCGTTTGCTGTTGAGGTGCTTTGTATGAGATAATTCATTTATTCCTAACAGCCCACTAAGGTATGCGTGGTATTATCCACCTTTATAGAGGAAGAAAGAGATGCTCAAAGCAAGTAGGTATTACTTTCCCAAAGTTACAGAGCTAGTAAGAGGTAAAGCTAGGATTAAATTCAACTCAGGAAAACTCCATTGGCAACTCTTTAGTTATTAATTTTACTTTTTTATTATGAGTTTTACTTTAATGTTTACCTCTTTATAGTAGAAAACATACATAAGTACAACAGAAAATCAGCAAATATTCCTTGACTACCTACCATCAAGAGGGATGTAGAGAAGAAAAATGTTTCTTTTTTTATAAGCAGTTAATAGTTTAGCTATAGTCAACATACATAAAATAACTAGAATAGTTGGGTAAGTTCGAGGCCACTCGGATGGCTATCCTTAACAAAAGGGGGAAGGTGACAGAGGTATACCATGGGGTACAGCAGCAATGGAATAAATGAACACATGGCAACATGCTTATATCTTAGGAGAGTGGCAATGAGTAGAGGACATAAATGATGAGCCATAACACAATTCTGTTTACATGCACTTAAATTTATGTGCATGGAAGGTAGTGCTCATTTTATAAGAAAACATACAATAAAAAGATATACATTAGATTTATTAAAATGGTAACTCAGGATGAGGAAGGCAATGAATGAGGGTACAGTATGGGGATAAAATATAATATACAAGAGGGCTCTTGCACAACCAGTGATGAAAACGGGCATTATGATTAATTGAATACACCACACCTGAGGTTAAAAAAAAATGAATTGTTGGAACAATTCTAGAATGCTACAAAATAATATTGTCACATGGCATGGTACTATAAGCACAAATAATTAAGAAAAGGGAGAGATTTGAATATAGAATAGTGCAAGGTGAACATGATAATCACTATGCTATGGAAACCCCTCCGGGGCAGTTAGAATAGTGTGGAAATCCTTTGTGGAGAAGGTAATTTGCACTGAGCCTTGAAAGGGTGGAATTTATTTTTTTTTTTTTTTTTTTTTTTTTTGTTTTTTTTGAAAGGGTGGAATTTAGACGAAGGTTTCAAGAGACTGTTATCCAGGTCAGTTCTGTCATTAAATCTCCAAGACCTTGTCATGGTCACCAATGTTTAGGATTTGTTGAGAGTATGCCAGTCTTCCAGAATGTCATGAATGAAAACTCATAGCATAGTATGAGGATGAAGGAACAATGAGTTCGGTTTGCTCAATTACTCCAGCCAATGAAGAGTAGAAGAGGCATAAACAAATTAAAATGATCTTTACAAATTCATCTGTATGGCATTTTTTTCTATGACATATACAATTATGTACCTTTCTGTGTTATAAACCCTCTCTTCCTCGGTCTTTTTTGTGAGCAGTCTGAGATGGAAAGGCAGCTTTTTGTCAAAGATAGTCAAGAGCTATGAAACCAACTGTTCACATACATTTAGAAGTTTATTATTTTGCTCTGACCTCTCATTTCCTAATCATCTCGACTGGCCCTTTGAAATAGGAAGGAAATGATGTGCTCATTCTATCAATGCTGAAAGTGAGGCAGAGATGGGGTTGTGCAAGGTGACAACTGGTGAGCCGGTTAGAAGAGTCACCAGCAGAAGCTATGGCTTCAGGCTTAGTCTGCTGACTACTAGGTGCTGCAGTAAGTCACATCAGACCTCAGGCATAATCAGTTATTCAGGGGCGAAATAAACATATCTTATTAAGTAAATAACCTATTATTTTTAACACCTCTACTGAAGTATGATTGGTGTACTATGGCTCCACATATTTAAAACATACAATTTGAAATGTTTTGACATACAGGCCACACTTGTGAAACTATTATTAGCACAATAAAGAGAGCAAACATATCCCTCAGCCTCCAGAGTTCTTTTGTGCCCCTTTTTAATTGCTGCCCCTGCCTATCCCACCCCAGGTGACCAATGATGTACTTTCTGTCACTATAGATTTGTTTGTATTTTCTAGGGTTTATATACATAATGCTGGTGGGAATGTAAAATGGTACAACTGATTTGAAAAAGTTTGGCAATTTCTTAAAAGTTAAAAATACACCTACCATATGATTCAGCCATTCTAGATCTAGGTATTTTCCCAAGAGAAATGAAAACATATGTCCATACAAACACTTGCAAATGAATGTTCGTAACAGCTTTTACATAATAGTGCCAAACTGTAAAAAACCCAAATGTCCATCAACAGATGAATGAAATAAACATATTGTGGACTATTCCATACAATGGAGTATTAGCAAGAAAAATGATCTACTGATACATGCAACAATATGGCTGAATCTAAAAGAAGAGCATCTGAGTCTGGATTATTCTTTTTCAGGAGATTTTAAATTAAAAATTCAATTTATTTAATGGTTATAAGATATTGGGATTGTCTATTTCATCTTTTTAAATTTTGGTTGAGTTTTAGTAGTGTGTGGCCAAAATCAAGAGTCGGATGCTTAACCAACTGAATCTCCAGGCACCAGGAAGCAGCCATAGCTTAATATTTTTTATTGGCTACAATGGATATGGAATTTAGAAAATGCTTACTATTTTTTAAAAATTGAAATATCACTGACAGATAACACTCTATTAGTTTTAGGTATATATAATGATTGAATACTTGTATATATTATTCTGAAATGATCACCACAGTAAGTCTAGTTAACTAACATCTGTCACCATACAGAGTTATAAATTTTTTTTTTTTTTTTTTTGTGATGAGAACTTTTAAGATATACTCTTAGCAACTTTCAGGCGAGTGACATGGCATTATTAACTATAGTATCATGCCTCCCCATGACTTATTTATAACTGGAAGTTTGTACATTTTGATCTTCACCCATTTCATCCTCCCCTACTCTCTTCCTCATGCAACCATTAACTTCTTCTCTGCACCTATAAGCAGCAAAAGAATGAAAATTCTGTTCGTATTATGAAAATTTTTCTCCTATTTCTTTCTGCCTTTAGATACCTAAGACACTAGTAACCACTAGTCCTAGTGGGTCAAGTAATTCTCCAGAAGCAGTATATTTAATTGAGAAGAAATTCTTAAGGAGTCACATCTACAGAATGGTCTCTAGCAGTCACTCATTATGTTGTACCCAAACACTTAATTCTGATGAACAAGATAAACCATTTCCTTTCACATATATCAAAAGGATACTGGGAAAGGAAGGAAAATATTTTATTGGAAGATGTTTTATTAAAAGCTTTTAAGGTTTCTGAATTGAAGCATATGAAAAGAAAATGAATAGATCATATGAAGACACTCAGACCATGTTAAACGTTAAAACAGCACAAAGTTTGAAAATACTATAAAATTTAATATTTTGAATAAATATATACACATTATGCAACTTTCAATAGGACCCAATATCATTACATGAAAACACTGATATGTGTGTATATCTTCTAAGTAAAAGTCAACATTGTTGTTGACTTCTGTAAGGCAAGTCACCTATCACATATTTAAGAAAACATTAAGAAACTCATTACATATCTTATACAAATGTTTCATATTTGCTAAAGTCTACTATACTACAGTTCATAGGGCACAAATATTGGCCAACTAGTTCTAACTTTTATGTTAGACAAAGTTTGTTTGCTTTTTTAATCATTAAGATAGCTAAGAGAATCAACTTTACACAGCTTGCTTTTCCCAGGCATCTGACTTGTAGGAGGAAAAAGAGAAGTTCAGTGAAATTATAAGGAATAACATTGTTACTCTTCTAGAATGAAAAAATAAAAACATCTCAATTGATGATAATACACTTACAAGTCAAAATGGGCTCTAATACAAGTGTATGTGGAGAGGTTTTGAAGAATAAATTGGATATCCCAAGGGAGGATCAGCTGCTTGTACCGTAAGGTTTCTTAAAAGTAGTGGATGAGCTTGTATACTATATCGTTCCTCATCATCGTTTGTGGCATAAAGCAATTCCCATGAAAGATTGGCCCACTGACCTCTAACAGCTTCAGCATTTAACTTCCCAACTTGGACCAACATTTCTTGAAGAGTAAGTACTCTCCCAGTGTAAACTCCCTTTGAAGTATAAAAGGGGGATAAAGAGATTACATTCAAGCCTTTATATTTTATTTATAAACTCAGAGAAAAATTCCATTGTGGTTAGGCAAATTTAAACAGAAAGTAGTGTATTAAAATGTACACACAAGTTACTTGTCTTCATAATCAAGAATCACCTCTATTTGGTAGCTCTCTGAGTAAGCTTGAAATGACATTCATTCAATAACCCAAACAGCAAAATCTCAGCACTTCTCTTTCCTTTCCTTCTCTATTCCTTCATCCCATCCGGCTTCAACAGAGATAAGTCAGTTATAAATACTAGTCAGTGGATAATTACACAATAGACTCTTTTTAAAAACAGTTATTGAGATATAATTCACATTCCATACCATTTACTCATGTAAAGTGTATAACTCAATATTTTTAGTATATTCAAATATATATAAATATCTCTACAATTTTAGAACATTTTCATGACCTCAAAAAAGAAACCCTGTACTCTTTAGCAATTACCCTCCTATCCCTTTATTCTCTCAGTCAGAAGCAACCACTAATGTACTTTCCATCTCTATAGTTTTGCCTTTTCATATGAATGGAATAATAAAAAATGTGGTCTTTTGTGACTGGCTTCTTTAACTTAGCATAATGTTTTCAAGCCTCATTCATGCAGCATATATCAGTATTTCATTTCTTTTTATGGTGGACTAATATTCCATTGTATGGATAAAACACAATTTCTTATTGATTCATAGTTGATGGATACTTGGACTTTTTCCACCTTTTGTCAGTTATGAATAATGCTACTATAAACAATGATGTACAAGTTTCTATGTGGAACTATGCTTTCATTCCTCTTGGGTGTATGTGTACTTAGGAATAGAATTATTGAGTCATATGGTAACTCTAAGTTTAATCATTTAAGAAACTGCCAAAATGTAAAATGGTTGTATCATTTTACATTTCTGCCAGCACTATATTAGGGTTCTAATCTCCATATCCTCACCAATACTTATCTGCTTTTTTAATTCCAGCCATCACAGTATGTCCTATATGAAGTGATATATCATTGTGGTTTTGGTTTGCATTTCTCTTATGCCAAATGATATTCAACATCTTTTCATGGGCTTATTTTTGCCGAATTGTATATCTCCTTTGAATAGATATCTATAGAGATCTTTTGCTCATATTTTAAATAAAAATGCCCTTTTATTATTGAGTTTTAAGAGTTCTTAGAATATTCTAGTAACAAGTTCCTTATCAGATATATGCAAATATTTTTCCCTTTCTGTGAGTTGTCTTTTCGCTTTCTTGATTGTATTTTTTTTTTTTTAAAGATTTTATTTATTTACTTGACAGAGAGAGCACAAGCAGGCAGAGTGGCAGGCAGAGGGAGATGGTGAAGCAGGCTCCTCACCAAGCAAGAAGCCTGATGTGGGGCTCATTCCCAGGATCCTGAGATCATGACCTGAGCCAAAGGCAGATGCTTATCCTACTGAGCCACCCAGGTGCCTCTGATTGTATCTTTTAAAGCACAAAGGTTTTTTTTACTCTAGATGAAGTCCTATTTATTTTTGTTTTGTTTTCATGCTTTTGGTGTTATATCTCAGAATCCATGGCCATATTTGAGATATAAAGATCTACTCCTATGTTCTCTTCTAAGATTTTTATAGTGTTAGCTCTTATATTTAGGTCTTTATTTTGAGTTCATTTTTGAATATAGTATGAAGTAAGGGTCTGCAGTTGGCTGAATACTATATCTTAAAGAAGACATATCCCAGTCCTAATGGTAGCTGTAAATTTTATCTGGACTATGTCTTTGCTGATGTAATTAAGAATCTTGAGTTAAGATCATTCTGAATTTAGGTCATCTTAAATCCAGTGGTTGATACCCTTAGAAAGGGATGGGAGAACTGACATGGGGTATATAGAAAAGGCATCCATGTGAAGACAGAAGCAGTGATTGGAGTTATGCTGACACAAGCCAAGGAATGTGAGAGGTCACCAGCAGATGGAAGAAGAAAGATTCTTCCCTAACATCTCTGGACAGAGTGTGGCCCTGTTGGCATCTTGATTTCAGGTTTTTGACGTCCAGAATTGTGAGAGAATAAATTTTTGTTGTTTCAAGCCACTCAGTTTGCAGTAATTTGTTGCAGCAGCTCTGGAAACTACTAGAGTCCAATGGTATTCTTTGAATGTGGCTGTCTCAATACCACTTGTTGAACATGTTTGAAATTCCTATGAATTTTAAAATCAGCTTGACAATTTCACAAAAAGGCCAGCTGAGATTCTGATAGGGACCGTACCAAATCTGTGAATCAAATGGGGAGTATTGCCATCATATCACTTTGAACCACGAACGTGGGTTGTTTTTCCATTTTATTAAATCTTTATTTCTTCCAACGTTTTACAGTTTTCAGAGAATAAGTTTTGTGCTTTTCTTGTTAAATTTTTTCCTAAGTATTTTATTCTTTTTGATGCTATTAAGTAGACTTGTTTTAACTTCATTTTTGGATTGTTCATTCCTAGTGTATACAAATACAACAGATTTTTGTATGTTTATCTTGTAACCTGTAACCATGCTGAACTAATTAGTTTTAAGTTTTTTAGAGAATTCCTTAGATTTTCTATATGCAAGATCATGTTATCTGTGAATAGAGATAACTTTACTTCTTCCTTTCCAATCTGAGTATTTTTTTCCTGCTTTATTACTTTGGCTAGAATCTCTAGTATAATGTTTAATAAAAATGATGAATAAAATCCTTGTCTTATTACTGATCTTAAGGAAAGCATTCAGCCTTTCATCAGTAAGTATGAATGTTAACTGTGGGTTTTTCATAGATATCTTTATCAAATTGAGGAAGCTCCTTTCTATTCCTAATTTAAGTGTTTTTAGTATGAAAGGTATTGGATTTTGTCAAATGCCTTTTCTGTATCTACTGATATGACAACACAGTTTTTTTTTTTTATTCAATTGATATGGTATATTATAGTAATTGATTTTTGGATGTTAAAGAAACCCCACATTCCTGGGATAAATACCACTTTGTCATGGTGTCTCATTCTGTTTATATGTTGGTAGACTCAGTTTGCTATTATTTTGTTACAGATTTTTACATCCATATTGATAAGAGATATTAGTCTGTAGTTTTCTCTCCTTGTAATGTCTTTATGTGACATTAAAGACATCTTAATGTCTTTAATGCTTTTGGTATCAGGGTAATGCAGGCTTCATAGAATGTGTTGGTAAGTGCTCCTTTTTCTTCTATTTTTTTGGAAGAGTTTTTTTTTTTTTCCATTTATTTCCTTAAATCGTAATCTTCTTTCTTTCTTTCTTTTTTTTTTTTTTTAATTAACTTTTATTGGTGTTTAATTTACCAACATACAGAAAAACACCCAGTGCTCATCCCGTCAAGGGTCCACCTCAGTGCCCGTCACCCATTCCCCTCCAACACCCGCCCTCCTCCCCTTCCACCACCCCTAGTTCGTTTCCCCGAGTTAGGAGTCTTTATGTTCTGTCTCCCTTCCTGATATTTCCCAACATTTCTTTTCCTTTCCTTTATATTCCCTTTCACTATTATTCATATTTGGAAGAGTTTTTGAAGAACTGGTAGTATTCTTTAAAATATTTGGTAGAACTATGTAACAAAGCCATCTAGTTCTCAGATTTTCTTTACGGTTAGTATTTTGATTATTACTTGTTATAGGTCTGTTCAGATTACTTCTTCTTGAATCAGTTTCAGTAGTTTGTATTTGTAGGAATATGTACATTTCATCTAAGTTATATAATTCACTGGCATACAAGTGTTCACAGTATTCCTTGATCATCATTTTTATTCTTATAAGGTCAGAAGTAATGTTCCCTTTTTTTTTGTATTTCATAATCACCTTTCTTATCTTTATTAATTTTTCTTCTGTATGCTTTTAGTTTCCTCTTTTTCCAGAAGTGTTATAAGGTGGAAAGTTAAGTTATTGATTTGAAATCTTTCTTCTTTTTAAATAGGCATTTTAAAGCTACAAATTTTGTTCTAAAGACTGCTTTAATTGCCTCTTACAGGTTTTGGTATACTGTGTCTTCTTCACTGTCATTTATCTCTTGGTATATTCTAATTTTTTCTTTGACCACTGGTGACTTGGCACATGTTGTGATTTCCATATATTTGTAAGTTTCCTAAATTTCTTCCTCTTACTGATTTTTCATTTCATTTTCTTTTGGTCAGAGGATAAGCTTTGTAGAATTTCAATCCTTTGAAATGTATTTTGTTTTATGTCTTAGTATATGATTTATCCTGGAGATTGTTCCATGTACACTTCAGAAAAATGCATATTCTACTGTTTTTAGGTGGAATATTAAATAGATGTTTGTCTGCTGTTACAGGTTTATAGCGTTGTTCAAATATTTTTCTGCTGATCTGCCTACTTGTTCTATCCATGACTGAAAGTAGGGTTTTGAAATCTTAAATTATTATTGCTGAATTTTCTATTTCTCTCTTCATTTCTGTCAGTTTTGCCTCATAGATTTTGATGATTCACTGTTAGCTCCACTGAACTGGACTGACACTTTTATCACTATAAAATGTCCCTCTTATTCTCTAGTAACTTTTTTTTTTTGTTTCAAAGTCTATTATTTTATTCTTTATTTAACTTAAATTCAATTAGCCAATATATAGTACACCCTTAGTTTCAGATGTGTTCAATAATTTATCAGTTGCGTGTAAAACCCAGAGCTCGTTACATCATGTACCCTTCTTAAAGTTTATTATCTTCTGACAATAGTCTAGATACTTCAGTTTTCTTGTTGCTGCTTGCCTGATATATCTTTTTCACCTTTTTACTTTCGGTTTGTTTTTTTTATCCAGTCTGACAATCTCTTTCAACTGTTTAATCTTTTAATGTTAGTAACTATTGATATAGCTGGATTTAAGTCTGTCATTTTCCTTTTGTCTTCTAATCTCATCTTTATCCCTCTATTCCTCCTTTACGGCTTTCTTTTGCCTTAAGTGAATATCCTCTAATGCAGAAGTTTAATTTATTTAATGATTTTTTTTTAAGATTTTATTTATTTATTTATGAGAGACACACAGAGAGAGAGGCAGAGACACAGGCAGAGGGAGAAGCAGGCTCCATTCAGGGAGCCTGACTTGGGACTCGATCCCAGGACTCCAGCATCAGGCCCTGGGCTGAAGGCGGCGCTAAACCGCTGAGCCACCCGGCTGCCCTGATTTTTTCTTTTTTGCCCGATTTTTTCACTTAAAACTTTCCTCAGTGGTTGCTCTAGGGCTTGCCATGAATAACTTATTAGAATCAGCATTAGTTTATACTAATTTAGGTGAGATATATAAAAAATAATCCTGTATAGTTCTATTCTCCTTTTGCCACTTTTTGTGGTATTGTTATACATATTATATCTTTAATGTTACAAACCCAATAGTATATTGTTATAATTATTTTACATACTTTTATATCTTTTAAAGAAACTGAGAAGAAGAAAACAAGTATATATTTATTGCTTTTGCTACATTAACTTATTTACTATTTCTGGTTCTCTTTTATTCCTATGGATTCAAGTTACCATCTGGAATCATTTCTTTTGCTTAGTATAGCTTTGTTTCCACTGACTTCCATTCTGCAATTATTGGCAAATACACCTTTCTATGTGATATAGACACAAAAATGCACTGAAATCAGGAAGAATGACGCCTTCAGCTTTGGTCTTTCTCAGGATTGCTTTGGGTATTTGGGGTCTTTTGTGTCTCCCTACAAATTTTGGATTGTCTGTTCTATTTTTGTGGAAAGTGCCACTGGAATTTTGATAGGTATTGCAATGAATCTGTAGACTGCTTTGGGTAGTATGCACATTTTAATAGTACTAATTCTTCCAATCCATCTTTCCATTTATTTGTGTCTTCTTAAATTTCTTTAATCAATGTATTATAGTTTTCAATGTACAGATCTTTCACTTCCTTGGTTAAATTTATGCCAAGGCATTTTATTTTTTGATGTAATTGTAACTTGTTTTAGCTTCCCTTTCTGATAGCCTGCTATTAATGTATAGAAACACAATAATTTTTGTATATTGATTTTGTATCCTTACTAAATTTGCTTATTATTTCTAAGTTTTTTAGTAGAGTACTTAGGACTTCCTATACATAATATCATGTCATCTGCAAACAGTGACACTTTTACTTCTTCCTTTCCAAACTGGATGACTTTATTTCTTTTTCTTGTCTAATTGCTGGGGCAGGAATTCTGATACTATGCAAGAGTGGGTATCCTTATCTTATTCCTAATCTTAGAGGAAAGGCTTTCAGCTTTTCACCACTGATTATGAAGCTGGCAGTGGGCTGTCATATATGGCCTTATTATTGAGGTACTTTCCTTCTATATCCACTTTGTTGCCTACTTTATTTTCTTCTTTAAGTATGATTTCTTTCAGCCCTTTGAACACTTTTATAATGGCTACTTTGAAATCTTTGTTAAATCTGACATCTTAGTCACTCATAGGCAATATCCCCTCCCTGGTGCATGGGTCTGACTTTCCTGTTTCTTATGTCTTATAATTCGTGTTGAATACTGGATATTTTATGTAACACCACTGCAATTCTGAGCATTGATCTTTGCCCCTCCCCCCCCCGCCCCTTACCCTGGGGCTTGTTATTTATTTGCTTGTTAGTTTAGTAAGTGGCTGGATGACTTTAGTGAAATTAATCCCTAACCTTCCCAACAAGTATGAAGCCTTTGATGTAGTTCCTCAGGGACTGCAGCCTTGTGAATGTCCACAATTACGATGAGATGGCAGTGGTTTTAGCAGGGCTCTCTTCATCTATAATTGCTCACACTCAACTGCTAAGCTCCAATGATTGCCAGGTGGTTGCTTTGTTTTCAACAATGACCTGGGAAGTAAATTGTTTTATAGACTGATCCAATTAAACATGGACACTTTTGACCCCAGGAGGGCTCTTCTCTATGGATTCTTCCCCTGGATCTATTTACCTATTCAGCCTAAAGTTTAGTTTATGTATCTAACAAATTTACCCGTAGCCCCTTAATTACTTTTTACCATAAGCTCCATTGTTTTTGAGAGCATCTTAGGTGTCAATGTATACATACTGCTGCAAATAAACTAATTTCCTGTGGGAGAAATTTAGAGTTCTCTTTTTCAATGGTCTGCTTCTCCCACTGGGCAAAATCTCTGAGCCAGAGCTCTGTATCTGGGGATGAGACAATGGCATGCTTCTCTCTGAGAGACACCTCTGCTTTAGGAGGTAGAAGGGGAGCAGTAACCTCAGGCTTTCTTGGCTTGCCTCTCTCAGTGTGGAACCTCCACCTTCCAAGGAGGTAAGGGTGGCCAGGGCCCCATTATTCTCAGTGGCACCAAATACAGGGTAAAGTCTCCACCCAAAGTGATGGGGTGGCCAAAAAGGAATTCTCACCTCTTAACTATACATGCTCAGAATCTAACCTCACAACAGGCAGCTAAGATAAGAAACGCCGAAGCCCTGACTCTCCCAGGAAAACAGTCCTCCAACTAGATAGGAGCTGAAGTGAGAGGGAACTCTTCCTGTTCATATCAGTCTGGGTGGAATTTCTGTCTTGAGTTGGGAAGGAATGGTTCAAATACTGCAGTCCCTCACTCTTACTGGGTTTTAGTTGAAACTCTTGAATAAATGTTTCTTCATTTGCATATGCCCTGAGGACCATTCCAAGTCTTTAAATGGTTGTTTTTTAAAAATAATTTTTGGGTGCCTGGGTGGCTCAGTCCGTTAAGTGTCTGCCTTCAGCTCAGGTTGTGATCTCAGGGTCCTGAGATCAAGCTCCATGTCAGGCTCCCTGCTCAGTGGGGAGCCTACTTCTCCCTCTCCCCACTGCTTGTTCTTTTTCTCTCTCTCGCTATCTGAAATAAATAAAACCTTAAAAAAAATAACTTTCATTATTTTTGATGGAGAGCACATCTGTGGAGCTCCTCAAGCTGCAATACCAGATATGAAACCTATAATGAGCTTATAACATTGAATCACATTGTGCACACTTGATGACATTTTAAATGTAATGAGAAGAGCCACTAATTTCTTTAAAAAAAAAGAAACTCCTGGGGATCCTGGGTGGCTCAGTGGTTTAGCGCCTGCCTTTGGCCCAGGGCGTGATCCTGGACTCCCGGGATCATGTCCCACATCAGGCTCCCTGAATGAAGCCTGCTTCTCCCTCTGCCTGTGTCTCTGCCTCTCTCTCTCTGTGTGTGTCTCATGAATAAATAAATAAAATCTAAAAAAAAAAAAAAACAAAACAAAACTCCCGGAGTCTGATTTTTCACAGGTCAGAGTTGCTTCAAATAAAACATAGAAAAAAAATAAAACATAGAAGTCAGCAAAAGGAATACTCTGCCACTTATAAATTAATTTTTCTTTTAGGAGTCAAGTCCAAAATGATAAGTCATGACTCAAATTTGGCATAGGAATATAATCCATGTAGTCAAATATGTTATAGCAATTTAAGAAATTAAGTTTACTTGGCTATCTTATAGGTCAGTTATTACACAATGGCTACACATTTTTAATTGGCTCACATTATGTTTCCAAAAGAAAATAGTCATTCTAGGATTGTACTATATTGGCCATAAAGTCACGGTTGCAAATGCCTTAACAAGATAATTAATATATCCATACCCAGAATGTTGTATCTCTATCAACTAGTTCAAATACTTTATAACTGATTTCTGTTCTTTAAGGTTAATATACAAAAACGTTTAAAAACACATTTTTAACCTTACCATATTAGGGTCATATCCCAGAGAAAACAAGTATGGTTTTTCTTGTAAAACTGCTTCCTTCCACTTTTCATCAGATACCAAACCAATGTACCAGTCAGTTTCATATTCTTCAAGGCAGTTAGTCAGCTCTTTAAAGTCTTCTATTGAACCTAAACTTGCTTTATCAATCATTAATTTCAGAGTGTACCTTAAAAATGGAGAAACAACGAATTTTAGAATTTTTAATAAAATTTATCAAATCAACCTTATAGGTGAAATAGATTTTGTTCAATCAATATTTTTAAGACACTGCACTGAAATCATACATATTTCAGATAAAAAGATCAAGGAGAATGATGGAGTGAAGTGAAAGTGAAGAAATCCATTAAGTCATATGAAAAACAGGTTCTCCATATAAACAAAATAAAAAGAAGTCGAAATTAAAATGTACTCCTGATATAATCACTGTATATGCTAAGCATCTTTTTCCCTATTTTTAGGAAAGTGATTATTTTTGAAAGTTAGAAATGAAGTATCTTCTTCTAGGTTATTTTAAAATAATCAGTATTTTCTACCAGTAATTTATATATAATCAAAATGAATTACCTGAAAGCTTTCAGTGCTAGTTGGAACAGTTCTGGCTTTTCTGTGAGCCAATCCAAGGCAAGAGACCAAGGCAAAACACCACTGTAAACTCTCAATAAATGACCAGGACTGGGAACCATATTATCTACTCCAAATAAACTAAAATAACAAGTCATTACTGCATGAACATAAAAGTCTTTTAAAACTTTGTCCTTTGCAATTTCTTCCAGTACATTTGAGGCATTTTCTTCTGAATGAAAACATTCCAACTGCCTTAAAACAAATTGATACCACTCTTCTGGAAATAATGAGCTCATCTCCCTCATTTTGGAATTAGGCAAACAATTAGATGTCCACTCTTCAGGTAAGCTTAACAAGTGAGAATGAGAACAACTGAACTCCATGAGAGGGATATATGCCATATCTTTTGGTTTTCCTTTGTCAACCACAGGGTATCCCAATATAACTGACTTGTAAAGACTGCTTTCAGGAACTGTGCCTAAAAAATGATCGCCAACCTCCTGTGCTTCTAGTGATCCTGGAATAGGCAAATTTATACCTGGTACAACCTTTAATTGATCTTTTTCTTTTCCTTTTTTGATAGTTGGCTCATCGCCAAAAATATTATCATCAGACCAGTCATCCAAAATTTCTGAATTTAAACTATCTGTGTCTTCTGGGGATTGGGTTTGTGGTGAAGCAGTCAAAGCAGGCAGGATTATTGGGGATGCTTTCCCTTTATTTTCCATTTCGTGAACAACCTCCTGCACGTTGGGTCTTCTGGAGCAGTACTGAACAAGTATCCACACAAGTACTTTAATAAGGTCACCATTAAATTCCTTTAAATTGTCATGTGAATCGATTATGCCAGATAGAACATTCCTGGCATCAGAATAGAGTTTTACTGGCAAAACAGTACAAGGTGTCAAGACATTTCCAAAGTGTTCATTAATAGAACATATTCTTGAAGATTCTTGTTCAAAGGCACTTTGAAAAACTTCATCAACTCTTTGAGCTTCAGCAGTATGACAGGACGTCTCTTGCAATTCTAACCCCTAAACAGGAAATAAAAAGTACTTCAGTTTATGATCACTTATTACACAGAGAAAAGCAACTATTTTTGTATGTGCCCACATATTGGATTATAATTAAAATATAGAAAATGCAAAAAAAATTTAACTCAAGAACTATACCTTTACTCAAACTTATTGCCACTTAAACACACTTGATGCTGCATACAGATGAAAAATGCTATTTTAAAAGAAATTATAGAAATGCCACTAGAAATTACCAAAACAATTTAATTGACTATGACTGCAATTTTGAATGACTATATGTATAGTCAAGGTCAAATTACACTTACAAAAAACTTTTTAATATAAAATTTTGGAGGGTAAGAGGTAAAATTGGAATTATATAGCATATACAGTAGTTTTTTATCCTACTTTATATGAAAGCATTATTCTACTGTATGGATACGCCACAATGATTTACTCAATCATTTTCCTGTTCCAGTTTTTAATTATAACATCATCATCATCATCATCATATAGATTTATGTATTTGGTTACTGTCTGTCTCATCTAACTATAATGTAAACTCCATAAAGCAGCTCTCTTTTGGATACTATATCTACAGTGCCTAAACCAGTACTTGGCACACACTAGGTATGCAGCAAATATATGCTGACAGAATGAATATTATGGATGTGTTTTTACTTTTTACCTATTCCTTTTTATTTTTTTTAAAAGACTTTATTTATTTATTCATGAGAGACAGAGAGAGAGGCAGAGACACAGGCAGAGGGAGAAGCAGGCTCCATGCAGGGAGCCCAATGTGGGACCCGATCCCCGGACAGTAGGATCACACCCTGAGTAAAGGCAGATGCTCAACCGCTGAGTCACCCAGGCATCCCCCTGCCAAGAAATGTTAAAGGGAGTCTGACGCAGGACCCGATCCTGGAACTCCAGGATTACGCCCTGGGCTGAAGGCAGGCAATAAACCGCTGAGCCACCCAGGGATCCCCTTATTTATTTCCTTTTTAAAGATGTATCCATTCATTTGAAGGGAGGGAGGAGTAAAGGGAGAGGAGACAGTACCAAGTAGACTCTGCATCCAGTGTGGAGCCCAATGTGGGGCTCAATCGCATGATCCCAAGATCATGACATGAGCCAAAACCAACTCTGATGCCCAACCAACTGCGTCACCCAGGACCCCTGAATGTGTTTTTATGTGAATTTTAAACACATTTTTGTTACTTCTCTACAAGGAACCACTTGAAGAGGATGAACCAGGTCACTGTTTTCTGTTATTATTGCTACCATTGTTCATTTATTTACACATATTTACAAAATTACCAGTGCCTTTAATAGAAGACAATGCTGTCAGGTTGTATTAGGATCCAAGCAGTGAGTCTGGAATGTGACATCAGAAGCCATTTTTAAATCATGGCTTTACCAGGTGTTAGTACATAATCATGAGTAGATCACTTATCCAGAGAATCCTATTCTTTCTCTTTCAAAGAAAACTAATCCTTGCACATAGGGTTATGAAGATTTAAGTAATAAAAGTGCTTTGTTGGGGTGCCTGGGTGGCTTCATCAGTTAAGCCTTGGACTCTAGATTTCGGCTCAGGTCATGACCTCAGGGTCCTGAGATCTAGCCCCACAACGGCTCTGTGCTGGGCATGGAGCCTGCTTAAGATTCTTTCTTTACTTCTCCCTCTGCCCCTCTCCTCTAACAATCTCTTTCTAAAAAATAATTTCTTAAAAAGTGCTTTGTAAACTTTAAAGCATACAATAAATAAATATTGGTAAGATGATATTGCTAAGCTACCTTGTGTCCAAATAAATGAAAAAGAAAAAAGTCTGTCATCAAAAAAGTAATCTTTACATATATGACAGAGCACAAAAGATCAATAAAGGATCCACATTATTAGGTATTATAAAACATACCATTTTAAAAATACAGCCTAAATGCAGTATGTCCTCAATATTTTGCATGAGTTTTTGCCTTCTCTTACCTGTACAGGTTAGACTAGGTTCTCAAACGTAAGCTAAGTCAGAACCACTGGAGGGCAGTTAAAACAGACTGTCGGGCCCCCCCTTCTTGTTTCTGATTCAGTAGGTCTGAAGTGGTGCCTAAGAATGTCCATTTCTAATAAGTTCCAGGAGATGTTAGTATTACTAATCTAGGGAGCTTAATTTAGAGAACCACTGGGTAAAAGAAAAAGCTTTTTAGTCACCAGCAATTTTATCCTGTTGGTGCTAAGACAAAACATTCATTCATTCACCACTATTCATTCAACAAATATTTATCAAGGGCCTATTATATGCCAGACACTGTTCCAGGGGCTTAGGATATGTCTCTTCAGAGAGCCCTGCCCTTGTGACATTTACATTAGAGAGTAAAGGGGACACAGACAATCAACAATGAAAATAAGTAAATTATATAGTTTGTTAGAAGGTATAAGTGCTATAAAAATAAAGAAAAAGTAAAGCAAGCCAAAGATGACTGGGACTGCCAGGATGGGTGTGGGAATACAATTTTAAATAGGATAGCCATAGTAGATCTCACTGAGAAGGTGACATTTGAGAAAGAATTGAAGGTGGTAAGGGAGTTAGCTGTGTGCTTATGTGAAGGAGGGGTGTTCCAGGTAGAGAGAAGAGCCAGTAGGCTGGAGTAGAGAAGATTCAAGTAGTAAGATGAGGCCAAGAGGAAATAGAGAGCCTGACCATCCAGGGCCCTTGGCTTTTACTCTGAATTAAAAAAAAAAAGAGATACACTGTATGGTTTTGAGTAGAGAATTGACATGATATGAGTTAGATTTTAAAGATAACTCTAGTTGAGAAAAGACATAGGGAGGCACAGGTAGAAAGAAGCAGGGAGACCATTTAGGAGACTATTGCAATTACCTGAAAAGAGATAAAGAGAGCTAATAGTAGGGTGGTGAGAAATGGTGGGATATAGGACATGGCTTAAACACAGAGCCAACAGGATTCTTGTTGCAGTGCATGCGGGGTATGAAGTAAACAGGAGTGAAATATCACTGGACTAAAGATCAGATGCTTTGGGGCTGAGCAACCAGAAGTATGGGGTTGTCACCAAAGACTGCCAGGCTCTGGGGCAGTCTGATATTAAGAGGTCAAGAAAGGTACCTGGGTGGCTCAGCTGGTTAAGTGTCTGCTTTGGGCTCAAGTCATGATCCCAGGGTTCTGGTATGGAGCCTGGCATCCAGCTCCCTGCTCAGCAGGGAGTCTGCTTCTCTCTCTTCCTCAGCCCCTCCCCCACTCATACTGTCTCTCAAATATATAAATAAAATCTTAAAAAAAAAAAAAAGATCAAGGGAAAGAGAAGGAACCATTAAAGGAGACTGACAAGGACTGACCCATGAAATAAGCTAAAAAAAGACACTGACTGTGTCAAATGCTACAGACAGGTCAAATAAGACCAGGTCTGAGAACCAGTCATTGGATTTAGTAATGTGATAGCCACTGGAAACTTGGACAGTTTTGGTACAGTAACAGGCAACAGGGTCAAAAACCTAGGGTAAGTTGAAGAGAAAATGGGAGAAATGAAATTTGATGTTTGATTATAAGTAATTCTATTAAGGCATTTTGCTTTAAAAAGAGGAGAAAAACAGGGTGAAGCAGTTAGGGGAGTAAGGATCCAGAATAAGTTTTTAATTACGTTGAGAATGCTTACGTGATGTAGGAGTGAAAAAATATTACTGAGTCACACTTTTGAGATGCTCATCTAGATAAGGATAAAAAGAACAGGACTGGACAAAAAGAGGGCAGGTGTATTTTGTTACTATGCTCTATTATGCAATCAACAGTAGCCTACCTATCAACATGTGCATATTGAAATACACTTTAAAAATCCCTAGGTGTTTTCACAGGTTGATAAATTGATACTCCTTTTTTTTTTTAAATTGATACTCTTAAATTGAAATATTAAGTGTATGATATGTCTATAACAGGTAAAAAAATTTTACACACGTGCTATAAAAATACTAGAAAGAGGTTTCAAATGTACAATGACCTTAATGTTAATACAGCAGTACGTATAACCACATTCTAGAATCATTATCCATATTAAACGATCCTGAAAACGGCCCAAGTAATGAGACCCAGGTAAGAGGAGACCTAAAACAAATTAGAGAAAAAAGGTAAGTAATATTCAAGCATGTTTTATTTTGCCATGTGAATCTTCAAAATTGATAGCACATTTGGAATGATTCATAGCTCCTTTTATTCTCTCTTTATGTCAAGAATAGAAACAATTATTCATTGCATATCAGGGGGCTAAATTAAAGCTCTTTACTGGAACTGGAACAGGAACAGAAGAGAAAATCTGTAGGTGATAATACATAAAAATTCAAGGATATATTTTCTAGAGAAACAAGTAGAATCTGCTATATAAAATCCTAAATACAGTAGGAAAAATACTAAAAGTATAAAAGTATTAAATGTAAAAAATGTATAAAACTCAATTTCACATTAATTATTTACTTAAAGCATTTTGGACACTTTTATAGAGGCATATAAAAATGTTTTGTGGTGTTAAAATTTACATTAAATGCTAACTACCACACTGTACAAAAACTTTAAAAAATTAGTTTTCTCTCAACATTAAGTGTCTGAGATTTGCCCATTGTTGACTGCAAATAGCTCATTATTCATTGTACCTATAGTTGAGAATTCACTGTATGACTATAGCTTAATTTGAATATTCATTTCACTGTTAAAAGCACATTCAATATATTTCCTGTATTTCCAGTTTTTCTCTATCATAAATAATACTTCAGGGATTAGCTTTGTGTAAGTCTGCTTATACAATGTGCTGTACAGTAAAGAGTTAAAATAGCAGAACTGATGGCTACCCTTTAAAAGTCCTACTTGCAAAAAAAAAAAATAAAAAAAAAAAAAAAAACAAAAAAAAAAAAAAAAAAAAAAAAAAAAAAAAAAAAAAAAAAAAAAATAAAAGTCCTACTTGCAAAGCTGGTTGATGGTGGTGACCCTGATAAAAGTCTCACTGTGCCTAAACAGGTTGTACAACCAATAGTTTATTATTTTTTTAAGATTTTATTTATTTATTTATGAGAGACACAGAGAGAGGCACAGACCTAAGCAGAGAGAGAAGCAGGCTCCATGCAAGGAGCCTGATGTAGGACTTGATCCTGGGACTCCAGGACCACACCCTGGGCTGACAGTAGGCACTAAATCACTGAGCCATCCAAGGATCCCCCTGTACAAACAATACAGTTTATACTGGACACCTGCTTTCCCTCTGGGAGTCTGGAATTTTGGTACATGCTAGGTAGAGGGTCTCAAATAAGCTTTCCTAGTAGTCACCATATATACAAGTTGTGACAACACATGGGTGGGGAATTAAGCACATTCTGTGGCATTCTATTGGGAGAGGACATCTGGAAGCTTGCACCATGTTTCACTCTACCTAACTTTTCTGTTCATTGATTTTATTCCGCATCCTTTTGTTATAATAAATCTTAGCTGTGAGTCCAAAGATATATTGAGCTCTGCCAGTCCGCTCGTGAATCACCAAACCTAGATATGGGCTTGGGGACCCCCAAACCACATGTGTAGAAGTTCCTCCAGAATTAGAATCTAATTAGAATTATGGAACCTAAAGCTAAATCCCTAGGTTATGGGATATGTACACCTTTACTACAGACTATTTACTCTTCAAGGTGGTTCTATGAATTTATATTTCCTTCCGGGAGGGTATGAAAGTTCCCATTCCACATACCCTAGCCAGTATTTGGTAATTTTAAACTTTTATATTTCTGCAAGGCAGATATATGTGAAATGCTATCTCATTGTTTTTTTTTGTCCCCAGGGAAACTTTATGACACACTTCTTTGCTGAGTATAACTGATTTGATTATAAAGTATTAATTTCTACCTATTTATTACTTCAGATGTAAGTCAAATCTCACAGGTATTTTTAAAAGTGGCATAGTATTAGATAATAAACATTAATTAGAAGTGGATGAAAAGATTAAAAGGGTATTTTCTTTGAGAAAGAAATATTATTCATTAAAAATTTATACTACAAAGTTTTTCCTAGATTACCTAGCATATTTTAGATAATAGATAATTAGAAAAGTTCAATCCAAGTAAGCATTTCATTAAAATTCCAATTTGAAATTGCTATTCTGCCTGGAATAGGTTTGCCAAGATGTCACTGGAGATTTCTAAAACAAGTTTCAAGAGCTAAGGCATATGGTAGGAGACAACACACTACTGTCATCAGCTTGTGCCTAACCTGAAACTAACCTCAGAAGTTCAATATAGTTGAATTTGTAGTTGGCATACAATGAAAGCATTAATTCATAAAATTAGTTCATCCTCATCAAAAATATTTTTCTTTATGGATACTTGCATAGTACTTCATTTTTGGGGACTACCGATCATTGACCACAGCTTTTGTTATCTTGCCCTGTAACCTTGTCAGACTGCTTACATTGCTATACAATAACTAATAAGATATGAACAAACTCTCATAAGCCCTTCAATCTGATATTAAAGCTAATTTTTCCTATTTATGGATCTAAGCCATTGCATCTACTTGATGTGAACCCACTATAAATTCATGGAAATTTTGGGAGATAGGTGTTTTCATGGTATAGTGGTGGGATTAGAACCTGATTTTATTCAAGGAAATGTTTTTAAAAAATGTCAAAATACCTTAATGAAATTTTTTCTTACTATTTTTATTTCTTTATTATTTACCTCAAAATAAGAAGAGATATACTTCTATTTCATATTTAGTCCTTCTGCCATATATCAAAAATATTAAAATCTACATAATGGTTGGATAAAAGACTTTTCTCTATGTTCATGTTTTTGTACTTTACGTTAGTGAGGATTTTTAAAGCACAACCCATGTACTTACCTAAACTTCCAGCTGCCATTGCAGACTGCAATGCAGTGGTCAAACTTGGGACCATCTGGTAGTAGTATACTGTATCTGCACACACGCAGGCTGTGGTGCCCACTGCTCCTGGCCAAATCTGAATAGGTCGGGGAAAGCCCACCAAGAACAAAGGAAGGGTGAAGAGGGGGAGTAAGGGAGAGGAGAGTAGTGTAGAAAAAACTATGAAGACCAACACGAATGGAAAGAAG
Source organism: Vulpes lagopus (assembly GCF_018345385.1). Taxonomy (NCBI): domain Eukaryota; kingdom Metazoa; phylum Chordata; class Mammalia; order Carnivora; family Canidae; genus Vulpes; species Vulpes lagopus. The sequence goes on from NC_054829.1 coordinate 38,282,485, forward strand.
ACAATGTTGAGTATACATAAAGAGGTGGTTGACTTTCGACGTTTTTTCTCAGTCCACGATGCCAAAAGTACAGTCACAGCGAACTGTAGTTTAGAGATGAACTGAATCAGACGATCACGCATGATACCAACCTGTAAAAATGTAAAAATGATTTTTTTTTTATTTTCAAAGACTTCATGAATTTTCAAGATCATATAAGGAAAACTGTAGAATTTTATTATGGCTGTAACATTTTTGAGGAAATAGTCCTTATATCCTTATATGAGATTCTTTGTTATAATTTTTTCCAACCTTACAAATAATAAATGTCTACATTTTTAAAAGTTTGGGCTCTCTTAGAAAAAAAGTAATACTAAAGAGAACCAACAGAGTGCTAGCTATGTCTTAAGGTTGACTAACTTTTCTATTTTATGCTTGTTAGGTCACAAGAACCAGAAGTGGTAAATAGCTAAGCAACTATCCTTAATTCATCCTTATTTTAGAGTATTTTATAAATTAAGAAACAGAAGCCATGCCAAAGACAAACTTAATAGATTGCAGTTATACTAAGTTATGTTCATACAAATCATGCAAAGTATGTTTTTTTTTTTTTAAAGATTTTGTTTATTTATTCATGATAGAGAGAGAGAGAGAGAGAGGCAGAGACATAGGCAGAGGGAGAAGCAGGCTCCATGTAGGGAACCCGACGTGTGACTTGATCCCAGGTCTCTAGGGTCACACCCCGGGCCAAAGGCGGCACTAAACCGCTGGGGCACTGGGGCTGCCCGCAAAGTATGTTCTTTAATCAAAACAGAATTAAATCAGCAATAGGAATAAAAAAAAAATAGAAAGACATCTTGAAATTAAAAGACACATTGCTGGGGTGCCTGGCTGGCTCAACTGGTAGACCATGCAAGCCTTGATCTTGGGGTTGTAAGTTTGACCACACTGAGTGTAGAGAGTTCTTAAAAATAAAATCTTACAAAAAAAAAAAAACTTACCAAAAAAAATTTAAAAGACACATTGCTAAATAACCAAAGAAGACATCAAAGAAGACATCACACAAAAAAAATGAGAAAACATTTTGAGATGAATGAAACAAAAATACAACATACCAAAACTTGTGTTTCAGCTAAAACATGCTCAGAGGGCAATTTATAGCTAACTTTAAATGACTACTTTAGAAGATCTTAAATCAATAACCTAATCTTCCACCTTAGGAAACTAGAGAAACTAGAAAACAAAGCACAAACTGAACCTCAAGTAAGCAGAAGAAAGGAAATAATAAAGATTAGGGCAGAAATTAATAAAATAGAGCATATAAAAACAATAGAGAAAATCAATGAAATCAAAAGCTAGTTTTTTGAGATCAATAAAATGGACAAACTTTTAGCTACACTGACCAAGAACAGAACAGAGAAGACTCAAATTATTAAAATCAGGAATGAAAGAGGTAACTTAACCACCAATCTTACAAAAAAAATTAGGATTATAAGAGAATACTATGAACTATATGCTGATGAATTTAATCACTTAGATGAAACTGGCAAGTTCCTTGAAAAACATAAAGCAACTCAAGAAGAAATAGAAAAACTGAACAGAGCTGTAAAAAGTAAAGAAATTGAATATGTAATTTAAAAGCTACTCACAGAGAAAAGCTGAGGCTCGGATGGCTTTCATATTATAAAATACTACATACCACAAAAATTTTAAGATACTTATCAAATATAATCAAACATTTAAGAATAATGTATGAAATTCCTAACTCATTCTATGAAGTTAGTGCTATTTTGATATTGAAACCAAAAAGATATGACAAGAAAAGTCACAGATACATGTAAATATCAACCACACAAAAATACTAGCCAACCAAATCCTGCAACCTATAAGCAGAATTAGACACCATGACCAAATGGCATTTATTCTTAGAAGGCAATGTTGGTCTAACAACCAGAAATCAACATATTACACCATGTTAACAGATTAAAGGACAAAAACCACATGACACAGAAAACGCATCTGACAAAATCACTTTAAACACTCTTTATGATGAAAAGATCAACCAGATAGAAGGGAACTTCCTCAACGTGCAAAAGAACATCTACAATAGCTGATATTGTTCTAATGGTAAAAGACTAACATCAACTTAATGGAGAAAGACTGAATGCTTTCCTCATAAGATGTCTACTTTTTTCTTTTCTTTCTTTTTTTTTTTTTTGATGTCTACTTTTCTACTCAATATTATACTGGAGGTTGTGGCAAGGACAAGTAGGTAAGACATTTAGATGGAAAAGGGAGAAGTAAAAATATCTCTATTATATCTAATTTGCAGATGATGTGATCTTACACACAAATTGTTGTTAAAAATCTACTAAAAATCTGGGCAGCCTGGGTGGCTCAGCGGTTTACCACCACCTTCAGCTCAGGGCGTGATCCTGGGGATCTGGGATGGAGTCCCACACCAGGCTTCCTGCATGGAGCCTGCTTCTCCCTCTGCCTGTGTCTCTGCCTCTCTCTGTCTCTTGTGAATAAATAAATAAAATCTTTAAAAAAAAAATCTAAAAATCTGCTAGAACTAATAGAAGTTAGGTTTTAGGACACAAGATTAATATTAAAAAAAATCAACTGTACTCTAAACTCAAGCAATAAACAAGCTAAAAAATGAATTAAGAAAACAATTCCATTTATATCATCAAAAACAATAATATACTTAGAAAAAATTTAATAGAAGTGTAAAACTTGTAACACTGAAAACTATAAATCATTGTTGAAATAAAGATCTTAAATATAAAGACATGTCATGTTGATGGGTAGGAAGAATTAACATTTTTAAGATGGCAATTGATCTACACATTTGAGGTAATCTAGCAAAGTTTCAGATATCTTCTTGCAAAAACTGAAAAGCTGAAACAAATATTTACATGGTAATGCAAGGGCACTGGGTCAAAACAATCTTAAAAAAGAACAAAGTTGGAAGACTCACACTTCCTGACTTCAAAACCTACTACAAAGTATAGTAATAAAGATAGGATAGTACAAGCATAAGGATAGACACACAGATAAATGGAAAAGATTTGAGAATCCAGAAATAAACTCTTGCATGTTTCATTTGATTTTTGACCAGATTATCAAAAAAAGACATTTCTTTTTTTTTTTTAATTTTTATTTATTTATGATAGTCACACAGAGAGAGAGAGAGAGAGAGAGAGAGAGGCAGAGACACAGGCAGAGAGGGAGAAGCAGGCTCCATGCACCGGGAGCCCGACATGGGATTCAATCCCGGGTCTCCAGGATCGCGCCCTGGGCCAAAGGCAAGCGCCAAACCGCTGCGCCACCCAGGGATCCCCAAAAAAAGACATTTCAATAAATGATGCCAGGACAACTGTATATACCATATATAAAAGAATGGATTTGGAACCCCACCTCACATCATATACAAAAATAAACTCAAAGTGAATCATAGACTCAAATGTAGGATCTAAAACTGTAAAACTCAAAAAAAAAAAAAATAAAAAAAAAAAAATAAAACTGTAAAACTCTTAGAAAAAAACACAGTAAATCTTTATGATTTGGGAATAGGCAGTGTTTATTAGATATGACCCCAACAATACAAGAGATGGAAGAAAAACAAAATAAACTGAACTTCAGCAAGATCAAAAAAATTCTTTGCTTCAAAGCATATTATCAAGAAGGAGAAAGACAGCCTATACAATGGGGGAAAATTTTTGTTCATCATATATATGTCAAGGAACTTGTATCCAGAATATATAAAGAACTGTTAAATTCAACAATAAAAGAGCAAGCCACGAAGTGGAAGTGAAATCCCAGTCCTAGGTATATATATAGTTAAAAGGAATGAAAACATGTGTCCAAAAAAACCCCTATGTTCAAAAACATGTACACAAATGTTCATAGCAGCACTACTCATTATAGACAAAAAGTGAAATCAACCTAAAAATCAATCATCTGATAAATAACACAACCGGAGAAACAGAAAGTACAATAATGGTTGCTGGGGCTGGAATGGGGGGACGTGTGAGATGGAGAGTGGAAATAGGAAATGACGTTAATATGTGTGACATTTCTTTTTGGGATGTAGAAAATGGTCTAAAATTAAGACTGTGGTGATGGTTGTAGGATTCTACTACTGAACTAACAGAGTAAGTGGGTGATTTACGGTATGTGAAATACATCTCAATAAAGCTATTAAAACACAGGATGCCCGGGTGGCTCAGCGGTTGAGCGTCTGCCTTCAGCCCAGGGCATGATCCTGGAGTCCCGGGATTGAGTCCCACATCGGGCTTCCTTCATGGAGCCTGCTTCTCCTTCTGCCTGTGTCTCTGCCTCGCTCTCTCTCTTTCATGAATAGATAAAAAAAAAAAAAAATAGAGCTATTAAAACATATGCTTACCAGTAAGAGTCTGATTCCTGTATCCAGGCTTCTGTTCCACCACACATCCGTACTGGAGATCAGCAAGTGTACTACTGACACAATGACTGTCTCCAATAAAGCATTTTCTGTACTCTGCCATACCTGTAGTACCAGAGTATCCACTTTATTAGGTAGAGTTTAATGATTTAAGTAAATTGGTAGAATAAACAACATTGCAATTACATTTAGCAGTACAAAAATACTGTTGGGTGCTTATCTGGATTACCTTTCTAAAGGCTCTTGTGAATCCAATGGAGACAGACACAGAGTGGAGCCCCTGTAAGGAACTGTCCAGTGAAAGAAATGCTATCATAGCAAAGGGTGACACTAGGACCAAAAAAAAAAAAAAAAAAAAAAAGAGAGAGAGAGAGAGAGAGAAACAAATTTAAAGCAAAATAACTGCTTCTACCATATTTTATTTTGGCTAATATGATTTTTATGAGCACATTTAAGCAATTAACTGAAAAAAATTTAAGAAACAAACATAAAAGAATAAACACCTACATGCTGTATATTGCAAAAATATGGGAATTCCATATAGATTTTATCTTCCTACCTAGATTTAGCAAAATCCGTCTGACAACACCAATCTTCACGAGTCTTGTTTGCTTCTCTAAGAATAAAGTCACAGTTTGCACATCCTTTGGATACAAAGGGTTTCGGACAATTCCAAAGATATAAACACTTTGAATTTCTCTAAGTATCCATAGTATTATAAGCAATATCATCAAAATATAGCCAACAATAGCCTGAGGACTGTTATTGGAAATCTGTGGGAAACGAGCAAAGTGATGCAGCAAACTAGTTTCTGTGAGAGCCAAGACTAATATGATGATGTAGAAAAGGCATTCTTTCCAAGTAAACTGTTTTTCTGAACCACTGGGTGAAGCTTTAGATTTGGTTCCAACTCTGGTGACACTGTGTTTGAAGACAAGACTCATGTCACTTAGGTTAAGACTTAGTAAGAATCCCAGTCCAGTCATGAAAAGAACCACACCAACAGTACTGGGAATGAAATATGATGTTACAGCTGTTCCAGCAGAAATGGTGAACATTATTAATAACCTGTAGAAAAAAAGAAAGACTTGCTTTAAAAATTTAAAAGTTATACTTTAAGAATAAGTTACATACAACTTTAATATTTAAGATGATTACCATAAGTGAGTTGACACAGATGAGCCTCCAAGGCCAAACTCTAAAACCTGCTCCATTGCCCATAAGAAAAGTGCATCAGGTGGGGGCAGAGTCCCAAGTGCCCACAGAAAGGGTAAAAATATAAATAAGATGTGTAAAATCTGATTCATTTGTTCTAGAGCTGGTACATTTACCATAAACCTATAAGAAAAAGGATACATTTAAATCATACCAAATGATATACAGAAGAGGATCTTTCCAGGAAAAACAATGCATGTAACCCACTCCCCAAAACAAAGGAACACTTACAAAAAGATCCTAGTCCCAAACTGCAAAAGATCGACATTAATAAATTGTGACCATGGTCCTTCCCCTTTATCAGTGACTATCCTTACTCAATTGTGTAGATTAGCACTTAGAAAATATGTGGATTCAGGGATGCCTGGGTGGCTCAGTGGTTAAGCACCTGCCTTCAGCTCAGGGAGTGATCCTGGAGTCCGGGGATCAAGTCCCACATCGGGCTCCCTGTGTGGAGCCTGCCTCTCTCTTCTCTCTCTCTCTCTCTGTGTCTCTCATGAATAAATAAATATTTAAAAACAATTTGTGGATTCAAATGTAGAAAGAAGGAAGAAGTCAATAAAAGCAATTTACTTAGAATATAATTGAATTTAGGGATTTGTAAAGCTGAACTGAGCCCAGAGCAGAAAAATTTCACTCTTAATTGTCTAAACTACATTGGCTGAAACTCTACCAATGATTCTTGAGTTTAAAAATTTCTAATTTAAAATTGTAACTCTGGGAAAGCCAAAGCCTTACTGATGTTCTTACCATTAGTTGCCAACAAAGAGAGCTTTTCTTGCTTCCTTCCATACTGTCTTAACCCCCAGACCCAGAATTTGAAGTCAGTAGAATTAGTATCAGGAGTCGAGAATATTACGTTATGAATGTCCCTCTATGGGTTAAAGCCTAGGAACTTAACTAGCATTTTTTTTAACTAAAAAAATTTTAAAACATCTTATTTGACAGAGAGAGAGAGAGAGAGAGAGAGAGAGAGAGAGAGAGAGACTGTGAGAGCACACAAGTACACAGAGTGGCAAGAGAGGGAGAAGAAGCAGGCTCTTAGCTGAGCAGAGAGCCTGAAACGGGGCTTGATCCCAGGACCCTGAGATCATGACTTGAGCTGAAGGCAGATATTTAACCTACTGAGCCACCCAGGTGCCCCTTAATTGGCATTTATAATACTGTTTTTATTTTATATAAATAGTGGTATGGAATTGAGGATACAAACTTGTAAAATAAAATCTCATAAATTAGAGATGGCTTCTATAAGGTGGAGAAATCGGTTCTTGGTACAGCACTTACCAGTTAAATATAGTATTATATGGTTTTAAATAATTTAACAAAAATGTAGAACATAAGAGAATAAACACTATGAATATCTTACTAATTCTTTAGAATAAAGTTGACCAAACACTTTGTCTGGAAACCAATAATGTCAGAATACAGGTTCCAAAAATAACTTGCAAAAGAGAAAACTAAATCTCAAAACTTATAGCGTAATTGTACTTGAATACCTGAGCTGCTAAGAATCAAAGTCAAGGAGAAGGCACCTTCTGTAATAATTACCCACTTAAGTGTATGTTAACAGCCCAGAAGCAAATGTATAGCAAATATGGATTATAATAAGGACACAATGTGTTCGGTTACACAGATATCAGGACTATATTGGTTAATGCACACTGTCTCAGAATGTATGTCCTTCAAATTTTATAAGCAGAGAATTAATGAATACAAGGTTAACAATGTGATGCTAAATTAGAGGACAATCCTTTTTGTAGTATAGTTTTAAAATACATTTCATTTTCATTCTGGGAAGAAAATACTCAAGTAACAAAAAAAAGGAAAATCAAACCACACATAATAAACTGCAGGAAGGTCAAGGAAAACATGCAGATCTGTAGTTATTTTTCTTGTTAACGACAACATTTCTAACATATTCAACAACAGTATAATTTATGTAAAATAATGTATACTCAAGAAATATTTTACCCAAATTCGATTTAACCTCCTCAAATCTTCTTGTTCTTAAGCAATGACACAGAAAATCTGTCTATATAGAAGAATATCACACACAAAAATAAGCATACATAACTTAAGCAACCAAACACTGTGATCACTTTCCTGTATGACTTAGACTCAAATAATGATTATTGTGGTTAAGTCTTTCAAATAATATGATTATTGTGGTTAAGTCTTTTTATATGGAAAATATGTTTAAATTCTATTTCTGATAATGTAACAGGAATTTTCTATGGTAAAATATCTCAGCTTTCAAGAGATATTTTTGAATATCTAACAGTTATAAAAACATTTCCAATTCTGTATACTCACTAAGATCCACATGCCCAGAAAAAAAGTATTTATAGTAACTAAGATGATATAAATATGCATCATTCATTGAAACAATTCCTGAGATCTAAGAACTAAAAAGCACTAAAGATTTAACACTTGTCTTTAATAAAAATGCACAGAAAAAGTCACTTAAAATTATTAATACACAAGTATACTGAGTAGAATAAACAACAGGGAAAGAGAAAATATTATTATACTGTGACGCTGGTCTCTTCGACTTTTACATTCTCTGAAATAAAATTAAGACACAATTTGATTTATCTGACAACTGTCCAAACTTCAACAGTGCACACATTTCATACATTATTTATCTACAGAATCATACCTACTATATAAAGATCATCTTGATTCTTATTTTGTTTAAATTTCTAAGTTAAGTGGGAGGTAACTGTTATGCACAAATATGTCAATCTTTTTCTATAAAAATAGATTTTGGCCTGCTTTTGTCTTTTCCTTTTAGTTGAAAAAAAAAAGTGAACTGTCTTTGTAATGATCAAACTATAAACATTAAAACTGTATATTAAATCCAACTAGAATTTAGTAAAAAAACATTATGCTTTTTCATTTAGAAATGGGTAATGCACAGAGTCAAGGTAACCAAATTATAAATTAACTGAGATTTAAAAAAAATTTCAAGTACTTAGGGCATCATTTTAAATGTAAAGATGTAATATAGACAGGTATGGAATTTCTGATTTCAAAAATAGCACAGTGAGACAATAACTACAAAATCTAAATTCTGGGGGTGCCTGCGTGGCTCAGTCGGTTGAATGTCTGCCTTCCACTGGGTACATGATCCTGGGGTTCTAGGATGGGCATGGGACTGGGAGTCGCAGAGTCAGGCTCTCTGCTCAGCGGGAGGCGTGCTTCTCCTTCTCCCTTTGTGCTCTCTCATGGTGGAGAAAGAGAGAGATAAAGCTCTCTAGTTTTTCTTCTTATAAGGGCACAAATCCCATTAGAATAGGACTACCCTGATGACCTAATTACCTCCCAGAGACCTCCATCTCCAAATACCTTCACATTGAGGGGTTAGGGCTTCAACATATGAATCTTGAGGGGGCATATACATTTATTCCATAACATTCCACCCAGTCTCCCAAATTCATGTTCTTCCTACATGCACAATACATTCATTCTATCCCAACAGTCTTAACAAATTCCAGCATCAACTCTAAAATCTATAGTCCAAAGTTTACCTAACTACCATCTAAATCAGATATAGGTGATACTTGAGGTACACTCTATCCTGAAGCAAAATCTCTCTCCAGCTGCGAACCTGTGAAATCAGGCAATTTATGTGCTTCTAAAACAAAATGGTGGGACAGCCCCAGGATGGACATTCTTATTCCAGAAGGGAGAAATAGAAAGGAAGGAAGGGGTGGCAGGCTCCAAAAAAGTCCCAATAGCAAGGCAAATTCCATTAGATCTTAAGGCTGGGAAAGAATCCTCTTTGGTTTCACACTCTGCCCTCCAGGCCTCCAGGGTTGCAATAATTACCCAAACAGCTCTAGTGGGGGGTCCCATTCCCAAGGCTCTGTAGGGCAGTACCAGTCCCAAGGCTTCCAGCTTCTAGTTTGTTGAAACCAAGGAAAAATATCCCTGACAATCTCTGAATCACTTTTGGGGTCATTTTTCCCTCTTCTTAAACACCTGTCAAATCTAAGAAATCTAACAGCCTTAGTTCATTCATCTTGTCTCTGACCCCTTTCATTGAAACTGACAGTATTTTTGGTCATACAACCCCATAAACTATTTAGTGGTAGTCCAGTCATACTCTTGGTGCTCACTTCAGAACATGCTTTCTAATTTTTTTTTTTTTTTTTTTTTGGTAATACAGATAGGCCAAAAATTTTCCAACCCTTCAAGTTCTGGTTCATTTTTACTTATCAATTCCTTCTTCAATTCATCTCTCCTTTCATACAAGCAGTCAGGAGGAATCAAGCTGTTCTTTCAAACACTTGCTTAGAAATATCCTCACCTCTATATCCAATTTCATCACTCTCAAGTTCTACTTTCCACAAAACTTTAGAAAATGGTTTGGCCAAGTGCCACTTTATAGCAATAATCACCTTTCCTCCAGTTTCCAATAATAGATTCGCTTTCCTAACACTTCACCAGAAATGCCTTTAAGTCCATATTTCTAGCATGTACCTCAAAACTCTTCAGCCTCTACCCATTACCCAATTTTAAAGCCACTTCCACATTTTTACTTATCTGTTATAAGAGCAACCCACTTCTTGGTATCAAAATCTGTCTTAATCAGTTTGGGCTGCCATAATGAAATGCCACAGACTGAGTGGTTTACATAACAGAAATTATTCTAGAGGCTAGAAGTTCAAGATCAGCGTGCCAGCACTGTCAGGTTCTGCTGAGAACTCCCTTCCTGGTTTGCAGACAGCAGCCTTCTTACTGTATCCACATACAGTGGGGAGAGAGAGAGAGATAGATTAAGCTCTCCAGTGTTTCTTCTTAAAAGAGAACTAATCCCATCAGACCAGGGCCCCATCCTCATTTTCCTAATTACCTCGCAAAGACCTCATCTCCAAACATTGTCACACTGGGGGATGGGCTTCAACATATGAATCTGAGGGTGGACATGAATATTTAGTTTATTATATGCCTATACATTTCTACCTGGACACAAACTTGTGAAAGAGAAAGCTACAATCTATAGAAACAGAAAAATAAAAGTCAGATTTAGAAAAGGCAAGTAAAGAGGGTTATCTAACAATTATATAAATAGTTTGGTAAACACTTTTGTTTAAAAACTCTATTTCCTATTTTTCTACTATAACATAATTATCACTATTCCTTCTAATAGTTACAACAGAATTAGAAATGTTATTCATCTTAAATTTACTTAATCTGTACATTATATTTATGTGTATAATTTAAAATTCTTCATTAGACCCTCATAGGAAAGTTTCATCTCTTTTCATAAGTCTCAGCCAGGCTATCTTACAGATTCATAGATCCTTACTTAAAGTGAAACAAAGAACTGAAATTTTGCTTATTTATCTTACCTTATAAAGGATTTTCTTTTACTTTTCAATAAAGTTTAGAGACTGTGTTAGCATGCATGTTTTAACAGAGATTACTCCTAAGAGATTAATCATCAAAACAATCTTATCATCCAATGGTTTGGTCTTGAAGATTTCAATTCATAGATCCATTTTTTTTAATACTAAGGAGAGCTCATATTATGCATGCTTAAAAACAAAGCAAGTTATAAAGTATTTGATAACTTATTACCTGTGTGCAAGATCTACAGAAACAAAGACAAAAATATAAAGAGGTCTCATAAGAGGAGTGATTTCATAAGTATCCTGGGTTTGGAAAGTCGCAGTCTCTGCAGCTGTGTTTACAATTAATGAATATTCTCCTATACATAATGTCATCCATCCAAAGACAAACAGTAGAACAGTGCCTCCTGCACTGTTATACAGCAGGGATATTCTATTTGGGAGCAGATACCATGTTCCAAGACCACACATTAACCCAGCAAGAAAAGAATGAAGAACTGTATTGGCTATGTATTTCTTGCCAGGAATTAGAAATTTGATCGTTTCAGCACCAGCACAACTTGTAAAGTCATGTTCATCTTCCTCTGCTAAGATATCTGTGGTTAGCATTCTTTCTACTGAAACCGATTTGTTTCTGGCATATAAACTTGTGAACTGGACGATAAATGCAGCAAAAAGCATTAGTCCACCTGAAAGTGCTGCTGTGTAGTAGTCTTCCAAAATGCCCAATTGATACAAAAGTGTTCCTAAACCACCCCAAACCCATGGCATCAGAAAAAGGATAATTTGATTAACATATACATAAGGAGGGGCACAATAGCCTAATTTGAATCGAGGGCCTCCAAGAAAAGTCTGTGGAAAACGCTTCAGAAAGAAGTCCTGTTTGTAATCATTCAGCAGAGGCACATCCGGACTCATCCTTCTTATTCAGGATTATTGTGAAAGCCGCATCTTCTTCTGTAACATAGCAGTCTCTAAGAAAAAGAAAAAAAAGTCACTATTTGACCATGTCATACTTAAAAGATGGTGAGGGGAACCCCACATTTCTATTTTATCTCCTTAATTCCTTCAAGGACAAGATTTATAATTTCACCTCTCTAGCTCTTCCCCATTGCCTCACACACATGGGGCACTAAACAAATAGTCATGAAGTTGTTTTTTCACTTGAAAAAGAATCATTCACTACTAATTTACTTAGATATTTGGGATTAGATCTTAAATTAGCTAACATTTTTAGATTTTTAAGTCAAAGAAAAGTGCAAAAAGCCAGTTCTTCCAATGCAAATCCGCCAGTGATTTAACTGTTTCCCTAATAGTTTTTGATGTTTGTTTTTAAACTTTCCCTCTATTATAATGGTTAGGAAAATTTTTCTCTAAGGGCTGAAGAGTAAATATTTCAGCTTTTGTGGACCATATGATCTCAGCTACAATGACTCAATTCTGCTGTTGTATATTTGACAGGAGCACCAAGACCATTCAATGGGGGAAAGGATGGTCTTTGCAATAAATGGCGCCAGGAAAACTGAGTATCCATGTGCGAAAGAATGAAATTAGACCCTTAACATCATATACAAAAATTAACTCAAAATAGACCGAAGTGTAAGACGTAAAACAATAAAGCTCCTAGAAGAAAACATAGAACAAAAGCTTCCAATACTAGATTTGGCAGTGGCTTCTTGGATATGACACCAAAGGTAACACACAGGTAACAAAAGGAAAATAGACAAATTAGACTTCATGAAAATTTAAAAATTGTGTGCATCAAAGACACTATCAACAGAGTGAAAAGGCAACTCACAGAATGGGACAAAATATCTACATATCTATCTGATAAAGGATTACTATCCACAATATATAGACAGCTCCTAAAACTCAACAATAAAACAATTCAATCATTGGCAAAGGACTTGAATAGACATTTCTCCAAAGAAGATATACAAATGGCAATAAATACATGAAAAGATGCTCATCACCATGAATCATTAGAGAAATGCAAATCAAAACTATAACAAGATACTACTTCACACTCATGAGGATGGCTTCTATCAGAAAAATAGGAAACAAGTATTGGTGAGGATGTGGAAAAACAGAACTGTGGACAACAGTATGATGGTTCCTCAAAAAGTTAAAATCGGACTACCATATGATTTAGGTATTTGACTTCTGGCTATATACCCAAACAAGTGAAAGCAGGGTACCAAAGATATATTTGTAACTCATGTTCATAGCAGCATTATTCACAATAACTAAAACACAGAAGCAACCCAAGTGTCCACCAAAGGATGAATGGATAAACAAAATGTGGTATATACCTATAATGGATATCATCCAACCTTAAAAGGAAGGAAATCCTGCAATATTCTATAACATTGATGAAACTTAAGGACATTATGCTAACAAAACAAGTCAGTTACAATAAGGCAAATACTGCATAATTTCACTAAGACAAGGTACTTAGTGTGGTCAAAATCATAGCAGGTTGAATGGTGGTTGCCATGGGCTGAGGAAAGAGAATGGGAGTTCCTGTTTAATGGGCATAAAGTTTCACAAGGTGAAGAGAGTCACAGGGATGAATGATGGTAATGACTGCACAACAACGTGAATGTATTTAATACCATCGACTATACACTTAAAAATGGTTAAGACAGTAAACATTGTATGTATTTTACCACACATGCACAAATTTAAAGCCATCTTATTTTTTTTCCTTTTTTAAAATAAATTTATTTTTTATTGGTGTTCAATTTGCCAACATATAGAATAACACCCAGTGCTCATCCCACCAAGTGCCCCCCTCAGTGCCCGTCACTCAGTCACCCCCACCCCCCGCCCACCTGGGTCACTTTCTTTTTTTTTTTAAGATTTTTTTTTTTAATTTTTATTTATTTATGATAGTCACACAGAGAGAGAGAGAGAGAGGGGGGCGGGGCAGAGACATAGGCAGAGGGAGAAGCAGGCTCCATGCACTGGGAGCCTGACGTGGGATTCGATCCCAGGTCTCCAGGATCGCGCCCTGGGCCAAAGGCAGGCGCTAAACCGCTGCGCCACCCAGGGATCCCCCTGGGTCACTTTCTAACCAAAAATTCAGACTGGGTAGCTTTGCCACGCACTTCAGGTCAAAATAACAAACTTACATCAATTTACCAGAGAAACAGAATAAGAGGAACACTCCTAACACAGTATCTGAGGCTAGCATAACCTTGATACAAAAGCTTCACAAAGGCTTTAAATAAAAGGGTGATGAAAGTCAAGTCTATAATCGCTAAAGAAAATATTACAAAAGTTAATGATATAAAATGCTATCAAAATACCAAACACTATTAAAGGGTAGTATAATTTGATCACATAGACTTACTCTAGAAAAGAAGATTGACTTAGCATTCAAAAATCTACTTAAGTAATTAAGCTCATCTACAGAACAAATGATCATGTGAGTGCAGTGAGAAACATCATCGCATAAAATTAAAAATCCATTCATGATAGAATGGAAAAACCTTTGGCAAACTAACTCTAACCCTAACCCTAACCCCTAACCCTAACCCTAATTAACTCTAACCCTCACCACTCACCCTCACCTTAACCATCAGTCATCCCCAGAACCTGAACCCTAAGCCTGACCCTCACCTTAACTCATGCCCTCAAATCAGCCCTCCTAGAAGGTCTGTAAATGACAGGAAACAGGCCTCTAGACTGGCTCAGAAGCCCTAAACCTAATACTAGCCATGGCCCTGGACCTACCTGGGCTGCAACACTTAAAACAGCCTTTCTTCCTTTCCTTTTCCTTCCTTTCATTCTTTTCTTTAGTTTAAAACAGTCTTTCAGGGGCACTTGGGTAGCTCAGTGGTTGAGCATCTGTCTGCCTTCAGCTCAGGTCATGATCCGGGGATCCAGGGATCGAGTTCTGAATCAGGTTCCCCACAGAGAGCCTGCTTCTCCCTCTGCCTAAGACTCTACCTGTTTCTTTGGTCTCTCATGAATAAATAAAAATCTTAATCAAAACAAAACAGTCTTCCTGCAAGTCAGTTCTACTCAACCAACATCAGTCCTAGAGAGAGCTTGCAGGCATCATGAAAGTTTTGAGGGTTGCCATTAAGAATCACTACCTTAGAGTACCTCTTGTTCTACTGTTAGGAAGTTCTTTAAACTGTAAACACCATTTTTTAAAAAATCTTTTGGCCATTGGTCTTAGTTCTACACAGAACAGGTCATAGCTTTTACATATGTGACAGCCCTGCAAGTACTCACAAAATAAGAGAACTACAGGGCCAAATGGAACCTTAGTCATTGATGGTTCAATCTCAAGGAATAAAAAGTAGTCTCCCCTCTGGATGAGCTTAACTCCTGTCTGGATGTCAGGTTCAGTGTACTCCTCTATTCTAATATGATTGTTCGAGGCGACCCGGATGGTTCAGCGGTTTGGCGCTGCCTTTGGCCCAGGGCATGGTCATAGAGACCTGGGATCGAGTCCCACATTGGGCTCCCTGCATGGAGCCTGCTTCTCCCTCTGCCTGTGTCTCTGCCTCTCTCTCTGTGTGTCTCTATGAATAAATAAATAAAATCTTTAAAAAAATATATTATTGTTCTATAGAAGCCAAAGGGTAAGTAAGGGCATACTCCTGTGAATGGGTATAAATATTTTGGTTTAAATTATCCACAGAAGATGCCATCAGAAGGGAAAATGAACTCAGATGTCTGGCCTGGGCTTTTTCAAGAGACTGGATGTGCCTGGAATTTATTCAGAGTCAGGTAAAAGCTAGTCCCTTCTGCTCCACTGAGGCTAATCAGTCAGGAACAAGGTGAGATGGCTTGCTGGGAAAGGAAGCCAGAAACTGAAGACACCTTATGAACCAGATTATCTAGCTGCATATTACTACCCATATTCATTTACCTTTTACTACTTTGGAATCTTTGGTAGAGCTTAGTTGAAATGTTATTACCCATTTGATGGAATACTCTGTGATTATATTCCAAACTGAAATATTCTGAAGATCTGTTGTTTATGTGGAAACAGAAAGGTGCCGTATGTTGTAAAGTGAAAGACACACTGATGATCCCATTTGCACTTTCAAAAATAAAAAGTACACACACTTATGGTTGTATACAGTTTGTATAGGTGCAAAAAATTCCAGATAGTATACACGCTAGGGTGTGCTTGTGTGCCTGTGTATTTTACATGGAACATTTTGATACCTCCTCAAATTACCAAATAACCTCTAGGACTCTCAGCCCCATGCCCCGCAAACAGGTTCATCCAGTCTTTTCTTTCTGGGTGCTTCTGCTCATGCCCTCTCCTTTGCCTAGGATGTCCTTTCTTTTGCTCCCTAATTGGTATTCTTGATCAACTTTCAAGATTGAGTGTAATCCTTTCTGAAAATTCCCCAGAGTACTCTCTTCTCTTTGCGTATTAAACATTGATTGTTCATACCACTCATCTTGTAACATATATCAACATAGGGCATTTCTTCTATTGTTCACCTCTTTATGTGTTATTTTTTCATATATACATCTTTACTAATACGTTATTTGTCGGCAGGGGTCAAATCTTGAGACACTTCCAATTCTCCATTAATATTTAGTAAAATATCTTGGCATGGAGAGAAATGTGATACATTAATGGTGTAGCTTAAATAAGATGATTAAAATTAAAACATTAAATACTGCTGTTTACAAGGGAAGTTGGAAGTGTTTACTGTTTTTGTTTTGTTTTAAAGATTTTATTTATTTATTCAGGAGAGACACAGAGAGAGAGAGGCAGAGACACAGGCAGAGGGAGATGCAGGCTCCATGCAGGGCGTCTGACGTGGGACTCGATCCCGGGTCTCCAGGATCAGGCCCTGGGCTGAAGGCGACGCCAAACCACTGAGCCACCTGGGCTGCCCAGTTCACTGTTTTTGAAAACCTCTTCCTACATACTCTGCTTCACTCGCAACAATAAACTTGTAAACTCTTTATTCTTGTTTTTTAAATGTTTAAAAATATCTTAATTTATTTTTAATATAGAATAAATACTGAAAGTACTTATTGATAGTAATAAACATGGCTAGGTTTCTGCAATGGAGAAGGAAATGGCTGGAGAATTTTAACATGTCAGAAATCCACGCTACATTTTAACTTCCTTCGTTATCAGGAAAGAGAAGCTAGATCATACTAGTGAAGAAAAGCAGAGATAAAATAGCAAGTACAAGAATGAAAATGAGGCAGGAGCAATCAATAAAGAAGTGAGAGCACATTGAGAAGTATGAAAAGAGTGTTCATACTCAAGTTCCCTCAAGACACCTTAGAAGCATTTGGGAGAGGGGCACCTGGATGGCTCAGTTGGTTAAGCATCTGCCTTGGCTCAGATCATGATCTCAGGGTCCTGTTCAGCAAGGAGTCTGCTTCTTCCTCTCCCACTGCGCAGGCACTCTCTCAAATAAATAAAATCTTAAAAAAAAAAAAAAAAAAAAAGCAGCAGCAAGTGGGAGGACACTGAGATGATGATTTGAATTATTTTTAATGTGACAGTGAAAGCAAGGCTGTAGTATACAGAATTATTTGCCTTATACAATGTTTCTTAAAAGGGGGCTCATGGCCAAAGAAGTTTGAGAAATAACACACTAGACTGTTATCTTGAAGGGTCACAGTAGATATCAGCAAACTGAAGACTTCGAGACATCTTTGAAGTTAAAAAGAAAAAACAAAACACAACAACACACTACTGCAAACCTGCATTAAATGTATCATTTGAATTTTCCGAAATTACTTGAACAGGGAACTCATCTTTCCCAAGATATCTAGCAACAGTTCATGTGTGTAGTGTTCTATTTAAACCACTTTAAGAGGGGCTCCCTGGGTGGCGCAGCGGTTTGGCGCCTGCCTTTGGCTCAGGGCGTGATCCTGGAGACCCGGGATCGAATCCCACTTCAGGCTCCCTATATGGAGCCTGCATCTCCCTCTGCCTGTGTCTCTGCCTCTTTCTCTCTCTCTCTGTGTGTGTGACTATCATGAATAAATAAATAAAATCTTTAAAAAAAAATAAAAATAAAAAAATAAACCACTTTAAGAAATATTGGTCGAGCTTCAATTAGGATCTTAAAGATTTAGCTAAGCCAAGAGAATTTTTAAAAAAGATATACCAATCAAGTAGAAATTCACAAAGGTAGACAAGGAAAGAGATTATGATAGAAATTTGACAAGTGACAAGTATATCAGGTTGCTGAAAAGCTTATTTCTAATATGGGTATATTTTCCCTAATATTTTAAGGATAAAGGAAGACTGTAGGACAGATGCTAGAAATTCATTAAAGCAAAAATTATGATAAACTGATACTGTGATTTTTAATTTAATTACAGATTTAAATATTTAAAAAATATTTTCTTCATAGGAAGCAACACTTAACATTTATACAGAGACCTTCTAAATCCTAATCTGGATTACTGGAATGGAAAGTAAAATCAGAATAATTAAAATTTAACTTCCTGAATGAAAGTTTTGCATATATTCTTAGAGATAATTCCTAAGCAGACTAATGCATTTGTATGGCTGCTGCCTCCAACAACAACAAGTTAAAATGAAATGTGTCTCAAGGCTTAGGGGAAAAAAAATGCCATAAAAGAAAGGTTAAGGGATAAAGATGGCATCACAACATTGATTTTGGCCATATGCTTTCTTCATATGCTACTCTGAAAGTGGGCCAACAAAGTAGCCATAGAAACGCTGCTTTGTTTGGAATTTGAGCCATGTTTCTTATGCATTATCCAGAAGGCTGAGAAATAGATCAATTTGGCAATATGCTAGGAGGGAATTCTTATTTTTCAGCTTTAACGCAGGAATCAGGCAAGATATCAACCTGAAAAACCCCTTTAAAAAAAAAGATAACAAAAAGTAGCATTTTGGTGGGATTACAATAAATTTATAAACTTATTTAAACTTCTTAGTTTGGCAAACAGAATTCCTAAAAAAAGAAGTTTTAGCCAATTGTCTGATTTTTATTTAGTGAAGTTTACTTGTTTTTAACCTACATTATTTTTATTGATTGGTTAATTTCATTCATTGAACCCACAGTTTTTTTTCTGTTCTATTAGATTCAGATTTTTTTGTTGTTAAGAACACTTAACATGAGATATATCCTTTTAACAATTTTTTAAAAAGATTTTATCTATATATTCATGAGAGACACACAGAGAGAGGCAGAGACACAGGCAGTGAGAGAAGCAGGCTCCATGCAGGGAGCCTGATGTGGGACTTGATCCTGGGACTCCAGGATCACGCCCTGGGCCGACGAGGGGCGTTCAATCACTGAGCCACCGAGGTGTCCCCTTTTAACAAATTTTTAAGCGTATAATACAGTATTGTTAAGTAACAACAGAATACTGTAGAGTAGATCTCTAGAACTTACCTTGTACAACTAAAACTTTATATGGCAAGTCTTCCACTTATTTCTTCCTCTTCTAAGTTCCTAGTAATCTTCATTCTACTGTTTCAACAAGTCTTTGTCAGACGACAATTTTAGATACCTTATATAAGTAGAATCCTACAGTATTTGTCCTTTTCTGACTGACTTATTTCACTATGTCTTCAAAGTTTACCCATGTGATCACATATGGCAGGATTTTCTTCCCTTTTAGGGCTAGCCAATATTCCATCATATGTATATAACACATTTTCTTTATCCATTCACCCACTGACAGATACTGGGTTCCTTCTACTTTTTGGCTAAGGCGAATAATGGTGCAATGAACACAGGAGGCAAGTATCTCTTCAAGATTCTGATATCAATTCTTTCAGATAAATACCCTTAAGTGGGATTGCTGGATCATATGGTAGCTCTATTTTTAATTTTTTGAGGACCTTCCACACTATTCTCCATAGCAGATGCATCATTTTGCACCCTACCTACACTCTACAAGGGTTCCAATTTTTCTACATCCTTGCCAACATGTTATTTTTCTTCCTTTTTTTTTTTTTTAAAAATAATTGCCATCCTCACAGGTGTGAGGTAACATTGAATCCACATATATTTATTGAGCACTTCTGCACTGTGCCTCAACTGTATTTTATTATACTTTCAGGAAACTTACTATATCCTAATATATTTGTCAAATTTTATTAAATCTGCTCTCATATTTTATTTTTTTAAATTTTAAAAAGATTTTATTTATTCATGAGAAATAGTGTGAGAGAGAGAGAGAGAGAGAGGCAGAGACACAGGCAGAGGGAGAAGCAGGCTCCACGCAGGGAGCCTGATGTGGGACTTGATCCCGGGACTCCAGGATCAGGCCCTGGGCTGAAGGCAGCCCTAAATTGCTGAGCCACCTGGGCTGCCCTTATTTTTAATTTTTAAAAGTACATCTTTAATTCCTAGATGTTCCCCTTTTTATAGGATCCTATTATTATTTCATTAATATGGTCTTTCTGAGAATATTCACTATACATGAGTGCGTACATGCAGATAAATGTCATTTAATTTCTCTGTAAATTGTCTCTTTATGTCCTTTGCCCCTTTTTCTTTTAAAGTGTTCATTTCTCTTATTAATTTGAAAAACTTTTTATATATGAAGGATATTAAGTCTGACATATGTTCTAATCTTTTTTTCTCCCTCTATGTTAACTTGTGCTTGAAGCACTGTTAGAAGATGCTGGTAAGAATTAAAGAGTTCATTTTGACAGTTGTTAATATAGACATGTTAACCTTCCTTTCATAGAGAGATAGCTAAATGAAAATTTAATACTCTCCTCATATTTAAACTTTTGAATTCCTACAATGTACTAGGTAATGGTAATAAGACTGCTATCTGATCCAAAGAGGTTTATAATGGGGGGGGTAGTTTATCATTTCCCTCTCAAATAATTATTACTGGTAAAAGTAACTCTGGATTTACTTTCATTTTCATTATCAAGAGAATAATACACAGTTTATAAATAATATAAAATTTTTAAACATAATTAACTCATCAAGAAAAATTAATTTCTACTTTTTTTTTTAAGATTTAAAAAAAATCTTTTAAATCCCGGGATCCCCAATTTCTGCTTGTTTAAAAAATGCCTACACAAACTTTATCAGTAATAAATACAATGTCCTCATCCACGTTCCTAAAAAAGTATTTTTAAAAATCTGAAAGGAAAAAAATAAATAAATAAAATAAAAATGTGAAAGGAAATATACTGAAGTTCTACTTTTCTAAGCATCATACCTTTATTAATTTGGAAAAAAACACAAATTTGGGATGCCTGGGTGGCTCAGTGCTTGAGTGTCTGTCTGCCTTTGGCTCAGGCTGTGATCCCAGGGTCCTTCTCCCTCTGCCTATGCTTCTCTGTGTGTGTTTCTCATGAATAAATAAATAACATCTTTTTTTTTTTTTTTTTTTTTTTAAAGAGGGGATCCCTGGGTGGCTCAGTGGTTTAGCGCCTGTCTTTGGCCCAGGGCGCAGTCCTGGAGTCCCAGGATCCAGTCCGTCCGGCTCCCAGTACGGAGCCTGCTTCTCCCTCTGCCTGTGTCTCTGCCTCTCTCTCTTTCTATCATGAATGAATACATAAAATCTTAAAAAAAAAAAGAAAACAAAAACTTCATGTCTGGATAAGAAACGAAATGGTTTACTCAAAAACATTCTACAACACAACCTAATTCTCGTTTGCACTGGATACAATGACTTGTTACTGTGAAAGAAGTTCTAAAAAGCAAAAACCTGTGGACTTTTTTTTGATAGTGCTAACAGTTAAGGATATTAATAGGAATCTAGAGATGCAAAGATAGCTACCCCTATAATCCTGAAAATACTCTATGAATCTTAACTAAATGCCATTCAATGGACAGTTAAATTCTTGAAGAGCCTTTTGAAAGACATTTAGTGCTAAAACATGAAAAACACATTTCATGTTATAGTTTATCAATTATGTAGTAAGCACCCAAAAGAGTCTTAAAATGAAAGGCTGTATCATCTCCTTGATCTACAAAATGGCATTTATTCAAATTCAAGATTTTAGAAGGGTCTTTGACTCTAAGAGCTTTCTGTAAATTCACAGGAATTAGAAAACTATAACTGGATGGAAAGGGTAAGTAGATAGCTCATAGGATCTATTTATTGCAGAAATTGGGAAAGCTTCACAGGTAGAATGATGAGTTGTCAGTTCTAAAATTCACCTTTCCCAAGTGCACAACAGTAGAATACGAATTGTTAGCATTTTGTTACTTTAGAGAAAAAATAAGATGGTAGAAAATAGCCAAAAGTCACATCCTAACATCACAAATGTGCAGCAGGGCCAGCTGACACGTTTCCTTCTCCCCCAATTTACCCTTTCCACACTGTATATCTTACCAATTATAAACTCAATTAATTCAACTTAATTAATTCAAGTTTTTCTTTCAAAATCAAGTATCAGGTAAATGAAGTCTACCATTCACATGGAGTACTAGAAGTAAACCAACTTACTTTACAGAAAACTGAGAACCAGTGAAATTAAGTGACTTAACCAACACACCATGTCAGTTGGTGCCTGAGTTTTTCAGTCGTACTAAGTCATTGCCAAATGAAAGGGAATTTTATTTTTTGAGGCTAGAAAAAATAGAAGGTAATTTGGGAGAAACAGTTTTCAGGGAAAAGAGGGCCTAAGAGGAATCTCCAAAATGTCAAATGGGAAACTTTTGTCAGCTAAGCCGGCATGAGGACACTGGCATGCAAGCAAGACTCAACAAGAGTTAACAAGTGGGAAAGTGTCTAGAAGAAAAAGGTTCTCACTATCAAGAAAATGAAAACAACCCATAGAATGGAAAGAAACATTCTGCAAATCACATATATGATATGGGACTTACACCTAGAATATTTAAGGAACCCTTATAACTCAATGGTGAAAAAAACAAGTCATTTTAAAGGATTAAAATAGACATTTCTCCAAAGATAATATACAAATAGCCAATAATCACACAAGACAATGCTCCACATCAGAAAAGAGAAATGCAAACCAAATCCATGAGTTATCACTTCAAACCCACTTAACTGGTTATGAAAAAGATGGACAATAACAAGTATTGTTGAGATTGTGGAAAAAATAGAACCCGCAAGTCGCAAGCTAAAATGGCCCAGCTGCCTTCAAAACTAGTCTGGCAGTTCCTAAAAAGGCTAAACTTAGAGTTACCATATGACCTAGCAATTCTATTCCTGGGTATTCACCTAAGAAAAATAAGAATATAAGACTACACAAAAATCTGTACAGGAACTTTCACAGCAAAAATATGAATAGTCAAGAAGTGGAAACACCCGAAACGTCCACTAACAGATGAATAAAATGTAATAAATCCACTCGACGGAATATTATTAGGCTACAAACAAGAATGAAGTCCTGACATATGCTACAACATGGATGAACCTTGAAAACTGAATGCTAAGTGGAAGAAGACATCACAAAAGGCCACATGTTGATGTTGTATGCTTTCATTTATATGAAATGTCTGGAACATGCAAATCTATAAAGACAAGAGAACAGGTTAATGTTTGCCTAAGGCTGGAGAAGATAGTGACAAAGATGGGAGGGAATAATCCTAAAGGGTACAGGGCTTTTTTGAAGGGAGATGAAATGTTCTAAAATTGACTGTAGTTATAACTGCACAATTCTCTGAATATACTAAAAACAACTGTACACTTTTTAAAATGTTTAATACATCCAAAAATGTGTAATATACACTTTTAATGAGTGAATTCACTTTTAATGAGTGAATTATACGGAATGTGAATTATATTTCAACAAAGTTCTTACAAAAGAAAAAAAAAAAAACAGATAAGTTCCCCAACCAGGTCTTGTCTAATAACTCGAAGGAAACTTAAGAGTGGCTGACAGATGTCTCAGTTAAATTATTAAAATGGCAGTATCTCTGGTCATGAGTCTGGCTCTGGATGTTACGATAAAGGTTTGGAGATTTGGCATGGGTGGCAGTGGACACTCAATAATATAAAGGATAGCCTTGCTGAGTGAAATAAGTCAATCGGAGAAGGACAAACAGTGTATGTTCTCATTCATTTGGGGAATATAAATAATAGTGAAAGGGAATATAAAGGAAGGGAAAAGAAATGTTGGGAAATATCAGGAAGGGAGACAGAACATAAAGACTCCTAACTCTGGGAAACGAACTAGGGGTGGTGGAAGGGGAGGAGGGCGGGGGGTGGGGGTTACTGGGTGACGGGCACTGAGGTGGGCACTTGACGGGATGAGCACTGGGTGTTTTTCTGTATGTTGGTAAATTGAACACCAATAAAAATTAATAAAAAAAAAAAAAAGGATAGCCTTTACCCTAATCGTAAGAATGATTTGAAAAAAAAAAAACCCTCACCTAACATTATATAGTCGAATAAAAGAGAAATGGTTGGTAAATAACAAATAATCAGGGTAGCCCGCGAGGCGCTGCGGTTTAGCGCTGCCTTCAGCCCAGGGAGTGACCCTGGAGACCCGAGATCGAGTCCCACGTCGGGCTCCCTGCATGGAGCCTGCTTCTCCCTCTGCCTGTCTCTGTCCCCCCTCTCTCTCCGTGTCTCTCGTGAATAAATAAATAAATAAAATCTTTAAAAAAAAACACCCAGATAATCACTCCACAGGTCTGATAAACAACCTCTGTTGCTGCAGATTTCACTGAAGTAAACGCTGGCCCTTGATAGGGTTGTGAAGAGACCAGCAGATGGTCATTCATGTTCAAGGGGCCAGAAGCTGACTACGTTTGGGCAAAAGTGGTTTACTGGAGGTAAGGAATGAGCGCAGTATTACCCTAGGGACGCAATTTACAAACTTTATTGAGAATAACAAGGACATCACTAAATCAAGACGCAATGGGCCACTGTCCATTTCGCAAGCATCTCTTAGAAACAAAACGCGGCAACTCAACGGGCTACAGCAGTCGTTTGAAAGAAAGTTAAAGTCCCACTGTATAGATGCCTCCAGCTACTGAGTTCACCTTCTGTCTAAAAAGCGCAATAACCGCACCTAAAGGTCGTATAACGAAGAACGAGGAAATCTGTGGGAATCAAAACTGCAAAGAAACGCGTAGCTCTGCACGGGCTTGGAAATCAAGGTGGGCAAGAAGTCCCCAGGTGGGTGTCGGGGAATCAAACGTACCTCGAGTCACCCGAGGGAAGAGGCGAGGCGAAGGAATCCCGGGAACTGCATTTCTGCAGGTAAACCCGGGGTGGGCGACGCCGCCCGGAGGCTCCCTGCGACCCGAACGCGGAGGCGGAGAAGCGCAGGCGGCCGCGCCGCCAGCTCCCCGCGCTCGCCCCGGAGCCCGCTCCGTGTTTCCATGGCTAACGTCAACTCCCGCGCGCTCCGCCGCAGCCGAGGGCTCGCCCCGCCCCTCGGCTTGCGCTCGCCTCAGGGGCGCTTCCCCGCTCGGCGGCTGGGCGGGGCGAGGCGGGGCGAGGCGGGGCTGGCGGGAGAGGCCCACGCTCCCTCCTCAACCCGCTACGGCGGGCGGCGGGAGCCTCTCGAGTTCCGGCCGCCCCCGGGGCCGCGAGGCCTCCACCCGGACGAGAGAGAAAGGTCTCAGCCTCAGCCGTGAACTTTCACCCGGAGCCCCGCCCCTACGCAAGAGCGCCGTTTCCCTGGTGACGTGACGTGTCCGAGGGGCGGGTGGCGCTTTCCGGCCGATTGACGTGCGTGCGGCCGCCATTTCGCGAGCTTTGGCTTCCCAGAGGTCTGCCTGCCGACTTCCGCTAACCGCGTCCGTGCTTTGCCTGTCCCTCCGCAGCTCGCTGCCGGTGATGCTTGCTTTTAAGGGCTGCTTCCTACGTCCTCTTCGGCTTGGAAGATTGGAGCTGAGTCGATGTGCCAGCGGTTGCCCTTTATTGCCTGTTTCTTTTCTCCCTGAGGAGGTTTGTGTTTGCATTTTAAATGCAAGGAACCAGAATGTCCTTCACTGCATCATTGCTACTAAGGAGGCGTCTGTTTAATTAATAAGGCAAAGCCCCCCCGAGTCCCCCGCCCCCCGCCCCCCGTATCCTAATCGGAACAAAACAACAACAAAACCAAACTCCGTGGCGGACTGTTGTCCTTAGGGGCAGTTTAAGATGCGGGAATCTCTACAGGGTGGCCACAGAGTCCCAGTCCCAGTTTTGCTGGTTTAAAGTTACACGTCCAATGGAGTCAGAGTCCTTGCCCGTGTTCTGGACATCACCAGATTGCCAGTTGGAAGCCCACGAGGCGGCCCCTTAGAGCGTTAAACTGGTTCATTGGTCTCCAGTGATTTAGAGGCTCTTTGAGGGAACTCTGAAGTCCATTTGTCAGTGTTGAGGTGCTTGGGTTTCCCTAAGTGATTGACACTAGCAGTTCTGCCTACTTGGGACTCCTGAGCTCTCCAGGACGGCCTTGTTTGGATCTCTTTAACCTCAAGGCTGTAAATGCGGCCTTTGTTTTCTGGCTTTCCTGGAGATGATTTCTTTGTTCTTAAATATCTAGGTTTTCAGGCCATAATAGGACGACTTTTTGTGCTAATATGAAAAGAAAGCCAAAGCATTCTTTTATATATAGATATAAATATATGTAAAAGGTACTACTCTATAGATATAGATAACTATATACAAAAGATACTACTCTATTCAGAGGGAAAGTGTAGTTTATTTTACGTGTGTGGAAGACAACCCTGTGCAGTTTTTTTTTTTTTTTTTTTTTTAGGTTTATTTATTTAGAGAGAGAGAGAGGGGCAGAGACAGGCAGAGGGAGAAGCAGGCTCCATGCAGGGAGCCCAACGAGGGACTCGATCCCGGGTCTCCAGGATCAGGCCCTGGGCTGAAGGTGGTGCTAAATCGCTGAGCCACCTGGGCTGCCTCCCTGTGCACTTTCAATGATGTACATACACTTGTCTTCAAAGACACAGTTGGTGGATAGAACCTTTCACCGTTGGATCTGAAGGGGGAATGGACTCCGTGTTTCCCCACATTGTGGGGGAAAGACATAACCTTAGTCATCGTGGGTCAGGGTACCACATTAAGCATCTTTGGGGCATCTGCAATTGCTAGGAAGTCAGGGTAGTGTGTCAAGCAAGAGTAGAGGCTCTGGAGTCAGGAAGCCCAAATTGTTGGAACCCTGACATCACAGCTCACTGCTTGTGTGATACAGGATTGTAAAGTAGTAGTAATAATAGAGACAATTTATTGCGCAGGGAATTGGGTAGATTGGATTACATTAACTGACGATCGCTTAGTTAGGCACAGCTTCAGTGCTTAAACTATTCTCTTTACATAGAGAGGCCGTATTTTTGTCACCTTAAATTAGTATAATTCAATCAGAATATTTTTGTTTTTGCGGTACCTGCTGCAGATATTTGGTTGTTAAAATTTTCTCTTTTTTCTAGTATGTTTATTACTTTGCACTAGGAATAAAATTAGTAAATTTACAGTACAAGGCCTTTGGTTACTTGTATATAAAAAGTATTCATTCATCATTTATTGAAATAGTGGAGGCTGTTTGCCAGGAACCATGCCTATTGCTATAGATACAAAATCAAGTAACACAAGATCTGTATCCTCAAGGAATTTACCAGAATATAATGAGAGACTTAAGGACATCAGTAATTACAGAGTGTGTGATAAACAGGCACTGCAGCCATAGAAACACTGAAGTGGGACATAGGAATCATTCTAGGGAAATTCAGGATGGCCGCAACGGAAGTATAAAAAAATAAATACTAGTTAGCTGGTGAAGATGCGGGAGAAGAGGTATTCCAGAATGAGGAACATTATCCATTCAATTAGTAAATATTTTGAACATGAGTCAGGTATATATGGATCCTATTTAATCTTGACCTTATGGAGGTAGCTTATTCTCATTTCATATATAAGGACTCTGAGCCTCAGAAAGTTAAGTGAGATTTGGAATTGAGCCTATATCTGTATGTCTTCAAGATCCATATTTTTTCTGTTAACTCTGCTGATTGACACAAAATTAAATATTACCAAGAATCTGAAGCTGCTGCTTCAGCCAGAGAAAATGTTTAACCCAGCCATTATCATGGCATACATGTTTTTGTGTAATGGTGATGCCTGTTTTCAAGTTACTCCTCTTGCCAAAAAGTAAAAAACAAATGAACAAAAGAATCCAGAATTATAAAATCCTCACTCTGCCCTATTGCCCACAGACCACTGACCAGAGGGCTCTGAAAATAATACAGAGCTGCAGCACAGGGTAAGATTATTTAAAGTGGAGAAGTGGCTTCAGGGAATTTGGAAGCTGAGTTTCCAGGGCAAAGAAACAGAAAAGCTAAAATGTGGGAAAGGTTTGAGCCTAAGCTTCAAGCTGTGTGACCAAAAAGTCTGAGGTGCCCCAAAGTAGGCATAAGAAGAATAGATTTGGAAAGAAAGATCATCCACTTGAGACATTATGTGTTTTAAAGGGACATGTCCAGTTGCAGATATAGGATTAGACCTTGGTCACGACCTAGAGATTTAGAAGTGTTCTACGCTTAAAATAAGTTATATGAAATCATGAGATTGAAAGAAATGCCAGAGTTTGGATATTAGTAAACATAAAGGAAACCATTAGGAGAGAGAAAAGGGCCTACAAAATGAGATGATTTTTTACACGGCTTTTGAAATTCATCTAATTTCTTTATGTCACAAAACATGATATGTATATAAATGTATATAAAGACCCTGTGAATGGGCATGTCATCATAGGTAGCAATTTTAGTATGCTCACAGGCGTATGGGTTGGGTGACATTGAGTTATGAGGATATTAAAGACAGGGAGTAGGATATAATGGGAAGTGAAATAAAGTCCGAGAAAGACAAATACCACATGCTTTCACTTATATGTGAAATCTGAAACAAAAAGCAGAAACAGATCGATTAATACAGAGAACAAATTGATGGTTGCCAGAGCGGAGGAGGATTGTAGGATGTGCAAAATGGATGAAAGACAGCGATTCAGGCTTCCAATTAGGGAATGAATAAGTCACAGAGATAAAAGGCTCACCGTAGGGAATACAGTCAGTGGTATTGTAATAGGATAGTATGGTGACAGGTGGTAGCTACACTTAAAGTGAGCATCGTATAACTTATAAACTTGTCCAGTCTGTGTTGTACACCAAAAACTAATGTAACATTTTGTATCAACTATATTTTAATAAAATAAGACAAGGAGTGACCAATAGTTAATTATAAAGTTTCATATTGAAACTTCCTTTAATATAAAAGAGAATTTCATGCTAGGTAAACATTCATAAATAGGACCATAAACAATACATAATGTAATTGTAGCTTGTTATTAATTAGTTTTAAACTGTCGTAAAATACATTATATATGAAATTACAATTCTGAAAAGTTTAATTTCTGATGAGCATAGGGTGAAAAGGATAGAATTTCTCAGATATTGGTTTTAAGAATTTTTAATTTTCTCAAATTTCATTATTCACATCAGTAACTTAACAGATTAGATTTTTAATTTTAGGAGTGCTTTAGTTAATACTATTTTAAAAAGTTGTTCCAAAAAACGTTTTAGGTATTCATTTAAAAAGAGCACAGTAGAATTATTGGTAGATTGAAAAATCACTAAAATTGAAATATTTAAAAGGCCAG
This sequence comes from Vulpes lagopus, assembly GCF_018345385.1. Lineage (NCBI taxonomy): Eukaryota > Metazoa > Chordata > Mammalia > Carnivora > Canidae > Vulpes > Vulpes lagopus. The sequence goes on from NC_054829.1 coordinate 38,311,994, forward strand.
AGTTTTGTTTTTAAAATTATGTTAAATTTTGTAAGAGTTTGTGAATATAACTTTCACTGAAAGATCAAACTCTGTAAATATCCACGTGTATTCATGATTTGACTCTACAAAAATTAAGGTACACATGGATCTGAATTAAAACAATTTCCAAAGGAAAAAAAAAAATTTCCCCTTATTTTGGCACATGTAAATAAGAACTGACTGCAAATGAAATTTCATAATCTATTCCCAGTGTTCTACACTAAGATTGGAGCAAAGATTAACTTCTATTGATGCAGTTACCAAGGATATGTCTTAGTAATACTAATTTCTAAAGCTAGAGGTGGAGTTCTTAGACGTCCTTTTCCTGGCATTTAACTGATAACTTCTTTATTTATAAATGTACGGATTGTTTACGATTATGTGAATGTTATCATCACTTTCCTTTAGAATGAACATATAAGGATGTGCAGTGAGCAAGTTGCCTGATAAAATTTCTGTTTGAAATTGTAATTGAATGTGTGTGTCGGGGGGAGGGTGGAGAGGAAGTTCAGTGTAATTAGTCTAAAGGTAGAAGAAAGTTTATATACTCTCACAGTCTTTCCAGAGTCATACTATTGCTGTTGAATGGAAAAGTCCACACTTGTTAGAATTACTTCCTACAGCTTATGTTGTGATGCCTGCTTTAGGTTAATAAGTTTAAAAATATAAAAATTGGAGGTTACTCACAGATAAATATTTAAGGGAAATGAAACCACATCTAGCAAAAAAAAAAAAAGCCACAAAAACCTTGACATAAACTATATCAACAACAAAATTTATACATGAAATATAAATAACAGCAATATCAACAATAACCAGTGTTGGTGGGTTAGTTAGTAGATTGCAAACTTTGAAACTTAGCTTGGCTCTTTAGTTCCCTTTGACAGAGAAATTTCATTTCTAAAAAAGATATCCCACCTTTACAGATTTCTCACCTAAATATGCAGTGATATTTGTACAAAGATATACTCAGAACTTAGCAAAACACAAAACATTCTTCAATAGAGAGCAGGTTAAATTAGGTTAAAAGGGAATATATGTGTGTGTGTGTTGCTCTGCAAACGTGTCTAACTTAAAAAATTTAAAAATTCCAGCTTTTATAAAGTTATAATATGATCTTATGTTAAAACCTAGATGTAAGCATGAGCATGCTTTGGATTTGCTTATTTTGAAGGCTACATAAGGAGCTATGAAAGAAGTCAACCTTGAGAAGTTAATTGGGGATTGATGAGAAGGGGAACTTTTGCTTTTTATGTCACTCTTTTGTGCTATAAATGTATTTTTACAACACATATTACTTTTATCTCTTCAGATAAATAATTATACACAAAACTAAACTGACAATAAAAAACATCTCTACACTTCCAAAAAAAACCCACTTGGCATAGGGGAGTTTTGTTTTTTATAATAGTACACTTATCCAGAAAATGACTGGAATATATAGTTGGCTAGTTTCTAATGAGTAAATGATTACAGTATTCATGCTTTCATGGGGAGAGAAATGCTGTTATTTTCAAATGTTATATTACAGTTGGAAATCACAATAAGTTACTTGGCATATCAGTGCATTTTGAGCTCTGGTAATCAGAGACTGCTTTAGAATCTGGACTACTCCAATGATGTATCTGTAGGAATCCCTAAAGTGAGTTTATTTTATACTAAATGAGAGCCTTTGGGCTGAATTTATATATATATTCTCAAGATTAGAATTTCTTTGTAATGTTGCACATAAAATTTTTAGTATGTAAATTTTACATGTATTAGTGTTATTTATACAGATATGTATATGTAAACTACTTGTACATACGTAAAACATATATAACAAAATATATGGGAATCCTATTTTATTAAACTAGCAATAACTAAATGTTAATGGAAATTTTCATATGTGACTTATCTTTTAGCAATATAATTTTTTTGTAAGATTATACTTTTATGTCATCTCTACACCCAACGTGGAGCTTGAACTCACAACCCTGAGATCAAGTCCCATGCTCCACCAATTGAGCCAGCCAGGTGCCCCTAGTAACATAACTTTTTAAAAACGATTTTATTTATTTAAGAGAGAGTGAGTGAGCAAGAGAGAGAGAGCACCAGCTGGGGTTGGGGGGAGGGTGTGGGGAGCACAGGGGGTGAAGAAGCTGGAAGCTGACTTCCACTGAGCAGGGATTCTGATGCAGGGCTCCATCCAGGGATTCCAGGATCATGACCTGAGCCAAAGGCAGACACTTAACCAGTTGAGCCACCCAGGCACCCTTAGAAACACAATTTTTAAGTACAGCAATTTTGGTGGGTGCCTGGGTGGCTCAGTCAGTTGAGCATCCCAACTCTTGATTTCGGCTCAGATTATATCAGGGTCATAGATGGAGCCCTGAGTTGGGCTCCGTGCTAGGTGTGGAGCCTGCTTAAGATTCTCTCTTTCCTCCTCCTGTTGCCTCTCCCCACCCCAGCCCTAAAAGAAAGTACAATTTTTAATAAAACTTATTCCAAGAATTAGACAAAATTTTTTTTAAATGAGAGCTGCATTTTAGGCTTATAATTTAAATGAAAACCAATGTATAGAAATGAATATTAAAATAATAATTAAACCTACTGAATTAAAATACTGTTACAGGGACACCTGGATGGCTCAGCGGTTGACTGCCTCAGCTCAGGTCCTGATCCCAGGATCTGGGATCGAGTCCCACATCAGGCTCCTTGTGGGGAGCCTGCTTCTCCCTCTGCCTATGTCTCTGCCTCTCTCTCTCTCTCTCTCTGTGTATTTCATGAATAAATAAATAAAAATCTTTAAAAATAAATAAACTGTTACGTATCAATTTCAAGCCAAATATTGGATTCACTTTTTACGTAGAAATTTTCCTCCTAGGGATCCCTGGGTGGCGCAGCGGTTTAGCGCCTGCCTTTGGCCCAGGGCGCGATCCTGGAGACCTGGGATCGAATCCCACCTTGGGCTCCCGGTGCATGGAGCCTGCTTCTCCCTCTGCCTATGTCTCTGCCTCTTTCTCTCTCTGTGTGTGACTATCATAAATAAATAAAAATTAAAAAAAAAACTTAAAAAAATTTTCCTCCTAAAAGACTTTGTAATTAGAAAACATATATAACAACAAAGAGCAGCATGCAGGAAAGATGTATTAACTTGTGGAAGCAACCATGTATTAAGAACCAAACAGGGGAGGTAAGTGGGGGGGGGATAGGGTAACAGGTGATGAGGATTAAAGAGGACACTTGTTGGGATGAGGGTATGTAAATTCTACACCTGAAATGAATCTTAAACTGCATGTTAACTGGAATTTAAGTAAAAACTTGGAAAAAAAAAACTATGGATCATTTTTGTGTTTTTTTTTTTTTTTAAATATAAAGCTAGTCTGAATTTTTTTTTCCTGTGAATCTTCTCCCTTATAACTTTTCCTCTTGGCAACAATGAATAAAATTTTAGAAACAAGCTTTCTTTAAGGGCACATAGGTCCAGTCTAACATGTGTAATAAAAACCAACAAATATGGGCTGCCCTGGTGGCGCAGCGGTTTAGCACCGTCTGCAGCCCAGGGAGTGATCCTGGAGACCCTGGGTCGAGTCCCACGTTGGGCTCTCTGCATGGAGTCTGCTTCTCCCTCTGCCTGTGTCTCTGCCTCTCATTCTCTCTGTGTGTCTTTATGAATGAATAAATAAAATCTTAAAAAAAAAAAACCAACAAATAATTCATGTTCTCTGCTGAAAAACTCAGATGAAACTATTTGTATTCAATGGCACAGTTAGTGTAGAGGCATATACTTGGCATCCCATGAGTCAGTACGTATCCCTGTGCAACTTGTCCCTCCATCATTGGTATGCTCACATACACTCTGGGCTAGAACATTGGACTAGGAAAACTTACAAGTTATATTTACTCTGTAAAAGGACTTCTTTTTTTTAAAATCTGTGTCCCTATCCCCCAACATTTTCTTTAAAAATATAGTACATCTTAAAAATTCTAATCTGAATGTGATGTGGATTCCTCCAGGAAAAATTTTTATTAGTTTTTGTTCTGGTGCACATAGTGAATAATGTTTGCCTTATGAGAAAGTGAACAAGTAGGGCCCTACGCTAATTTCCCCTCCTTTTAGTTACAGCATTAATATCCCATCCATTATTACCTCCTCCCAAGGAAAATGACCCATTCTGTTCAGAAACAAAAGTAGTCCTACTGGAGAATGCTCTGAAATACTTTGTCCCTTTTTCATAATCCCTATTTGCTAGACAAATATTTTCTTCACCCCTTATCAAAGCATTAACTTAAGTGATTTCTTCCCTTTTGGATAAATGGACATGGGAACTTCAGATAACAGCCTGGAAATTTAAGAAAACAGTATTCTTAGTGTGAAAGAAATTCATGCAAATTTTTTAAATAAAGATTTTACTTATTTATGAGAGACGCAGAGACTTAGGCAGAGGGAGAAGCAGGCTCCCTGTGGGGAGCCCCATGTGGGACTTGATCCCAGAACTGGGATCATGCCCTGAGCCAAAGGCAGATGCTCAACCATCGAGCCACCCAGGCGTCCCAAATTGATGCAAATTTTTAAGGTGTGTAACTTTTCTAAATAATCACACTTTAAACATAGGAATGGGCTTTATTTACTGTTAAGCAGGCCAAAACATGATTATCATTGGAAAATTGAATTCTACTGACTTCAGTATTGACCACTTTTCCTGGGACAGTGATTGCTGTTGGTATTAACATTAGGTAATTTGTCACCCTAATCAGAATTCATTAACAATTTACTGAGGGCTCTCTCTTTAAGATCAATTAAATAAAAATGTGAAAGCCAGTATTGTTAAGATTTCTGGTACATAATAGTCAAATTATTTTATGTTTAGCCTCTTTGATTAAAAGTAATGGTCAAGGATGTTGAAGCCATGGAAGGTGATTTTGAAGATAGAGAAGTGCTGGAGCTATCCAGGCAGCAATCAGAAACAATTAGGAAAAATGTACCAAATGCTTCATTCTTTCTCTAGGCTGCATGACAAATTACATTTAATATTTCAGGCTTGTTGCATTTTAAAATAAAGGCCTCCAACTAAGCAATTTTCAAGATAACTCCAATCAAAAGATATTGCTTAAAATTTTCTTATTGCCATAGAAATGAAAAGAGTGATTGTCTATGTTGATTAAATTGAAGATTGCTTTGGGAAGAATTTGACAGTTTTGTAACATTCCCATTATCATTTACAACCCGTGAAGAAAAATTGAATACTACATTGAATATCAGGATAGTTTAAATCTTTTTATTTGATAATTTTATTCTAGTAGTTTAACATAAAGAGGGTACCTTATGTGTATTTTTAATGGATATATAATTTATTTTTATTATGATTCTTTAAAATTATTCTCAATTAGATCAAATAAAATATATAGCATAATATATATACCAAAACTATTTGTTGATTCCTACTATGCAAAATTTTGTCAGTTTGGCAGATACAAAGATGAAAAAGAAACATTAATGTCAGAAACTCAGTTTAATGGCTAGAAAATTCACAAGAAAAAATAAGACAAACTTAAAACCAATTACATTTTGGTTATGATGAGTTGATGGCTGATACTATTTTGTTTGCTTATACATAAATGCTAAGTAGAGGTTATATCTACCCAATACTTAAGATGGCAAGTTAGGAAAGTGGCCCCACAATACAATTTTATGTTTATTTTTTTTAATTTTTATTTATTTATGATAGTCACAGAGAGAGAGAGAGAGAGAGAGAGGGAGGCACAGGCACAGGCACAGGCAGAGGGAGAAGCAGGCTCCATGCACCGGGAGCCCGACGTGGGATTCGATCCCGGGTCTCCAGGATTGTGCCCTGGGCCAAAGGCAGGCGCCAAACCGCTGCGCCATCCAGGGATCCCCAATTTTATGTTTAGAAAGTTTGTAATTGAGTGAAATTACATTACACCTGGAAATGTATAGGAAAATATTTACATACCAAGAAAGACCTTTATGCTGGCAAGAAGATTCATTTTTTAATGGACCTTCTGATTTGCAGGCCAAAAATTTTTTAAATAGTTTATTTAAGCTAGTCTAAAATGCAATGGCTATCGTAAATTAGCAAACAAAATAAAATTCAGTAATGCTGAGGATTAAGTTAAATGGAATTCTCATTTATTCTTGAATTCAATTAGTAAACATAGATTGTGTGTTTGCCAGGTGATAGGCAGCTTGTTAGAGAATTAGAGATGCCTGGAAGGATAACTCCCTCCAGTCATGGGTCACTGCAGTGAGACTGCTAGGGTAATACAAATTGTTATGATCCCTTTGGAAATAAATTTAGTGATATTTGTCAACTCTATAAAAATGTGTAAACTTTTTAACTGATTAATACCTTCCTATGGAAAATATTCAATAGAACAAAAGGATTTATGAACATAGGTTTATCACATATTTCTAATGTAAAATTGGAAGCAACTCGAATATTCAAAGTTTCAATGATTAAGAAAATAATAGTATCTCCCTTTGGTTGAATATAATCCAGACATTAAAATGATAATTTGGGGCTTTGTAATATGGAAAATGCTTAGATGTATAATGCAGAAAAAATAAAAAATATAAAGTATTACAGTTCTGTAAAAATAAACAAATGAGAAAACTTTTGGATTTTAGAAAATAATAGCCGTGTTAGCATGGTTAGATGATCATTTCAGTGTTTTTGAAATGCACACTATTTAAAAATAATAAAATAGTATATAAAAGTAGTTCTCAACTGAACTCTTGTGCATTGCCTGTGGGAATATAAAATGGCACAGCTGCTCTGGAAAATGGTATGGTGGCTCCTCAAAAAATTAAACATAGAATTACCATATTGCCCAGAAATTCTACTTCTGGGTATATACCTCAGAGAAGTGAAAGCAGGGAGTTGAAGAGATATTTGTACAACAATGTTCATAGTAGCATTATTCATAACAGCAGCATTATTCCATGAAAGGTGACAGCAAACCAAGTTAATTGATGGATGAATGGGTAAGCAAAAGGTGGTATGTACTTAGCATGGAATACTATTCAGCCTTAGAAGGAAACTGTGACACATGCTATGACATGGATGGACTTTGAAGACATAATGCTAAGTGAAATAAGCCAGTCATAAAAAGACAAATACTGTATGATTCTACTTACATGACAATAATCAAATTCATAGAGACAAAATAAAATGGCTTACAGGAGGGGGAATAGGGAGTTATTTAACGGGTACAGAATATCCGTTTTGCAAGGTGAAAAGAGATCTAGAGATAGATGGTGGTGATGGTTACACAGCACTGTGAATGTACTCAATGCCACTGATCTGTACAATTGAAAATGGTTGGGGATCCCTGGGGGGCTCAGTGGTTTAGCGCCTGCCTTTGGCCAGGGTGTGATCTTGGAGTCCCGGGATTGAGTCCCACATCAGGCTCCCTGTGAGGAGCCTGCTTCTCCCTCTACCTGTGTCTCTGCCTCTCTCTCTCTCTCTCTCTCTCTCTCTCTCCCCCTCATGAATAAATAAATCTTTTTTTTTTAAAAAAAAGGTTCAGATGGTAAATTTTATGTATATTCCACCACATTTGAAAAAAATATTAAAATGGTAAATTTTGTGTTCTGTATATTTTACTACAATAAAAAGTTTTTAAGTGGTTGAAGCTACGAATGGATTTCTAGATATGCACCAGAAGTTGAAAAGAGGGCTAGTCAATAGATTTAAAAGTACAGTACGGTGAAAAAATGAAAAGCATAAAGCGGTTGGAAAAAGAATTTGATATCATCAAATTCTGTTGCATTATGCTCAAATTTATTATTTGAAATTTTTCTACTTACTCTTCATGCTTTTCTAAGCTTGTGTATGTTGGTAGTAGCTGAGAAATTTAATTGTCAGACTGAAATGAACTTTTAATGTTCAATCACAATTTTAGGGGTGAAAAGAGATGCTTGTGTTAGAGGTGAGAAACCAGAGGTCCAGAGAAGTTAGGATTTTATAGATGGGTAATGGATCCTTTGACTTTTATTACTATGTTATAGTATAATGCTATGTATAGTATAATGCTTAGATGTATACCACCTTATACAGGCCAGATTGTAATCTTAAAAAAAAAAAAAAAACAAAACCTTATGAAACATTTAATTATTTCTTCCCTGTTAAGAAAGTCTTATATCAAATGTGATTTCCTATGGTATAGCTTTACTCTATGTCTTACTCCTGCTTTTGAGTTTCTCAAGCAATTAACTTCGCAGCTTTTCTTTCCCCAGGCCATTGTTCCTTTGATCCTAAGAGAAGTTACATTTTGTTTACTTTTAAAGCTAATCTGTTTTATGAATTGATGACCAAATATCCTTACTATTGTGGGAAGTGGGGGAATTGTATTTCTTCGTTACTCTTTAATTGTAGAACTCAAAACAGAAAGGATATCATCTTCTACATCTTATGCATTGCACTATGTCAGAACACTTTCGGTTGCAAATGACAGCAATTGAATTCCCCAAATGACTTATCAATTCATGTAGGATTGATTAAAGATAGATCTTAAGAAAAAACTGCATCCAGAGGCTCAAAGACCATCGTCAAGACTTTCTCCACTTTTGGTTTTGCATTGCTTTATTCTTCAAATAGATTCCTAATGGCCTACAAGTGCCTTCAGAGGCTTCACACTCATAGTGGAAAAAATAAATCACTGTCCCGATGTCCATATCTCAAGTTCAGGTGTGCCCACCCCTATCATCAGCAGCCCCAACACTAACCTGATTAGAAATTATTTTCATCAGTAAGTTAAGGAAATGGTAGAGACGTTTGTGAAAGTTACAGGAAAAACTGTATGGATATATTATTTGTAGCATTGTCTACTGCTGAGAAGAGCACAATGAATAATCCAGTTATTTTTATTTATTTGTAGGTTCCATATGATTTTTGATGGAAGCAAGGAACTTCTGTGTTGACTCTTAGTTCTAATCCCACTTTTCTATTTGTGCAGAATAAACCTGGGCCCATAGCAAAGGATGGGGAGAGCTATGTAAACAACAAAGAACTGGAACTCCCTAAATCCCCAGCCAACTTATACTTGACAGGAAGATAATAAGCTCCTTTATTTTCTCAATGTAAAAACTCTTCCAGGTTATGATTGCCATAAGTACAACGGATAAGTTACTATGGATACATAACACTTGATTACATTATCTGATTATATACAGCATAAACCACACTCAAACTTAACATCCCCAGACATTTTCCCAATATAGAGCTAGCCAGACCGTAAGTTATTTTGCCTTTAATTCTCATGTACTTCATGTGTGTGAGTTTGGTTGTTTTTGTTTTCATCATAATATCACTTTCATATGGTGGGGCTCCCATTGCCAGGACAACCTATAGTAGTCATGAAGAAGTCTTCACCAAAACCTTAATCCTTGGTAGGTAGCATCCTTAGCTTTCTTTCAACTCCTTGGGTTGAAAAAAATGCAAAACATTCTTTATTTCTGTTGGGTTTCCCATTTTGTCTAATGTTCCTCAAAGTTTCTATGTATATACCTCTTGAATATACTAATCAAACACATTTCATTTCTACTAACCTTGATAAAAACCAATCTTTAATACACTACATTCCCTTTAGATTGATATAGCTTTACTCAGCATTTTGGACATTAAAGACACACATGAATTATTTTTAAGTGTTTAGGAAAGACATGAAAATCTTCATTAAGAATTTCTAGATTAAGATAGGCAAATGAATCACTGTCCCCCAATTTCTAACAAAATAACAACTACAACAACAGAAACAATAAAAAAAAATCACCATCAGCAACCACAGAGGAGGACCTAACCATAAACCTTAAATACTGGTTGCCAGTAAAGGAAACAGAAAAATTCTGGAGCATGGCACAGGGCTACAGCTAATAAGATTTAATAATAAAGAAAAATAATTCTTTAGGCTTTTAGCCCAAAATAGTAAATTACCTACAATTGAGGGGGGAAAAAGCCACAGTACAGTTGGCGGTGGAGTGGGGCCGGGAGCTTAATGAGCTGGATGCGCAATGCTATAGATTGCTGTACTGCACAACAGATTTGGTGCTTAGTCAAGCATGGTTTTGAAGAGAGTTTTTTCAACCAGGAAAACTGATTTGTGCAAATTATCCACAAGATTCTTGGCTCAGATCACAAATGAAGATTTGTTTAAGGACAGCCTTTTGGCAGATATTACATCTAAATGCTCTGAAAATTTCTCGGGAAGGACATTCACTAGTAGTTACACAGATGTATGGTTTACTTTACTCAATCCTAGAGAAATTTAATCTTTGCAAACTTGACAAGGGTAGTCTGGCCCCCTTACTTAGGCTGAAATTAATTTCCAGAAAAATCAGTGATGGTCTGATGACACTTCTAAAATTATGGACTTTAAGACTAAATTTCAATGTTTACAGGATTTCAAACTTTAAGAATATGAACTAATTGTGCAGTTTTCTCAATAGTGATAATGAGAATGAATAGTTATAAGTGGAATTTAGTGAATTTAAAATTAAATAAAGTGACATTGGAGTACCAGAATTCCATAGACTTTGCAGGAGTAATATGTAAAAATACTGTGCAAAGATTTTTATCCATAATTAAAGTTCCTGTATTTGGGAACACTTTATTTTCCCATGAGGCTGATTTAAAAATATGGCTCCCAGAATTGAAGTCTGTATTTTATGCAGCACATCACAAGTCCAACCTCACATTAACATCTTGCTGTAGAAGAAAAAGATGTCAGGTATCAGTTCCAAACAGATGAGTAACAAATAATAAAAGACCAGCTTTGGTGAAACATTACAAATTTGCAACTGCCTTACGCCTGAAGGTAAGAGGAGGGAGTTTGCTAGAATCCAGGAAGTTTTAGGAGAGCCCAAGAGGAGCTGGGGCCCTTGTAAAAGAATTACTACTAAAGCCTAAATTTTATTCTTCTCCCTTTCTTTGATATACTGCCAGTGTCTCCCATTGGCTAAACCCACCTGCCAGATAGAGAGACAGAGAACCCTAATTGATGTTGTCAATTGATTTTTGTCAATTGATGAGTCATTCTCTAGAATCACAATGTAGGAAAAAGGTGGTGGGTATATCTGGAAGGGCAAATGGAAGCTAGCACATTTTATTTTAGTAAGAGTGCAGTCAATTATATTTCTGGCTGTTAATTTTTGTTTTATCTGATCTCCTTTATTTAGGTTATATGACAGGTCCCTGAAGTCTTCTAAGCTTGTAATTCTTAGGGGAAATAATTTCATAGATCATGGAATTGGCTCTGATATTGTTTTCTTTGTTATACTGATATGTTCAGTTGAAGATTTGATACGGTATATATTTGAGTTTTTGGTCTCCCAGATGGTGAAGTATACATCTTTTATAAATGTAAAAGAACAATAATAGTATAATGTCAGGAACTAGAAATGATCTACTATGTGGAAAGACAGCTCTTTGATTTATATATTTCTTTTTGTTACTTGTGTATCTTCTATTCTCTGCCAAAACATTATTCATGTGCTTAGCTCTTTAATATATAGGCCATTTTGGGGTACCTGGGTAGCTCAGTCGGTTAGGTGTCTGCCTTTGGCTCCAGCCATGATCTTAGGGTCCTGGAATTGAGCCCCATGTCAGGCTCCCTGCTCAACGGGGAGTCTGCTTCTCCCTTTCCCCCTACCTCCCAACTGGTGTGTGCATGTACTCCCTCTGTTTCTCAAATAAATAAATAAAAATATTTAAAAAATAGTATATAGTCCAGTTAGCTATAGTAGGCTTGATCACACATACATGAAAAAGTGACACATATCAAAGGAATAGTATCAATTTTTAAAAACTTATAAGCCCATAAATTTCTAATATTTTTTAAATAATCTTATACCATCAGTTAAATTAGTGAGTAGATTTTAGAATTTTTTTAAAAAATCATTTTTATTCTTTTCCCGCCACATATCATTGAAGGACTCATTATAAACACAATAAATACAATTATAAAATTCAGTGAGAAACAAAATAGTATATATTAATAATTGTTCTCTGGGTAAAATAAATGTTTATGATCCAATAAAGGAGGTAAACTTTATAATCAATATGAATAAAATTACCTTGATACCAATATTCTGCTTTGTTTTCACTTGATTTTCCTCATCTAGGCTTCTCATAGTATTCTTTTTTGATCTTTTGAATATGATTGAAAGTGATTAAAAATATGCAGCATCTAACATTAGAAACAACTACTTCACTTTCTGAGTTATAAGAGAAATGGCTTCCAACCAAAAATTAATTTTCTTTCATTTTTTTGTTTCTGCCATGAAAATGATACTCTTTAAAAATTAAGTTTGGGGATCCCTGGGTGGCGCAGCGGTTTAGCGCCTGCCTTTGGCCCAGGGCGCGATCCTGCGGACCTGGGATCGAGTCCCACGTCGGGCTCCCGGTGCGTGGAGCCTGCTTCTCCCTCTGCCTGTGTTGTGTCTCTGCCTCTCTTTGGCTGTGTGACTATCATAAATAAATAAAAATTTAAAAAAAAAATTAAGTTTGGCCTTTATTATCTTTAATAACTGTTTTTGATTATTTCTTTTCTAAGTATTGAAGTCAACCAAAATACTCATGTTGTAAGTACATATTTCTACTCTTATTTTCTTACGATGCACTGAAAAAAATCTGAAATTAGCATTGTATTGAAACGGTTCTTGTGACACTAAGAAATCTTCAGTGTTGTAGAAGTCCATTGTAGCTGTTGTTTAAATCCTTGATAATGTCAATATTAGTCAGTTAATAATACTAAGTCTAAAGAAAATAAATAAATATGTAGAGCACTTAATAACAGAAAAAAGGATGATGATTATATGGCTAATTCTTTTTTTGAGAGTTAACAAATAGCCCAACCTGTTAACATTAATACATGTTTGGATTTTAGTCTTACTCAATTTCTAAATTATTTATAGATGTTTTAGATTTGGTTCCATAGATATACCTTCATTCAAAACATAGTAGTAATATAATACGATATTAGTTCTTGGCCATAAGCAACTTTCAAGATTATGTCCTCAGTACAGGACATACTTTATACACTTTCTTCAGCTATATTTCTGTAAAATTGTAAATTATTAACAACTATCACCATGAGGCTCTCACTATAAATCATTGAAAATAAAATTTTATTTATTTTAGTTACCAAAGCAGGAAAGTATATTGATACATTCAATAAAAGTTTCCCCAAAATGTAAAAAAAACTTTTCTGATTGTCAGCTAATTAAGAAAACATTAGGCCATTCAATCACTCCACAGTATTCTGTTCTATGTGTTACATGTGTTATTCTAGATTAGTTTTCTTTTTCAAGTTTTTGTAATTGTACACTTGCATCTTTGTCACTAACTCTAAATTAGCCTTGTTTTTAAAGAATGGTAAGTTTGACATATATAGTGTACTTATTGCTGTAGTCTATAATGTTAAATTGTTACAATTATATGAGACCTATGTGTTGTATTTTTATTTGCATGTATATGTGTATGTGGTATGTACATATGAAATTCACAGATGTACACTATATTGTTGCTTAAAAACTCCAAAGGTGGCAATTTAAAGACTATTTTGTTGCTAATAATGGCTTAATATCTAAAACTGAACAGAGTCCTTCACAAGGTAAATTAACCAGGGAAATATGCCAATTTTGACTTCATTTCCATCCTATTGAATGACTGCATTCATTCTCTTTAGATTTAAAGCTCTTCATTCTACTGTTCCTCAACACTCTTTATAGAATTCCAGCTTGCTTTTCACCTTTTAACAGTTTAACATAGATGGCTGGATCAAGTCCATTGTTCCAATTGTATGTAGCTTAAAAAGCTCTGCAGTATTTTACTCTTTCCATTGTATCTGGCTTCCCTGAGTGCTCTGCTCACTGCATTTTACTCCTACTCTCTCTGTTTTCTAAATCCATTTATGCCTATTCTTTCTCAAGACACTTGTTCGTCTGGGAGCTCAAATTGACTTCTCCCCATTCTATTTCCTTAACTAAAAATGCACCATTAAGGTTGATTGAACTCTTTTAAAGCACTTCATAAAAAAGTGAAAGACCATAAGAAAGTAGGCTACCAGTGTTTGTAAATACTTGTTTTCAGTCAAAATGATGGGAAGAAATAAGAAATAACTAGAAACTTTAAAATGTTATTGATATATTTTTTTACAGATTAGCCTCTTTTGGTTGATCTTTGAGAAACATACTTGCAAAACATTTTGGGGAGGAAGAAAAGAGAAAGGGTGCATTATGCTATAATTAAAGATTATAATTATGTTATAATTAAAGATGGAACTAAAGTTTAGTAGAGCTAAACTGCTAAAATGAACTAAAACATTTTCTAGACAAGAATGTTTTATAGTAAGCAAGGTGTAAAACATGCAGGTCCCTGATTAAAATCTACAGCTTTTATACCACATGATCTTATTTTTTTTTATTTAAAATAAAGATGTTATTTAAAAATAAATGTAACCAAAAATGGCTTACAAAAATAGTAAGATCATCACTAACCTTTCCCCCCTCTTTGTAATGTTTAAAAATCTAACTCTTTTGGTATGAAATATATTTAAACATTTGTAAGTTAATTAGAATGTTATCCATAGCCTATGGAAATACTAATTTTTAATGAGAAAAAGAAAAATCTATTTTAATTTTAAACAGCATTTCAGAATCACATGTATTTTATATAGAAAATGATGATGTTGATGAATTGGTTTTTGATATCTTGAAGAGACCATACAGTTAAAGAAAGGCCTAATAAATAAAACATAAATGGTTAATAATTTGATTTCAGATGATTACCACTTTCAAAGCTACTTCTGAATTCCTTTGAATATTCTTTTTTTTTCTTTTTTAAAGATCTTATTTATTTATTCATGCTAGCCACACAGAGAGAGGCAGAGACACAGGCAGAGGGAGAAGCAGGCTCCCTGTATGGAGAGCCCAATGTGGGACTCGATCCCGGGACTCCAGGATCACACCCTGAGCTGAAGGCAGACATATGCAACCACTGAGCACCCAGGTGTCCCTCTGGATATTCTACATTCAAGTTACTGCATTTCATGTTTTGGCTATAAAATCATTCATTTTATCGTAATTGTAAGGAAAAATCCTCACCAAAACAAAAATTTAAGATAGAAAAAATGCACAATTTTTTTTTAAAGACTTTATTTATTCATGAGAGATACAGAAAAAGAGAGGCAGAGGGAGAAGGAGGCTCCATGCAGGGAGCCCGACTTCTGGACTCAATCCCGGGACTCCAGGATCAGCCCTGGGCTGAAGGCGGCGCTAAACCACTGAGCCACCCAGGCTGCCCACAAATTTGGTTTTGAGAAGTGTCTTTTCAGTATTTGCAAAACATTTCTTTCTTTCTTTTTTTTTTTTTAAAGAAGGAGGGAAAGGAGGGGCAGAGGGAGAGAGAAAATCTTCAGCAGGCTCCATGCCCAGCACAGAGCCTGACGCTGGGCTGGACCTCACAACCCTGAGATCATGACCTGAGCTGCAATCAAGATTTGGATGCTTAACCAACTGAGCCACCCAAATGCCCAGATTAAAAAACATTTTTATTCATCAATAAAATAAAAATAGTAATAAAGAATATTATAATTCATATTTTTAAAAGATAAAAACTTCTGGAAATAAAATATTACTAAAAAATAACCGCATGCTTCTTGACTTAGTTCTTAAAGGTGACTGTGAACTAAAATTCCAATTTTTTAAAAAAGATTTTATTTATTTATTTGAGAGAGAGAGAGAGCACAAGCAGGGGGAGGGGCAGAGGGAGAAGGAGAAGCAGACTCCCCCCACCACAGTGGGGAGCCTAACTTGGGGCTCACTCCCAGGACCCTGAGGACCTGAGCTGAAGACAGATGCTTAACTGACTGAGCCACCCAGGTGCCCCCTAAAATTGCAATTTGTACAGTTTTTCTTTAAAACTATTTCAAAACAAAACAAAACAAAACAAGAAACTATTTCAATAGGGGCACCTGGCTGGCTTAGTTGGTAGAGTGAGACTCTTGATCTTGGGGTTGTAAGTTTGAGCCCCAGGTTGGGTGTACTTAAAAAAATAATAAAAATCTTAAAAAGTAGTATTCAATAGTGAAGGCAAGCACAGAGAGATGAATAAGAAGGCAAGTAAGCACTTGGAAGTCATCCAGAAGCTCTAAGTATTATAATAGAGGAATCTAACAAATCAGCCAGTTTCTACCTTATAAAAAAATTGATTTGATCTGATTCATTGAATAGCCAACAGAACTTGGCCATAAGTGCTTGCTTCTACTCTTATAGAACTATAAATATTTTACTTCTTTTTACGTAACATTTAATTGAAACTTAAAGCCTATAGCATGACTAACAATAAGATCTAATGTTCTAAAACAAACACTTCTCATAATATATGAAAGATACAAATAAATAATGAAATGGCATGTTACTTAAATGTAAGGATTATTTTAAAACTGGCCATGAATGCCTACAAACACACATATGCAGTGCACATTAAATATTCTAAGCAAAACTATGTTCACAACCATAGTTAATTTTGTGTCAATAATCAGAGAAGTCTAGAACTATAAAAATAGAAGTAAATAATAAATTTCTTATTGAATAATTATAGTCAATCTTCATATATAGAAACTGAAAGATCACTTTGATATTGTCTATATTCAGTTCAGCATTGTAGGCTCCTCATTTATAAAGTGCCCTAATTTTTAGCTTTCCATATTGTTTGTGGAATTGTTTTTAATTTAAAACAAGTCATGTATTCACGCATATGGCTACATACAAAATAAATCTATCAGGACATTTGCTGGGAGCAAAGGACTAATTTTACTGTAGAAATTATGCATTTTCCCTAAGCTAAATACACTGGAAGATAATGATAGTTTACAGTTTTTAATATATTAGGGCTCTATGACAGCTGGTTACATAGCACATGAATAATAATTAAATGTTGATTCACTCATAGTAATTGAAAAAGTAATGAATTGGGAGTTGAAAAAATCTAGGATTTGATATGATATCTACTCTTTTTCTTATTCCCATTTCCTTATATATAAATGGAGAAAATACATTTCATATCTACTCCATAGAGTGGGTTATTAGGATAACCATGTAAAATATGGGCTAGTGGTTTGTAAATTTAAAGTACTACTTGCCTGTTTTATCGTAATCAGTTGTGAAGTATGTTACAAAAAATTTGTAACTATAACTTAAATTCCTCAGTGTGTGTATTATTTACTTAAATAATTCAGGGCAGATCTAAAGTCACTCTTATAAAAACATCCCTCTTGTTCAATTACATCTTTTTGTTTTGTCAAACAGGAAAGGGATGAAGTTTTAGCTATTGTTTTATGAACTGCACATAACCAATGGCTTAACGCATCTAAGCATTCCCAGGGGAGCATGTTGTCTATCATGTCAGTGTCATCTGCTCTCATGGCAGAAAAGATTCAGAACTGTGCAAATTATGCTAGTAATCATCTCCCTCATTGCTTTATATGAAATTATTTAGCATGTATTCATATTAAAATGTTCTAAAGGTTGGATTCGTGTCTGTTTTCTGTATAGTACCTAGCAATGCCTAAGCACATGTTCACATTATTTTTCGTGTTACTATCAAATTATGTATCATTACTGGGGTCCCTGGGTGGCTCACTTGGTTAAGCATCTGACTCTTGATTTTGGCTCAGGTCATGATCTCAGAGTTGTGAGATTGAGCCCTGCATGGGCTCTGTGCTGAGCATGGAGCCTACTTAAGATTCTCTCTCTCTTCCTCTCTTCCCTTCTCTCTCTCTAAAAACAATTTAAAAAAAATATGTATTACAAATTAATTTACTTTCAAGAAGAAATTCAGATATAATTAAAAATTTACAATAAAATGGTAAGATATATCTAAATTTAATGATGTATAGTACATAAAAATCAAATAAGAGATCTCAAATATATTACAAATGCATAGAAAAAATGGCTACAAGAAAGTGTGCTAAATGTTAAAGGGATGTTGAATAATGAGGTATGTTTTTCCTGCTTCATACTTTTCTAATTCTTGAAAATTCCTTTTCTCTAAGTGAAAGACAGTTACATTTACTTTTCCCACCCAGTTTATTATTTAAAGATAATTGTCATTACAAAAGCAACATATATTCAGTATTTCATTTATACAAAATCATAAAAGAAAAAAGCCGATGATACCAAGTTAGTAACAGAGAACAGACCATCATTGGAGCACTGCAAGGAAAGCAGTTGTCAAAACTAAAGAGCAATAAAGACATCTTCTGGACATCTTAAGAACTGCATAGTTGTTTTTTAAACAAAGGATCTTATTTCCACCTAAGAGCAATAGTTGTTTAAAAACCACCCATTAAGAAGTATCAAATCAATCTATTAAGTTTGGAATTTTAAATGTTACATGATTACTTCATCAACATACAGCATTTAAAGATGAAAAGATACAAATTATTGCATATGCATTGGAATTAGTTTCCAAAATATCTTTCAGCCTATTTCCAGGTAGATTATAAAATACACACATTTTAGTAAAAATTTATTTTCATGTAAGGAACATCTAAAATAGTAGGAAAACTACATGCAATGTTGAACCAATACCTGAAAAATTTTAGTAGAATAATTCATGAATCATACAGGCCATTTATATAAAAATATGATTGGCAAGTGAGTCATTAATTTAAAGAACTATGTTTAATAAAACAATGTAATTCAAAATTATGATATTACATATTTGATTGATTTGTGATCTGTCCGAGTACTATGCAGCGTAATGTTTTAGAAAAATTATTTCCAGTGAAATACAATTGTTAAGGGTCTTGAATTTAAATGTGTCCACTCAGTTTGTCCTTTTTAGCCTAAAACTGCTTGTAAAATTATATTACTATGGGTACAATTAACAAATCCTTTATTTGAAATAGTATTTTTTTATTCTTAGAGCATGAATACATGGTTGCACCAACTCTTAGCCACCTTTAGAAAGTACTACTGATGCCCATAATTTGCATCTCTAAACAAATCCTAGGGAAGATACGGTTTAAGGTATTTTTTCCCAATTATAGTCCTAAAATACTAATTTGTAGCTCAGTGAACAAAGTTCAACTTGCTTTAGTAATAGTTGTGTTTGGTAAGAAATGTATGCTTTAGTTTTAGGTAACTCCAACTAAATAAATATTCAACAAATAAAATATACTTATTTGCTAGAATTGCCTTTTTTAGTATCTTAATATGACAGTCTACAATAAGATTTTGTAACTAAATGCTTCCAATACTAGGACTAAATATTTGATTCTCTGTTTTATGTCACTTCTATCTTTTCAAATTGTATGATATAATGGTTCATGGTTTTTCTAATATAGGAATTCAAATGAATAATAAAGGTAATCATAATGAGAGTTTAAGAGGGGTGATATTAAATAAAATTCAACCAGGGTGATAGAGATTATCTTCATATGGAACTGAAGTGCTTCAGTAAAATAAGTAACATGATTATCTCATATATTTTTTTCACCAGCTCTGTCTGCTAGTTTTTGTATAACTCCTAAACAGAAATAGGTTTCTTTGTGTATATTCATTTCTCTAGGCAATTTCATTTGATTTGATCTTGGAAAGTACTGCCAGGAATTCTATCAGAAATAAAATATTTATGAGTCAAATAATTATGACTTATTTTCTTAATGGATCAGCTAATTTAAGGTAATTTTGCAGTAAAAAATTTTATATGTGTTCAATTTCAAAAAGACAGTACAACAGAGAAAGTGATCCTATTCTTGGCCATCTAAAAATCAGGTTATCCTAAGGAGTCCGCAGAATGTGACCAGACTAGCAGGGAAGTCAGTAGAGCGAGAGCCAGGCCTACCCTCGGTCTGCTGCTGAGTTGGTCACTGATATATGACTGGAGCTTGGCTATCAAGAAGCTGGTGGACAGGAAATAACTGGAAATCTAGGTGGACAGGTGTTGAGCAACAGAGTGGATTCCTGATGAGAAGTTGCAGGTTCTCAGGCATTGAGCTGGCTACTAGGGCTAGCCTCTCCCAGAGGAGAGGCTTGAAGAATTTAAAAAATTCTTGGGCTTTGTGATTTCAGAATTGAATTTTTCTCTTGTTGAAAATACAAGTGAACTGCTTTGCATATTTGAGAAGTGATTTGGGAGAGAATGCAATTACAAGTGTTTATTTCAGTGTTCATATAAGTATTAGATGAGAACTATTCTACTTCAACAGCCATTACTAAGCCTCTTAGAATTATGATCTAAATACACAGGACTTTGGGAAAGTGGGGTGAATGTGGGAGAAGAAGCCTTATGCTGACAGTTTTTCCCAGCTCTCAGTAAGCAAATAATAGTAAAACACAATATTTCCTATTTTTATACATGACTAGCAGATTTGGGGAGTGTTTTTTTTTTTAATGATGAGAAATGATATTAAAACACAGAATAATTTTACCTTCCCTCATCCGGGTTGCTCTGGTACATCTGTGTAGTTGGAGATGCCATACTCTGATGTGATAAAAGAGGTGGAGAGAGATTTATCCCTCTGAGTTGCCGAAAAGCTATTTCTGCATGGATGCTCCGAGGATTATTTGTCAGAATGCCTGCATTCTTGTTTTTTTTGTCTGAAATTAGGAATTGTGGAACAATGAGAAACACTAAGTAATAAAATGAATTAAGTAATAAAGCTTTGTTGCCCTTTTGTTGAATGTGCACTGTACATATTTCATAACATGTATTAAACATCTTAAATAAAAATACAGAATTGGAATAGATTTCTAGCACTTAATGCTGCTTAAATTTCTCTGAGTTCGTGAATCTATTTGATTGTTTCTAGGTAATTTTTAAAAATATAAATATCTAGAGCTCTGTATCATAATAAATGTACAAAGTGACCATAATTCTATTTTTCTTTTTAATTTATGATAGGCACACAGTGAGAGAGAGAGAGGCAGAGACACAGGCAGAGGGAGAAGCAGGCTCCAAGCACCGGGAGCCCGACGTGGGATCCGATCCCGGGTCTCCAGGATCGCACCCTGGGCCAAAGGCAGGCGCTAAACCGCTGCACCACCCAGGGATCCCAGTGACCATAATTCTAAAACAAAACAAAACAAAACTGCGGCAACAGTCTGGAAACAGGAGAGAAATTACAGGACTTTTCAAGAAAAACATAAAAAATAGTCACACTACAAATCCTGAAGACAGAAATCTGAGAAGGATGTTATGGAGATGAATCCAGGGTTGAACTAGTGCCGAAAAAAAAAAAAAGATATTAATGACATTCCTGAAGATGACGTTGTACTGTTGAGGAAGCTAATAATTTGGCATTATCTCACTTTATTGACAGTTATGTCTACTAGACAAAAGCATAAAAATTCTCACTATGACTAAAATCTTAAGTATTTAGAAGTATGAGATATAAGTTGAACAAAAAATAATATCTTAACAAAGTAAATTATTTTGGGTTTCTTTTGACTGAGCTTCCTTTAAAAATAATCACACAGAGCAATCTATTATCCTTAGTAGACTCTTAGACCATTTTATAATTACTGTGATTTTGAATTTTATTCTCTAATAGTGATCCCATGCAAAGTGGGATGTAATAAGGAATGGAAGAGGTGAAGATCTGGAAATACACAAAAGTCTTGATCAACCCTAAACTAAAATGTATATAATAGAAGGAATTATTTCCATGCCCTGTCCTTTTAATGGACTCCCTGCTTTAGAGCTCTACCTCTTGAAACTCTTCTCTAGTATTAGCTTCATGGTTTACTTGTGGTTTCAGGGATAAAGTCTGATCTTCTCTTTGTGCTCCAAGAATTGTTGTCACAGATAGTTTTAAACCTTTGACTTTCTACTTTTAGAAGGACACACAGATGAATTGGTTTTAGCAGTCATGTGCTATGAAATACATAAAATGAAACAAAAGCTTTGAAAATAAGTAATTCAAGAAATAATTGTGCAAGTATCACAAAGTTCACATTATGAGCAAATGTTTAGGTACAACATATTAGTAGTTGAGCAAAACCTCAAAATACTGTAGTCTCTGAAGTCAGAATGACTACATGAAACTTGAACAAATGTGCAATTTTAGGAAATGTAAATTTAAAAATGCAGTTTTAAGAAATAATGGAAGTCAAAGTGAGATTTTTGTTTCAAATGCAGTGTTTTGTTCATTTGCTTTTACATTCACTAAGAAACTGTGAAAATACCTTCAACTTCAGGAGTTAAAGTGAAGTCAGATCCCAAGTAATGGCTAAATCCCCCAGGCATTATTACATTCGTAATCTTTATGGGAGGAGCTTTCACTTGGCCAAATGATCCACCATCCATTGGTGAGCTGGTAACAGGAATAAACTACATAATAAAAGAAAAAGAGTTAAGAACGGCTCACCTTCCAAAACTCAGATCAATAGATTCAGTCCTTACCACAAGCCCTATTTGATAATCAACTTAAAATTCTTTAGTTCAAGAGTTATATGACTAAACTGAGTTGTTTTGAGGCAGAACCTGTGAGAGACTGTTGAACCTTTAACCTCCCTCAGAACCTTACGTTCTAGCTTTTCAGATGGCGTCATCCTCATCACATATGATGGTGCTTCCCCCTTTCCAAAGGGTCTTAACAAGGTAAGTGCAGAAAATGAGAATAAAGTTTTCCCCCCTTTGTTTCTCTTTTACTGAGCGGGAGTTTTCAGTTGGTAAGAGTTCTATCTTCTACATCTTCATTTTCCTCATCAGGTGCCTTGCAGTTAGTTAATTAGTTTTTCAAAAACAAACAAGTAAATAAATTGGGGACTAAGGAAAGCATCTTATAACAATCACTTCTAATGAATGAGCTCTCTAAATGGTGTTTACATTTTAAGTTAGTTGAGGATTAGGAGGCTTTTAAAAGAATTTCAGGAATCAGCAAACAGAAGAGGGAAGTATTTTAGACTGGAGACTCTTGGTTTCTCTAGAATTTTATGTTTGCTCTGTCTTCATTAAGACTGACCTTGTTTCTATTTTTAAAAATATGAATTCTTAATAAAATGATTCAACTTATTCAGACATACAGGCTTTTGTCATTTGTGTAAAATGACTGATTGCCCTGTTTCAATAGGCGTTACCAAGAATGTAGCTTTATAATAAGCACTAAAGTATCAGGCTTTTTACTAAAGCTAGTTGTCCCAAATTCCCTAACTAATTCCTTTGTAGGAGTTCCCATCACTAATTTAGAATGCTGTCCAATTTTCTTCTGAAGCCAAAAGCACCAGAATCTTCTAGTTTAAAGGTCAACTTTAGAGTTCATGGATTCCCTCTTTACTTGCTGTTAGAAAAGGAAGAGCAGTAACTGAAAGAAAAATAAATTAGACTGAACTGACAAATTCTGTTTTTGTGTCTCCTTAGTAGCTCAGTTTTGTTCTATCCATGAAAATTTCATTATTATTGAAATTTTAAAAAGATTTTATTTATTCATGAGTGACACAGAGAGAGAAGCAGAGACATAGGCAGAGGGAGAAGCAGGCTCCCTGCAGGAAGCCTGATGCGGGACTGGGCCCCAGGGCCCTGGGATCACCACCTGAGCCAAAGGCAGATGCTCAACCACTAAGCCACCCAGATGTCCCTGTTATTATTGAATCTTAAAATAGATTTCTCTAAAATAAAGACTTGAAATATTCCTTTTATTTTATTAACCTGTATAGATGAATCATAAAAAAATAATGATTTTTAATAAAATGTTCACATATAGAGTAAGTGGAAAAATCATTAAGTTCTTACAGATGGCACTGATTCAAATGGCAAGATTATGTGTCTAGATCCACTCAAGACATATTAATGTATCATAGTATGGTAATGGGAAAAATCTGACTTTACTATGTGAAAAATGGAAAAGAATAGCCAAGAAGCAAATCCTTTAGTGAAATACTCATCAATTAAAATTTGAGTTTATGGACTTTTTCTGCTATATGAAACTAATAAAAAAATACTTATGAAAATTGGGATCTTTAAAGCTAAGTGATTTCTTTATATGTAATTTAGCGAATTTATACATAATTTTTCAAATTCAGTCAACATTACCTTAAAATAGAATTTATAAATTTCAATGTGATACTTTTTATAGGTCTCTCACTGGAGCCCTTACAAATATGGTTATGGGAGGCAGAATAATGCCCCCTCAAAAGATGTCCACATCCGACTCTCCAAAACCTGTGAATACATTACCTTCCATGGCAAAAAGGGACTTTACAAGCATAATTACATTGAGTTTAGAGATGGGGAGATTATCTTGGATTATCTAGGTGGTGCCAGTACAGTCACAAGAATCCCTATAAGAGAGATGGATCAGGAGGATCAGAGACAGAGAAGATGTGATAATGGAATCAGAAGTTGAAATGATGCTATTGCTGGAAGAGGGCCATGAGCCAACGAATGCAGGTTGCTTCTAGAAATTTGATAAGGCAAAGAACAAATTCTCTCCTTGAGCTCCAGAAGGAATGCAGAACTAACTGCCAATGTTTAGCCCTGTAAGACTAGTTTTTGGTTTTCTGACCTCCAGAATTGTCAGATAATAAATTTGTGTTGTTTCAAGCCACTTAATTTGAGGCAATTTGTTGAAGCAATAGCAGGCTAAAGTTTCCTTTAGTCTTCCACTTCTGGAAGTAAGAAGTGACTTGCTCCTGGAATACAGAATAGAGAAAAGGAAAGGAGGCTTAAATCACTGACCTAATTATTATTATTATTATTATTTTCTCTCTTTTGAAAGACTGGGGCCTGCGACAATAATTTCAGTAGATCACATTAGATGGTGCTCTTTCTTAGTTATAGCATAGAAATAAGCAGCTAAGATTTTTTTCACAAAGCATAGTTTTCAGAATAATTTTTGTAGATATAGCCTACAGATGAACCAATTTCCTTTGCCTAATCCAGATAATCTTTATTAACATTGTACAACTTTAAGTCTTGCAGGTCTCTGTAGCTACTTTGACCTATAATAGAAACTCCTTGGTTAACCAAAAAGAGTTAAGGTTAATGAAAATATTCAGGGAATAGTAAGGAATTATGTGTATAATTCATGTCTATTTTTAAAATTTAAAACATAAATGCACATGCACTCATCAATCTTGTGATGAAGGGCTAAGGCCTCTTCTGTAAGTAAGAGTCCCTCGATTGGTATTTTATCTAATTGTTTGTAGACAAATCCATCCTTAGAGTTTTGCCTACAATTTCCAGTTTGGGTTTCTTGAAAGTACCAAGAATTTAAAGACATGTGGAGAAAATTTGAACACAAAAGCTGTCAAAATTTTAAAAATAATTTTTCCACATACTGTGCCTGAATTTTTATAATTTTTCCCATATTTTACAATTTTTTCCCAACTTAATTTGACATTATTTGTGCATGTATGTTTGAGATTGATCTTTACCCAGATTTTTCAAAGTATCTCATTTTGGTTTTCATAGAAACATAGAAATAATAATTTTAAATTTGCATTTGTAGCATTTCTGTTTATTTAAGATAAAAGAACTGACATGTAAGTTTTTGAAAAAACATAGCCAACTCTTGATAAATGTGTGAATCTATTACTGAAGGCAGAAGTGGACTGGAGAGGAGCCTCTAGTATCAAACTTCCAGTATGCTCTGAGAATCCATTTGGTTTGCAGAAGGGATGGAGAGTATTGGGGAATCCACTGACTTTAACTAAAAGTATCTACAGTAGTCTTACCTCTTTTCTCTTCAATATGCACTTTAAGAGTAATTTTTGTTCACTGACTAATGTCCTTGCTCTCTGACTTTCACTTACATTAGAGGTTCACTTATCTTCTTACTGCCCCACCCTAGTCTAAATCTTATAATCTCCCTCTTGGATTATTCTAAAAGCCTCTTAACTGGTTTCCCTGCTTCCAGCCTCTTTCTCAAACCTTGCAAAGGCACAGCTCTATTAAGGTTACTTTTTGTTCAGAAACCATAGCTTTTCTCTGTCTAGTCTTGTGGAGGATAGTCATGAAGAATCCTGGTGGTCAAGGACATAATTTCCTAATGATATCCTTTTGTGGCTTCTGTCTCTAATCTCTTTCATGTCATGGTCAGATACCTTTTTAGGGTTTGTGGGTAAAATGTGCAATTTTTCTGGCCAACAAGAAAAGCAGTTCACATCTCCCTTCTTAGATGAACTGCCTAGTCTGGAGAGCTGAGGTCACAACTTCCCTTCCTATCTGCTAAACTCTAAGAGCTTGTTAGTTTCTGTTTATAGAAGTGATATGTTATAGATTCTTACTCTCTAGCATTATCTTGTATATTGAACAAGAGATACACAGATTTTAAATAATTTTCTTTATGCCAAATTACATTATGGAAAAAGGAGCTTCCGTGGAAATTTGTGTTTGTGTGGATGTGCTCTATTCACCAGGTCAAGGTGCTTTTGACAGTAATCACTAAAATACATATTAAAGAAATCTACAAAAACATCTTAGCCCAGATTTACCCAGTAAATTGATTTTAATTTACTAATAATTATATATTTTAAAAGGAAAAGTATAAATAGAAATATTACCGAAGTTTTCTTTGCTTGTAGCTCAGAGAAGTGAAATTCAGCTTTTGCCCTATCATCTGAATTCACAGGAATTCCATCTAACATCTGTAAGTTAGGCAACCGAAATATGAGCACGTGGCGATGTAATGTTTTTCTGCAAATCTGAATAAAGTTAAAAATAACAATTTATTCCTTTAAAAAACCTTTTATTTCAAAGATTAACCTTTATAGAGAAGGCAATTTAACACAGGTAGTAAAAATGACAGGTAATAGCTAATTTGTTGTAGTAGATGATACAAATATGGGCTCCCTTTTTGAAAGTTTTCTCAATTCCCTATTATACTAAATGAAGATCCAAGCTTTTCTTTATTGTTATTTTTTAAAATTTAAATTCAATTAGCCATCACCAGTTACACCTACCTCCCCTCCAGCGACCCTTGTTCCTTTCCCATAGTTAAGATTCTCTCATGACTTGTCTCCCTCTCTGATTTCTTCCCATTCCGTTTTCCCTCCCTTTTGCTATGCTCTGTGCTGTTTCTTATATTCTTCATATGAATGAACCATAAGATAATTTTATTATACCCTCCAGTTCCATCCACATTGATGCAAATGGTAAGATTTCATCCTTTCTGATGGCTGAGTAATATTCTGTATATATATATACACATCACATCTCCTTTATCCATTAATCTGCCAATGGACAAGTCAGCTCTTTTCATATTTTGGCTATTGTGGACATTGCTGTTATAAACATTGGGGTGCAGGTGCTCCTTCAGATCACTACATTTGTATCTTTGGGGTAAATACCTAGTAGTGCAATTGCTGCCCTAGTCAATTAACTTCTTGAGGAACGTCCATACTGTTTTCCAAAGTGGCTGCACCACCAGTTTGCATTCCCTCCAACAGTGTAAGAGGGTTCCCCTTTTTCCACATCCTTACCAGCATTTGTTGTTTCCTGACTTGTTAATTTTAGCCGTTCCTACTGGTGTGAGGTGGTATCTCACTGTGGTTTTGATTTGTATTTCCCTGATGCCAAGTGATGTTGAACATTTTTTCATGCATCTGTTGGCCATTTGTATGTCTTCTTTGAAGAAATGTCTGTTCATGTCTTCAATGGATTTTTTGACTGGATTATTTGTTTCTTGGGTGTTGAGTTTGGTAAGTTCTTATAGATCTTGGAAACTAGCCCTTTATCTGATAAAGAGATTTGCAAATACCTTCTCCCATTCCATAGGTTGCCTTATAGTTTTCTTGTTTCCTTTGCTGTGCAAAAGTTTTTTTTATCCTGATGAAGTCCCAATAGTTCATTTTTGCTTTTGTTTCTTTTGCCTTTGGAAACGTGTCTAGTAAGAAGTTGCTGTGGTCAAGGTTGAAGAGGTTGCTGCCTATGTTCTCCTCTAGGATTTTGATGGATTCCTGTCTCACATTTCGGTCTTTCATCCATTTTGAGTTTATCTTTGTGTGTGGTGTAAGAAAATGGTCCAGTTTCATTCTTCTGCATGTTGCTGTCTAGTTTTTTCAACACCATTTGTTGAAGAGACTATCTTTTTTCCATTGGATATTGTTTCCTGCTTTGTTGAAGATTCACTGACCGTAGAGTTTAGGGTCCATTTCTGGGTTCTCTATTTTGTTCCTTTGATCTATGTGTCTGTTTTTGTTCCAGTCCCATACCATCTTAATGATTACAGTTTTGTAATATAGCTTGAAGTCTGGCATTGTGATGCCACCAGCTTTGGTTTTCTTTTTCAACATTCCTCTAGCTATTCTGGGTCTTCTGGTTCTATACAAATTTTAGGATGATCTGTTCTAGCCTTGTGAAAATGTTGATTTTATTTTGATAGGGATTGTACTGAATGTGTAGATTTCTCTGGGTAGCATAGACATATTAACAATATTTGTTTTTCCAATCCATGAGCATGGAAAGTTTTTCCATTTCTTTTTTTTTTTTTTTAAGATTTTTATTTTTATTTATTTGAGAGGGAGAGAGAGAGAAGGAATGGGGGTGGAGGGGCATAAGGGGAGGAGGAAACTGACTACCTGTTAAGCAGGGAGCCTGATGTGGGGCTTGATCCCAGGATACTGGGATCATGACTTGAACTGAAAGAAGACCCTTAAGTGACGGAGGCACCCAGGTGCTCCCATTTCTCCATTTCTTTGTGTCTTCTTCAATTTCTTTCATAAGCACTCTGTAGTTTTTAAGAGTACAGATACTTTATGTCTTTGGTTAGGTTTATTCCTAGGTATCCTATGGTTTTTGGTGCAATTGTAAATGGGATTGACTCCTTTAATTTCTCTTTCTTCTGTCTCATTGTTAGTGTATAGAAATGCAACTGATTACTGTGCATTGATTTTATATCCTGCCACTGATGAATTCCTGTATGAGTTCTAGCAATTTTGGGGTAGAGTCTTTTGGGTTTTCCGTATAGAGTATCATATAATCTGCAAAGAGTGAGAGTTTGACTTCTTTGCCAGTTTGAATGCCTTTTATTTCTTTTTGTTGTCTGATTGCTGAGGCTAGGACTTCTAGTATTATGTTGAACAACAGTGGTGAGAGTGGACATCTGCCATGTTCCTGATTAATTGTAAAACTGAAAAAGCCATGCTTTTATGCATGGAGGACTGTATCATTTATTGATCCAAAAATTTTGATCAACCTTAGGAGAAAAGCTCTCAATTTTTCTCCACTGAGAATGATATTCACTGTGGGGTTTTCATATATGGCTTTTATGATATTGAAATATGTTTCCCTCCATCCCCACTCTGTGGAGAGTTTTAATCAGAGAAGGATGCTGTATTTTGTCAGGTGCTTTTTCTGCATCAGCTGAAAGGATCATATGGTTCTTTTCCTTTCTTTTATTAATGTGATGTATCATGTTGATTGATTTGCAGATGTTGAACCACCCTTACATCCCAGGAATAAATCCCACTTGGTTGTGGTGAATAATCCTTTTACTGTACTGTTGGATTTTATTGGCTATATCTTGGGGAGAAGTTTGGCATCCATATTAATCAAGGATATTGGCCTATAATTCTCCTTTTTGGTGGGGTCTTTGTTTTTTGGATCAGGGTAATGCTGGCCTTATAGAATGAGTTTGGAAGTTTTCCTTCTATTTGTATTTTTTTGAAACAGCTTCAGAAGAATAGGTATTAATTCTTAAATGTTTGGTAGAATCCCCCTGGGAAGCCATCTGGCCCTGGACTCTTGTTTGTTGGGAGATTTTTGGTTACTGCTTCAATTTCCTTACTGGTTATGGGTCTGTTCAGGTTTTCTATTTCCTCCTGCTTTAGTTTCAGTAGGTTATGCATTTCTAGGAATGCATCCATTTCTTCCTTGCCTAATTTGTTGGCATATAGTTGCTCATAATTTCTTAAAATTGTTTGTATTTCCTTGGTGTTGGTTGTGAATTCTCCTCTTTTATTCACGATCTTATTAATTTGGGTCCTTTCTCTTTTCCTTTTGTTAAGAAAGACTAGGAGTTTATCAATCTTATTCTTTTAAAGAACCAGCTCCTAGATTCATTTATCTGTCCTACTCTTCTTTTGGTTTCTGTTTCATTGATTTCTACCCTAATCTTTATTATTTCTCATCTCCTGCTTGGTTTAGGCTTTATTTGCTGTTCTTTCTCTAGCTCCTTCAGGTGTGTGGTTAAGTTGTATATCTGAGACTTGTTTCTTGAGGAAGGCCTGTATTGCTATGTACTTCCCTGTTAGGACTACCTTTGCTGCATTCCAAAAGTTTTGAATATTTGTGTTTTCATTTTCATTTGTTTCCATGAATTTTTAAAATTCTTTAATTTCCTGGTTGACTCGTTCATTCTTTAGTAGGATGCTCTTTAACCCCTAAGTATTTGAGGTCCTTCCAAATTTCCTCTTGTGATTGAGTTCAAGTTTCAAAGCATTGTGATCCGAAAATATGCAGGGAATGATCCCAATCTTTTGGTACCAGTTGAGACCTGATTTGTGACCCAGTATGTGATCTATTCTAGAGAATGTTCCATGTGTACTTGAGAAGATTGTGTATTCTGTTCCTTTGGTTGGAATGCTCTCAATATATCTGTGAAGTCCATCTGGTCCAGTGTGTCATTCAAAGCCCTTGTTTCCTTGTTGATCTTCTGCTTAGATGATCTTGTCCATTGTGGTGAGTAGGGTGCAAAGTCCCCACTATTATTGTATTATTATCAATGTGTTTCTTTAATTTTGTTATTAACTGGTTTATATAATTGGCTGCTCCCATGTTAGGAGCATAAATATTTATAATTGTTAGATCTTCTTGTTGGATAAACCCTTTAAGGATGATATGGTATCCCTCTTCATCTCTTACTAGTCTTTGGTTTAAAATCTAATTTATCAGATATAAGGATTGCTACCCCACCTTTCTTTTGATGTCCATTAACATGATAAATGGTTCTTAATTCCCTCACTTTCAATCTGGAGGTGTCTTTGGGCCTAAAATCAATCTCTTATCTCTTTGTAGACAGTATATGGATGAATCTTGCTTTTTTAATCCAATCTGATACCCTGTGTTTTTTGATTGGAGGATTTAGCCTATTTACATTAAGAGTAACTATTGAAAGATATGACATTTAGTGCCACTGTATTACCTATAAAGTCACTGTCTCTGTATATTGTCTCTGTTCCTTTCCAGCCTATGTTGCTTTTGGGCTCTCTCTTCATTTACAAGATCCCCTTTAATATTTTTTGCAGGGCTGTTTTAATGATCACAAATTCTTTTAGTTTCTGTTTGTCCCGGAAGCTCTTTATCTCTCCTTCCACTCTGAATGACAGCCGTGTGGGATAAAGTATTCTTGGCTGCATATTTTTCTCATTTAGTACCCTGAATTTGTCATGCTAGTCCTTTCTGGCCTGCCAGGTCTCTGTGGATAGGTCAGCTGCCAGTCTAATGTTTCTACATTTGTAGGTGGTTAAGGATCTCTCATCTCAAGCTGCTTTCAGGATTTTCTCTTTACCTCTGAAATTTGTAAGCTTCACTATTATATGTCAGGGTGTTGATCTATTTTGATTGATTTTGAGGGGGGTTCTCTGTGCCTCCTGGATTTGAATGCCTGTTTCCTTCCCCAGATTTGGGAAGGTCTCAGCTATTATTTGTTCAAATATGCCTTCTGCCCCTCTATCTCCCTATCCTCTTTCTCAGAGGAAATAGTTATTCTAATTATTCTATAATAGTGTTATTCTAATCGTGTTATTTTAATAGTGTTTAGCTTTTATGGTATTGCTGATCTCTTGAAGCTCCCCTACCCCCATGAACCAGTAATTGGTAATTGTTTATCTCTCTTTGCCTCAGTTTTCTTATTCTCCATGATTTTATCTTCTATATCGCTGATTCTCTCCTACGCATTTATCCTAGCAGTAAGAGCCTCCATTGTTGATTGCATCTCAGCAATACCCTTTTTTTTACCTGATTAGATCTTTGTTCTTATATTTCTCCAGAAAGGGATTTTCTAGTGTCTTCTATGATTTTTTAAGCCCAGCTAATATCTTTATAATTGTTATTCTGAATTCTACCTCCAACATTTTACCAATATCCATATTTATTAAGTCTCTAGCAGTGAGTACTGCCTCTTGTTCTTTTTTCTGGGAATTTTCCTTCTGATCATTTTGTTCAGAGAAGAATAGATGAACGAAAAAAGAAAACAATAAATAAAAATATCAACCATGAGCCTAGCAAAATATACACTAGACAAATCAGAAGAGATCAGAAATGAAAAAAGAAAAAAAAGGGGGAGGGGGAAAAGAGAGAAAAATATAATCAAACAGGTGGACAGAACAGAGTGATACATTTGGCCTTCAGTGTATTTTGGTCTGTTTGTTAGAAGACCCAGATCCCAAAATTGTAAAGAAAGAAAAACTTTTTTTTTTTTTTTTAAATTTTTTTTTTTTTTTTTAATTTTTATTTATTTATGATAGGCACACAGTGAGAGAGAGAGAGGCAGAGACACAGGCAGAGGGAGAAGCAGGCTCCATGCACCGGGAGCCTGATGTGGGATTCGATCCCGGGTCTCCAGGATCGCGCCCTGGGCCAAAGGCAGGCGCCAAACCACTGCGCCACCCAGGGATCCCAGAAAAACTTTTATATATAAAGAATAAAACTGAATACAGTGAAAGGAAGCCAAAAATGAATTACATTTACATATCTATAAAATGTAAATGTAAAAATGAAAATTTAAAAAAAGGCTTAGAAGAGTTAATAAGAAACTAATTGAAAAGGAAAAAAAAGAAAAAAGAAAAAATCTTAAACTGAAAGACTAAAGAATCATGAGGAAAAAACCTTGAATTCTATATACTATTTCCCCAAGCGTTGGGGTTTTTCAGTTCTGTGTGATCTGTAAAGTTGGTATTAGCTGGATGTTCCTGTTGGTCTTCTGGGGAACGGCCTGTTACACTAATTCTCAGGTGTCTGCCTGGGTGGAGTTGTACCACATTTGCCAGGGGGCCAGGCTCAGGGTAAGTTGCCCTGGATTGCTCTATGTGCCTTTTGTTCCCTAATGGTTTTCTGCACCTCTTTAGAGGATGAAAATAAAAATGGTGGGACCCTGATCTCCAGCCCTGGAGCTGCAACATCGCAGCCCCCACTCTTCAGTACACCCTCATGGAAAAGCAGTTAATCACTTTTGTCTTCCTGATTTCCAATCTCACTGTGTTCACCCAGCCTGTAACCAAGCATTTGTTTGTTTGTTTTCTTTTTATCTGAGACACGTGGCCCAATTTTGAGTCTCAAAGCCCTGCAGATTCTTGCCTTGCACACTCACACCACTCCTTCCTGGGGAAGGGAGAGGGTCTCCCTGCAGTTGTGCCACTGGCCGGGCCCCTGCTCAGAAACTGGTCTCCATATTCTGCCCCAGTTCGCAGTTTATGGCAACCCCAAGCTGAAGACCCAGCCCTGTGTTTGCTAATTGTAGCTGGCTTCCTCCCCTCCAATGCTTGGGATCTCTGCCACACTCAGGCCCCCTCATTCTTTCTGTGACCCTGGGGGTTCCTAAGACTACACTATTCCACCTAGAATTCTGTCCCGATTCATTACCTGAGCACCTTTCAGGGACGTTCCTCACCAGAGCAGACTATTAAAAGTTCAGATTTTGTGCTCCGCTGCTATATCACGTTCCAGTAGCCAGCTTAGGCTCACGGAGGCTCCCTCCCACCCTGTGGTTTATCTTCCAATAAATCCCCTCAGATTCACTTCTCTGCACTGCCTACCCTGCAAAAGGTGGTCCCTTTTCTATTTGTAGAGTTGTAGCAATTCCTTTTTTTAGATCGCAGGTCAAATTTACAGGTGTTCAGAATGATTTGATAGCTATCTAGCTGAATTCATGGGACCAGATGAAAACTAGGATCCTCTGTTCCTCCACCGTTTTCCTCCCTCTCTTGAACTTTTTAAAATTTTATTTAAAAAATATTTTTAAAATATTTTATTTATTCATGAGAAACAGAGAGAGAGAGAGAGAGAGAGAGGCAGAAACATAGGCAGAGGGAGAAGCAGGCTCCATGCAGGGAGCCCCATGTGGCACTCAGTCCGGATCCTGGGATCATGTCCTGAGCCAAAGGCAGATGCTCAACCACTGAGCCACCCAGGGGCCCCTGAATTTTTTATTTTTTAATCAAAACTACCATTTAGAAGTTTAGTCTCTTTTTAGAGTATATAATATTGTTCATTAACTATAGGCAACCCAATTCATGGATAGATTATATTATAAAAATTCACTTATAAGTAATTACTTTGAAACTTATATAGTGGGATCCCTGGGTGCACAGCGGTTCAGCGCCTGCCTTTGGCCCAGGGCTCGATCCTGTTTACCCGGGATCGAGTCCCACGTCGGGTTCCCAGTGCATGGAGGCTGCTTCTCCCTCTGCCTATGTCTCTGCCTCTCTCTCTCTCTCTGTGTGACTATCATAAATAAATAAAAATTTAATAAAAATAAACTACAATTTAAAAAAAAAAGAAACGTATATAGTATTTTCCCATAGGTACTATCCAATATAATTCAATACACGTCTACTGAATTGTATTGTATGATCCTCACTTTGTAGTTTGTCAGCCTACTCTAAAAAATATTTGTATGTGTGCATAAGAAGGTATACAGAAGGGCATTGGTGGCGCAGCGGTTTAGCGCCACCTGCAGCCCGGGGTGTGATCCTGGCGACCCAGGATCGGGTCCCATGTCGGGCTCCCTGCATGGAGCCTGCTTCTCCCTCTGCCTGTGTCTCTGCCTCTCTCTCTCTTTCTATGTCTCTCATGAATAAATAAATCTTTTTTTTTTTTTTTTTTAAAGAAGGTATACATTAGGGCATCTGGGTGGCTCAGTCAGTTAAGCATCCAATGCTGGACCTCAGCTCAGGTCTTAATCTCAGGATTGTGAGTTCAAGCCCCATGTTGTGAGCCTGCTTAAAAAAACAAAACAAACCAAAACAAACAACAACAACAACAACAACAAAAAAAAAACAGAAAGAAAAAGAAAAGGTGTACGGAAAGAGTTAATGTAGTAGGCCTGAAACTGCTGTCTTTAGAAAGGTCTGCTTGTGGGGATAGCTCTTGACTTGTGTTTTGCACTTGAATTTTGGAAGTGTTCCTACCATTCCTTAACTGATTAAGGGTAGCTCATTGTGCCTAGATTGCTTAAAAAAAAGATATGACTTATGTTCAACTTGCTCTCCTTCTGGGAGCCTGGAATTTTGGTATGTGATATGCATAGGGTACATATGTGACCAGCTTCCCACAAAATTCTTGAATGCTAAGTCTAATAGAATTCCCTGGGTAGAAACATAAACACATGTTGCTGCATTTTTGTTGCTGGGTGAAGAGTGAAGAATGTGTCCTGTGTGACCCCTCATGAGGGAGAAAGAACATAGGGAAGCCTACATATCAATTCCTCCAGACTCTGCCTGTGTCTTTCTCTATCATCACCTGGCTGTATATCCTCACTATGTCTTTGTAATAAATTTTAGCCATGAGTACAATTATATGCTAAGTCCCATGAGTCCTTCTGGCAAATATCTGAATGTGGGGGTGATCTTGGGGACTGACAACACAGAAAAAGCTATGTAGCACTGTTTGTGATCATGAAAAAAAAGAAAAAGAAAGAAACTTTCATCAAAAGGGAATGAATAAACAATCTATTTTTTAATGTAGTATATAAATAAACATTAATGGAGAGAGATCTCTCTAAGATATATAATGGAGTTAAACATAATTAACTGCATTCTAGGCCAGAAAGAAAGTTTCATAAATACCAAAGAATATATAAAATAGACTCTTCTCTGATTAAAATGGAGTAACAGAAAATGACAAAAAGATAACCAAAAAAGCCTCATAGGTTTGAAAGTCACACACACACTCAGACAGATACCTCTCAATCATTCACGAATTAAAGAAGAAATCTTTTGGAGATTTTAAGAAATAAAGAACAGGAGAAACATGACATATCAAAACTTTTAGGATGCTGTTAAGCATATTTTGAAACCTAAAATTTATTCAGTTAGAAGAAATGTTAGAAATTAATGAGCTAGATATCCTACTTAAGATTTTTTTTTTTTAAAGTATATTCCAGGGCAGCCTGGGTGGCTTAGTGGTTTAGTGCTGCCTTCAGCCCAGGGCGTGATCCTGGAGACCCGGAATCGAATCCTGCGTCAGGCTTCCTGCATGGAGCCTGTTTCTCCCTCTGCCTGTGTCTCTGCCTCTCTTTCTATGTCTCTCATGAATGAATAAATAAAATCTTTTTTTAAAAAAAGTAAATTCCATTTTAACATTTGTTCTTCCAATCCATGAGCATGGGATATCTTTCCATTTGTTTGTACTCTCTTCAATTTTTTTCATCAGTTTTTATCATTTTCAGAGTACAGGTTTTTCACCTCTTTATCAATCTTAGCAGCTTTTTGGTGGAGTCTTTCAGGTTTTCTATTTAGAGTATCATGTCATCTGCAAATAGTGAAAGTTTTACTTCTTCCTCGCTGATTTAGCTGCCCTTTATTTCTTTTTGTTGTATGATTGCTGTGGCCAGGACTTGCAGTATTATGTTGAATAAAAATGGTGAGAGTGCACATCCCTATCTTGTTCCTAACCATAGTGGAAAATTCTCAGTTTTTCCCCAGTGAGGATGATATTAGCCGTGGGTTTTTCATAGATGGCCTTTAATATGTTCCCTCTAAACCTACTTTGTGGAGGGTTTTTTTTTTTAATCATGACTGGATGTTGTACTATGTCAAATGCTTTTACTGCGTCTATTGAAATGATCATGTGATTCTTACCCTTTCTTCTATCGATGTATTTGCACATAATGTGAACCACACTTGCAACCCAGGAATAAATCCCACTTGACGGTGGTGAATAATATTTTAAATATTGGTAGATTTTGTTAGCTAGTATTTTGTTGAGGATTTTTGCATCTATGTTCATCAGAGATATTGGCCTATAGTTCTCTCTTTTTTGTGGTTTATTTATTTGGTTTTATTTGAAAGTTTTCTATTTTTTGGATTAGGTTGAGAAGAATAGGTAATAACTCTTCTTTAGATGTTTGGTAGAATTCACCTATAAAGCCATTTGGTCTTGGACTTTTGTTTGTTGGGAGCTTTTTGATTACTGATTCAATTTTTTTTTTTTTGCTGGTTATTCATGTATTCAAATTTTTTATTGCTTCCTGCTTCAGTTTTGGTAATTAATATGTTTCCAGAAATTTATCTATTCTAGATTGTACAATTTCCCGGCATGTAGTTTTTCATAATATTCTCTTATAATTGTATTTCTGTGGTTGTTGGCTGTGATTTCTCCTATTTCATTTGTGCTTTTATTTGAGTACTTTTCCTCTTTTCTGTTGGTAAGTCTGGCTAGGGGTTTATCAATTTTCTTAAATTTTTTTAAAGAACCAACTCCAGATTTCATTGATATGTTCTACTGGTTTCTTTTTTTTAGTTTCTGTAATATTTATTTCTGCTCTAATCTTTATTATTTCCTTCCTTCTGCTGGTTTTATGCTTCATTTGTTGTTTTCTAGATCCTGTAGATGTAAGGTTAGGTTATTTATTTGAAATTTTTCTATCTTCTTGAGGTAGGCCTGTATTTCTATATACTTTCCTTTTAGAACTGCTATTGCTGTATCCCAGAGATTTTGGACTATCATGTTTCCATGCTTTTTAAAATTTTTTTCCTGACTGACCCATTGATTGTTTAGTAGCATGTTATTGAACTTTCCATGTATTTGGAAGTCTTTCCAGATTTTTTCTTATGGTTGACTTCAAGTTTCTTTTCTTTTCTTTTTTCTTTTCCTTTTTCTTTTCTCTTTTCTTTCTTTCTTCTCTTTCTTTCTTTTCTTTATTCTTTCTTTCTTTCTTTCTTTCTTTCTTCTTTCTTTCTTCTAGATTCATTTTTTGAGAGAGTGTGTGCACAGGGGCAGGGGCAGGGGCAGAAGGAAAGAAAGAATCCTCCAGCAGACTCCCCACTAAGTGTAGAGCCTGGTGCAGGGCTTGATCTCAGGACACTAAGATTGTGACCTAAGCTGAAATCCAGAGCCAGCCTCTCAACCCACTGGGTCACCCAGGTACCCCTGATTTCAAGTTTCATAGTGTTGTGGTCAGAAAAGGTGCATGGTTTCACTTTGATCTTCTTGAATTTGTTGAAACCTGTTTTGTGGCCTAATTTGTGATCTTTTCTGGAGAATGTGTCAGGTGTACTTGAAAAGAATGTGTGTTCTGCATTTTAGGATGGAGAGTTCTGAATATATCTGTTAGGTCTATCTGGGCCAGCATGTCATTGAAAGCCATTGTTTCCTTGTTGATCTTCTGTTTAGGTGATCTGTCCATTGATGCAAGTGGGGTATTAGAGTCCTGTACTATTATTGTGTTATTATCAATTAGTTCCTTTATGTTTGTTTTTAATTGTTTTATGTAGTTGGGTCCTCCCATGTTGGGTGCATAAATATTTATAATTGTTACATCTTCTTGTTGGATTATCCCCTTTATTATTATATTGTGCCCTTCTTTGTCTCTTCTTAAAATGTTTATAGTAACCATAGCAATATACACATTCAATGCAATACCTATCAAAATACCAATGGCATTTTTCACAGAGCTAGAACAAACAATCCTATAATTTGTAGGGAACCACAAGAGACCCCAAATAGCCAATGCAATCTTGAAAAAGAAAAGCAAAGCTGGAGGCATCACAATTCTAGACTTTAAGTTGTATTGCAAAGCTCTAATAATCAAAACAGTATGGTATTGGCACAAAAATAAGACACATAGATCGATGAAACAGAATAGAAAACCCAGAAATGAACCCACAATTATATGGTCAATTAATCTTCAACAAAGCAGGAAAGAACATCCAATGGGAAAAAGTCTCTTCAACAAATGGCGTTGGAAAAACTGGACGGCTCCATTCAAAAGAATGAAACTAGACCACTTTCTTACACCATACATAAAAATTAATTCAAAATGGATTAAAGACCTAAATATGGGATCCCTGGGTGGCGCAGCGGTTTGGCGCCTGCCTTTGGCCCAGGGCGCGATCCTGGAGACCCGGGATCGAATCCCACGTCGGGCTCCCGGTGCATGGAGCCTGCTTCTCCCTCTGCCTGTGTCTCTGCCTCTCTCTCTATCTCTCTGTGACTATCATAAATAAATAAAAATTAAAAAAAAAATTAAAAAAAAAATAAAGACCTAAATATGAGAACTGAAACAATAAAAGTCCTAGAAGAGAACATAGGGTAGTAACTTCTTTGACATCAGCCATAGCAACTTCTTTCTGGATAAGTCTCCCGAGGCAAGGGAGACAATACAAGCAAAAATAGACTATTAGGACTATATCAAAATGAAAAGCTTCTGTACAGCCAAAGGAAACAACCAATAAAACTAAAAGACAACCTACTGAATGGGAGAAGATATATGCAAATGACATGTCTGGTAAAGGATTAGGACCCAAAATTTATAAAGAACTTAAAACTCAACACCCCAAAAATGAATAATCCAACTAAAAAATAAACAGAAGACATAAATAGACATTTTTCTAAAGAAACATACAGATGGCCAACAGACACACGAAAAGATGCTCAACATGACTTATTATCAAGGAAGTGCAAATCAAAACCACAATGAGATATCACCTCACATCTGTCAGG
Organism: Vulpes lagopus; assembly: GCF_018345385.1. Classification (NCBI taxonomy): domain Eukaryota; kingdom Metazoa; phylum Chordata; class Mammalia; order Carnivora; family Canidae; genus Vulpes; species Vulpes lagopus. Next base: position 38,351,626 of record NC_054829.1, read on the forward strand.
ATGGCTAAGATCAGAAAGAGACGAAAGGTGTTGGTGAGGATGTGGAGAAAAGGGAATCCTCTTTCCCTGTGGGAATGCAAACTGATGCAGCCATTCTAGAAAACAGTATGGAGGTTCCTCAAAAAATTAAATATAGACCTACCCTATGATCCAGCAATCATACTACTGGGTATTTACCTAAAGAATACAAAAGCACTAATTTATGCATATATGCACCTTGATGTTTATAACAGCCTTATGTACAATAGCCAAATTATGGAAACAGCCCACCTGTCCACTGATTGATGAATGGATAAAGAAGATGTGGTACATAATGCAATATTATTCAGTCATAAAAAATAATGAAAATTTGCCATTTGCAATGACACAGATGAGCTAGAGAGTATAATGCAAAGTCAAATAAGTCAGAGAAAGACAAACACCATATGATTTTACTCATACATGGAATTTAAGAAACAAACAAACAAAAAGGAGCAGAGAGAAAATCAAGGGAGAGAGACAAGCAAACCAAGAAATAGGCTCTGAACTACAGAGAACAAACTGATGGTTATTACCAGAAGGGATGTGGGTGGGAGGATGGGTTAAATAGGTGATGTGGATGAAGGAGTACAGTTATAATTATGTAATGAGTACAAGGTGATGCATGGAAGTGTTTAATCACTATATTGTACACTTTAAACTAATATTATGCTGTATCCTAACTGGAATTTAAATAAAAACTTAAATAATTAAAAGCTGAACCATAGAATCAGTATTATGCTAAAAATAGTTTCAATAAGTAATGCTAAAAATTTCAATAAAAATGTTAAAAATAATAAAGTCAGAAAAGTAAATTCCAAGAAACAGAGAGAAGGAAATAATAAAGGGTGGGAATTATTGAAATAAAAACCAAATAAATAAACCATTGAGAAACCCAAAATATGGTTCTTTGAAAAGATTAATACAATAGACAAACCTTTAGCAAGACTTATCAAGAATAAAAGAGAAAATGCAAAAATCAACAAATTTAGGTATAAAAAAGATGACAAAACACAAATATAGTGGAGATTTTAAAAATTCATCAGTTTTATGATAGCAATACATTTAAAATTTATATAAAAAGGACAAATTTATAGAAAAGTATAAATTCTCAATATTGACTTTTGAAGGAATAGAAAATATGATTGAATTGATAGCCATTAAATAATTTGAACAGGTAGTTTTAAATCTAACTCAAAAAATACTGAGCCCAGATTGTTTTAGAGACCTAATTATCCTTCAGGGAACACATGGGTTTTTCCTATATAAGCTAAATCGTAGACTAGCAAGAGAGAGCTCCCAATTAATTTTATGAGGCAAGAACAGCCTTGACAAACTTAAAAGAATAGCATAAGATGATAATTATAGATCAGTTTTACTTATTTCCATAAATACAGATATAATACCTGAAATCTTAGCAAACTGAATCCAGCGAAGTGTAAAACATGACCCAAAAGTATTGAACTCAGGATTAATGATGGTTTAACACTATTGTCTATTGATGTAATTTACCTATTAACAGATTAAAGAGGAAACTGCATTGCCAATTATTCAAAATCCATAAACATTCATGATAAAAATAGGTAGTAAACTGAATTAGAAAGGAGCTTCCTTAAAATGCTGAAGATTATCTACCTACAACCTATAGCAAACAATATTTAATAGCAACAATTTCGAAGCATTTTTTAAAAAGATTTTATTTATTTATTCATGAGAGACACAGAAAAAGAGAGGCAGAGACATAGGCAGAGGGAGAAGCAGGCTCCATGCAGGGAGCCTGAGGTGGGACTCTATCCTGGAACTCCAGGATCGCACTCTGAGCGGAAGGCAGAAGCTCAACCCACTAAGCCACCCAGGCATCCCTGGAAGCACTTTTTTTTTTTTTTTTTTTTAAGATTTTATTTATTTATTTATAGAGACAGAGAGAGAGAGAGAGAGAGAGAGTCAGGCAGAGGGAGAAGCAGGCTTCATGCAGGGAGCCCGTTGTGGGACTCCATCCAGGGTCTCCAGGATCACGCCCTGGGCTGCAAGGCGGCGCTAAACCGCTGCGCCAATGGGGCTGCCTAGAAGCATTTTTTGAAGTCAGTTACCTAAGATCAGTGCTTCTATTTAACACTTTTCTGGGTGAAAAGAGCTCTCTGATATGGCACTACTGGGCTCTCTCAACCCCTTTACCCCTCTACTAGGAGCAGAGTGACCTAATTGATAAACTTGGGAAAATTAAACTGAGCATGTTTATTTAGCTCGTCCTTCCTGTCTTGGGAAGGAACATATTGGTACAGAATGCCCTCTCTTCCTCCAGCAGAAGCTCTTCTCCTATGTGGAAAGAATTTGGTTAAGTATTTCCTGTTTCTGGGAGATCATGATTACCTATTTTTGGGATCTGTTAGCAGGCCTGTTTGACTTTCTTATGAAGCTAAGCAAAATATTTTCACCTCTCCATCTGCCATGTCATATTTGCAATTTGTTCAGATGTTAAGTGAAAAGGTGCTACTTATTTGATCCCTCCAAAGCCTCCAACAGCAAAAACAGCAGATTTTTCCTCAAATTAATTTACATATTCCATGCAATTCCAAATAAAATGTCAACAAGACTGTCACATAACTTCAAAGGCTGTTTCTTAGAACTCTTAGTAAATGTAAAGGGTCAAAAACAGCTGAGACAGTGAGGAGAGAAAAAAAGGAGAAGAAGGAAGGGAAGGAAAATTGGAAGCACTTACTCTACCTGACACCAAGACAATATAAAACCTTAGTAATTAACTAGTATAATATTGGTACAGGGGTTGACAATAGTCCAATGACTAGAACCCTGAAACAGATCCTCTTATATATGACAATGGCAGATTATATTATCATCAGTTGGAAGAGGACAGTAAATAAATTATGCTTGGATAACTATCTATATATATGGAAACCAATAAATTCTCACATATAAAAATTGATTATGTACAACTATAATTGAATTAACCGACAATTTAGAAAAGTAACATACTCACTGGATTGCCATACACTGTAAGCTCTCTGAGAGAAGAGATACCATCAAGTTTTTCCAGCTCTGCCATATCCTATTGAAAAGTTAATCAACAAATTACTTAGTGGTTAGATCCAATATCTTTAAATATATGCTGATTTGAAGTAATCATATGGAAGTACTGGATTGCAGCTAGCTCTTGATTGAATTCTCCAAAGTGAGCTTGAGTGGCACATTCTGTATTGTTGATTAAGAACAAATCTATGTACTATTGATTCCAAATGTATGACTGGTAAAGATGATATTCTAGCAGGGGAAGTTGGCCATGTGGCAGCAATTGCAAGAAAAGACCAAATTTCTTCTCAGAAAATTATGGTCTAGGTCTGAGATTATATTTGGTTAATTCCCCCAGAGGATTGACCCAGAAGTGTGGAAAAGATGGTGAATCCAGTCTAAATAATTTTAAATACATCCCTAACCGTAAAGGAACATGTGATATTGAGTGGACTACATCCTGATATATTTTCTTAGAGTATATATAGTTGAAAAAGTATTTTTCTAGTGGAATGACTTGTCTTCCCTACTGGATGGGGTTATTTATTATTACCTATTTAACACTGGTGAAAGTTTGCAAGTACATTTTAACTTTTGCAAAATTATTTTTAAAAATGCTATTTCTGACAAAATTTAGGTGACAAGCTCAGTTTCAGTTTGCTGCTAGTTTATAGTATTAAAATAAAATTATTGATACGCTCCTATTCTTATTTGGAATGACAAGTAGACATAGCAAATTCACCCAGTAACTATAAAGAAACTTAGACTTAATTTTAGACCTTTGGAAGTGGAATTTAAATGCTGATTTTCATAATTTTGATCTTAGAAGTATCATAAGGGAGGACTCTGGAAAAGCTTTGATAGTCCATTATCTATAGAGATATTATGCATTTGACCCACAGGTAGTTCCTGTATGTGGAACCAAAGCCTGACTGGAAAGCACAGAAATGTGAAAAGTCTTCTGAATTATTTTCTCAAATTAAACAGATTTTGGCAGTGTTCACTAGTGAAATATTTCTAATTAAAATGTTTGTTTCTCCTGGAATATGTTAATATGAGAAACCGAGTGTTAAATTTGTAGAGGATAATGCTGGTATAAAGAGACATCAAGAAAACTAGTATGTTCATAATTGGGGAAGAGGGCCAATGGCTTCCCAATTTTAATATAGAGTAGTTTTTACAATGGAGTTGTTGTACCACCTAGATTTGGTAAATTTTCAGGAATTTTGTGAGATGGTGTTCAGCTTGAAATTGACCATGGTGGAGAAAATTATACTGCCAATTAAATTGGCAAATGCTATCGATAAGGACCTCCTCCCCTCCTGAAGAGCAGGCCATTAAACATTAACCAGCACACCAATAGTGGTTACCTTTTGAGTACATTTTCAGGATTAAGCTCTATGGCAATCATGGTAATAGTTAGACTTAGATTGGCGCCTTTCATTTAGGGCAAGAAATAGCAGTGGATTATTTCCTGGAGTCATTTCTAGCTTTAGGTGATTACTGAGATGTTTAAAAGCAGACACGGTGTTTGATCCCAGATAGGGGAATCATTTAGACACAGAAACCAAATAGGACTGTAAAGCTGATTAAATAAGTCACCTTTCAGTCATGTTTCTGGGCTTCTATCAGCAAAGGCAGGACTATAGGCAACAATTTTCCAAATCTACATTATAGGTCCTGATGGCTAAGTGAAAAGCTTCACACTGGAATCTTATCAAGAATATGCAGTTTATGAAAGTTTTTAAAATTGGTTAATGCAGGGCAGCATATACCTTCATCTGAAGTATTGTTTTCTTAATTTTTCTATGTCTTTTCCCTCCTACTCTAGACATCTTTATCAACCCAAGGGTTATAATCTGATTTCCCATTTGTGGGAATTAATGCTGGTGTTAGCTTACCCATGTTGGTATGAATCTAGAGAAAAAGATCTCTCCCATAAAAGAAAATATGAATGGAGAGTTAAGAATTTTGAAGAACATAATATCTTCAGTAGAATTAAACAGAATCTCCAACTCAACTTCTTACTCCTCTTAATGTTTCCCAGCTAAATGTATGTTCATATTAAGGTACTATAATATTAATAGAATGAGTTTGATTGTATAATGATCAATCTAAATTAAAGGAAAATACTATTTCAAGGATAAAAATAATGTTGGGTTGATCATTAAATAATCAATATCCCTTCATTCCATGTTATATGCATAATTTCTCATGATTTATCATATAGGTTGTCTATTAGCTACATTAAATTTTTATAAAAAATTACCTTGACTAGGCATTATCCTGATTTTTACTGGGTTGGAAGTTGTTACAACAGCGGATCTGCCATTCATTCTCTTCTTTTAGTGGGTTAGAAGGGTGGGGATGTGAGGCAAGGACACTCCTGGGGAAAAGCAGGTTACCTGGTCTAATCACTTTATAATTATGTGGATAAATAGCTCTGCTGTCAAATAGACCAATGATATTTAATAGGAAGAAGGTCCTTATTTATGAAATATTCTTAGTACAGGATCTCCCTGGTTATAGTGAATACACCTACAACAATGGAATTATCAAGCATGGTTCCCTATAAAATAATCACATAAGCACAAGAAGAAAATAGAGGTATTTCATAAATGAAAGATTCCCTTTTATATGGATCACTCAAAATCTCTCTCTCTCTTTTTTTTTAAAGATTTTATTTATTCATGAGAGGCACAGAGAGAGAGAGGCAGAGACACAGGCAGAGGGAGAAGCAGGCTCCATGCAGGGAGCCCAATGTGGGACTTGATCCTGGGTCTCCAAGATCACACCCTGGGCGGAAGGTGGCGCTAAACTGCTGAGCCACTGGGGCTGCCTGGATCACTCAGTCTCACTTGGAGATCTTATATTTTACTCTAAGCTAGAGAGTATGTAAAAAGAAAGGACCTGAGAAGCCACAGGAGTGTTCCAGATCCTGTGTATCCTTGAAATTATAGTAAAGCTTGATACTGGGTAAGATCTCTTAAGTCTGATATGACAATCCTTTGCATCAGCTTAGTTGCTATCACTGGAAAGATTTCCCATAGGATTGCAATTTTCCCAATTTAGATTTCCTCTGGATAAAGCTTTGTAAGAATCATTGCATTTGGAAGGCTTTTCTCAGATGAATGTTGTTTGAATTTTGAAAAATTAGTTGTATGCCATTTTTCTCTGTATGTATATTTCCTAGTTGCTATGTAGGACAGGGCTCATGATTTTTTTCTAGCATTGAACAGGCTTTTATATCACCCCCGAAGGGGCTCCCCGAACTCTAGCAAGTAAAGCCACAAATATTGATGGCATAATTACTATGTACCAGGTACTATGCTACATACTGATACAAATGTGGGCAAGATATAGTTGGTCTCTGTTCTTGGGTAGAAGTCCACATTTCATTTTGTCTTTGAGATTGTTTAGAGGTATGGGCAGAAGTAAAATTGGTAAAAGGAGGGCTAACATCATCATCAAAACACTGAGAGAAATGTTAAGGCTGTGTAAGGCTATGTATACCTTCAACAGTCTTATCTGCATACTGTATCAGGAGAGAGTCTGAGCAGGCTCAGTTGGGATAGGGCCTAAAGGAAATAGGTTGAATTCTGAGCAGGTAAAACCAAAGCAGGACCTTATCTAAGGGAAGCCTTAAGTGTGTAGAGATGGAATATTAAGGCTAAATAAGGGCCATTATCAGGAACCAATTCAAATGTCAGTCAGATCAAGGACAAATGCCAAGTTTAAAGGGCCACAGGAAGGCTGGGATTGAGATGCAGAAATAGCTTGGACCAAGAGTAGCTAAGAACAAAAGAGATCTATTAGAGAGAACTGCTGAGAGGAGTTTAGAACATTTAGAGCTAACTCTTTTTTTAGCAGGTGGATGCATGTGGTTTGGTTGGATTTATAAGTCAGAGTGGACATCTTTGCATCATCTGACTATTTATATGCCTTTGTTTCACAGAGTATTTACATGACATAAAACAAGTTAGCACATTAGCAAAGTTTTCATTGGTGTGTTTGGAACTTTTATGTTTAAGAGGAGTTAAGTCTTATAAATTTCATTTAAAAACTCCAAAATAATGTTACCTGGATTTTATTATATCCTAGGAAGAGTTTCTCTAATTTTACCAAAGGTTGTAATCTGCTCAACTCTCGTAGTCTGTTTTCCTCCAGGTGAAGTGCCAACAGAGAGCTTGGTTTGGCAAAGGCACTGTCATTAAATGCTCTGATGCGGTTATGGTCCACAACCAATTCCTGAAGGACTACTAAATTGTCAAGCCCTTCAATTTGACTGATTTCATTTCCTGGAGAAATATAAGTCATGATATGTCAGGTGAGCCCAAACTTTCTGAATAAAAGGTTACCCATTTTACTTAAAAAATTTTTTTAAAAGATTTTATTTATTTATTCATAGAGACACAGAGAGAGAATGAGAGGCAGAGACACAGGCAGAGGGAGAAGCAGGCTCCATGCAGAGAGCCCGATATGGGACTCCATCCAGGGTCTCCAGGATCACGCCCTGGCTGCAGGCGGCGCCAAACCACTGCGCCACCGGGACTGCCCTTTACTTAAATATTTTTTGTAAAATGATTTCTTAAAAAGTAAAACTGTTAAAAAGAACATATTTCCAAGGAGAAATAGAATGTATTTCTCCATCTCCATTTCAGCCATCATCATCAAATAATATTTGGTAAAATTTCTCCTTTATGTTTGAAAGACCAAGATATGATGTATTAAATGTATGTAATTGACCCAATCTGTCTGTTTAGTAATTGAGTACTAAAATAGATGGTATTGACAAAAGTAGATGTATAAAAGTGCTGCAGAAGAGATACTTCCTGAGTATCTATTATTCTAATATTATTCTATTACGCATTCAAATAGGTATATATAAGTATTTATTAAAATAAATGAATTATTGTGTTTTAATTTGGAAAAATGTACCTTAGTTATGCTGTTATTTCCTTCCTAAAATATTTTGCACCACAACCACATACAAAAAGTAAAAATGAATTAAACGTTCATTACATTCTTTGAAATTTCAATCCTTTCTTTATAACCTGATTTCTCTCTACTATAGCAATCACTAATTTTGTAAGTATTAATGGTAATGATAATTAATGAGAGGGGGACCTTGAGTTGACAAAATGCTTTTTTTTTTATAAAGATTTTATTTATTCATGAGAGACACAGACAGAGAGAGAGGCAGAGACACAGGCAGAGGGAGAAGCAGGTTCCATGCGGGAGCCTGACATGGGACTCGATTCCAGGTCTCCAGGATCACATCCTGGGCCAAAGGCGGGTGCTCAACCGCTGAGCCACCCAGGGATCCCGACAAAATGCCTTTATACGTGTTTTCTACTAGACTCTCAAGATAGGACAGGGAAAATATCATTTTTTAAGAATCAGAAAAATGAGGGTCAAGAATTAAGTAACTTGGACATAACATTAAAGTGGCCTAACCTAGACAGCAGGCCTAACCTAGATCTTTACATTTTAAGCTCAGTGTTGCTTCTATTATACCATACTATATATGTTGGGAGCCGCGTGCCAGGAAGGGGTTAATGGATGGAGCAAAGGCTCTCTGTTGACTCTTCCAACCTCGGCCCACCTGTCTCACCCTTGTTGTTGAAGGCTTGTGGCTCAAGGACGCATACTATTGCTATCTATTCAAGGGCGCATACTGTTGCTGTCTACTGTGAAAGGACATATCTGGAGAACTAAGCTTAAAATATCCTGTTTGTTAAACAACCCTGCTTTATAAAAGAGTGACCATGCACATGAGAAAATGCTCTGCATCACTTGCCATCAGGGAAATACAAATCAAAACCACCATGAGATACCACCTCACACCAGTGAGAATGGGGAAAATTAACAAGGCAGGAAACAACAAATGTTGGAGAGGATGCGGAGAAAAGGGAACCCTCTTACACTGTTGGTGGGAATGTGAACTGGTGCAGCCACTCTGGAAAACTGTGTGGAGGTTCCTCAAAGAGTTAAAAATAGACCTGCCCTACCACCCAGCAATTGCACTGTTGGGGATTTACCCCAAAGATTCAGATGCAATGAAACGTCGGGACACCTGCACCCCGATGTTTCTACCAGCAATGGCCACAATAGCCAAACTGTGGAAGGAGCCTCGGTGTCCATCGAAAGATGAATGGATAAAGAAGATGTGGTTTATGTATACAATGGAATATTACTCAGCAATTAGAAACGACAAATACCTACCATTTGCTTCAACGTGGATGGAACTGGAGGGTATTATGCTGAATGAAATAAGTCAATCGGAGAAGGACAAACAGTGTATGTTCTCATTCATTTGGGGAATATAAATAATAGTGAAAGGGAATATAAAGGAAGGGAAAAGAAATGTTGGGAAATATCAGGAAGAGAGACAGAACATAAAGACTCCTAACTCTGGGAAACGAACTAGGGGTGGTGGAAGGGGAGGAGGGCGGGTGTTGGAGGGGAATGGGTGACGGGCACTGAGGCGGACACTTGACGGGATGAGCACTGGGTGTTTTTCTGTATGTTGGTAAATTGAACACCAATAAAAATTAATTAAAAAAAATAGAAAAAAAATAAAAAAAATAAAAGAGTGAATAATACAAATAAAGTTGGCATTGTGGCTGAATCCGGCCATATGTCCCTCCTGCTCCCACTCTGTTTATGTCTCCTTTCTTTTCCTCATTCCCTTACCCTCAGCCCTGGACGGTTGTCGCCCCCAGCGCGCGCGACATATATATCATTTTCATTCACTACGCATCCTCCTCGTTTGTTATGGGCGCCTACCAAATTCACATATTGAAGTCTTACCTCCTAATATCTCAGAATGTGACTGCATTTGGGAATAGGGTCTTTAAAGAGGTAACTATGGTTAAATGAGTTCATTGAGGTGAGCTCTAATCCAGTATGACTGGTATTTTTGTAAGAAAATATTCGGACAAAGATACCCATAGAGGGAAGACCATCTGAAGACACAGAGGTCATCTATTAAACCAAAAAAAGATGGGCTCAGAACCAACCCTGCTGACACCTTGATCTTGGCCTTCTAGTCTAGATCTGTGAGGAAATAAATATGTTGTTTGAGCCATCCAGCTTGTTGTACTTTGTTATGGCAGCTCTAGCAAACTAATACATCACTGAATGTTGTGATCCTGTGATCTTGGAATTCGTCTCCTTGAAATGTAACATATTTTATCAAATTTAAGGCTACAAAAATTGTTCAGATATGTCAGTATTTATGTATACTAAGAAAGAAAAAAATTGGTTAGGTAAACTATGACATGCTATCAATTAATAACATAGCCAGATTTCAGATATGTTAAAGGAATAAGTGTCTCAAAATTGGTGAACTATGGTAAATTTATTTTGTACCATTCTTATAAAGAAGTTTATAAATCACAACCTTCAATAAAATTGCTCACATAACTAAATCACAGACTTTGAAACTTTACCAGTGCCTTGCTTATAAATGAAAAAAAGTTTATTCAAATCAGATTGAGAGAAAGTGTCTCAGTTGTGTTAATATATTAATTTTATAAGATTATGTATTTAGACTATCACTTTTAATATTTTAAAGCCAGTGGTATAAAAATTATACAGAATAGTTTCAAGTGCTAAATAATGTCTGCCATAGCATATTTTTGGCCACTACTCATTTTAGAATGCTTATTAAACATATTTAAGAAAGGAAATTCCAAAAACAACTATACAGAATGTGATTTCAGGGATCTTACATTTCTTTTACTAGGAGCATTTACCATTGTTTGAAAAACTCCCACTTACTTAACTAAATAGTTAAATTTTAGATAAATTTGACTTCTAATCCTTAAGATTCTAACTTGCTTCCCTACAGCCTCACTCTGCCCTTCCCTAAAGATTCCAGCTTCCCCATATTCTTGCAAATTTAACACAATAGATGAACTGTAGGTTCATAAGCTCTCTCATGGACCCTGGCATGGCCTCATCTAATCACTGCTTATGTTTGTGTACTCTCCTACAGCTTATTCCCCTCTTGCCCCTTTAGATTGATCTTAGAATTATCTTCTGTTTAGTCATTAACCTAACTTATCTCTTTATAAACCTCCAAATGTGTTCTGAACCTCATTAGCCACCTTCTGAATTCTTACCTTCTTTTAAGGGAGAAGCTTCTTGAGTATACAACCTCTATCTGTTGCCTGTACTATCTATGCAACCACTTCCCTCTACATTGTTTTTGAGTTTTACTCTTCCCATATTTCCAAATTGGATTCTCTAACACTTACCAGTGGTCTTCTTTTTGTTGAATCCAGTTTTCTTTAAAAAAAAAAAAAATCCAACACTTTTTTTTTCAAAGGTCTTATTCTTCCCATCATTTGACTTTGAGGACATTTATCCTTTCTTTTTCTGACATTTAGAGTCTGCATTTCTTGGTTTTCTTTCAAAATTTCTTGTATGACTGCTTTGCTATTTCTTTTTTCACCAGCCTTCTTAATGCTGGGTCGGGGGCATAGTGGGATGTGTGTATGGGGGTTTGTCTCCACACCTCTTTTGGCCTTTCATTCTTTCTCTATGCTTTTTTTCCTAAGTAAACACATAGACTTCACCTGTCACCTCCTTTAGTATAATTCCAAAATACACATTTCTAGTCCTAACCTGTGGTCCAGTACTACTGCTTTAAAAAGTTTCCATTTTTACATCTCAAAATTATCACAACACAAACTGATTGTTCCCTATTGCAAATTAGCAACTTTTCCCAGTGACTTTACCTAGCTTTAGTACCTCCTATTGCCCAATCTCCTAATGAAATAATGAAAACATCTTGAACTATTTTTCCTCTCCTTATATATCTAATTAGTCACTAAGTCCTACTATTTCTTTCTTTTAAAATGCATTTTTGAATTACCATTTACTCCTCCTTTCCACTGACACTACTCTAGCCCAGACCTTTATTATGTCCTTTGTGTTGAATAGAAGATGCATGTGCTTTGGAGTCAGACAGAGCTGTGTTTGACTCTGCAACACACCATTCACTGGTGCAAATGTTGGCAAATTACTTAACCCTACTGAGATTTAACTTCTTTTTTTGTAAGATGCATATAAAATTATTTACCATGTTGAATTACTGTGAAGATAAAATGAGATAATCTATGTAGACAAATACCTTGCCTAATGACTCAATAAATGATAACCATAATTGTCAGAGTCAATTGCCTCAGTCTTTGTATAAGGCTGCTCCAATCTGATTTGCCATGCTAGACATGGCAAAAGAACACATTCCCTTTTTACATTATTAGATTTAAACAGACTTTCCAGGGTTAAGTTGTCTGCTTTTCTCATATGTTACTGTATCTTTTAAAAGATCTGTCATCTGTGCTCATTTTCTTATTCTTTTAAGGCTAAGTCTCTGTGTTTTTGATGCAATTCACAGGACCTTTGATAGGCAAAAAGGTGCATTAAAATTTTTAAATATGGTCTAGAAAAGCCTGTCTTTCAGAAAAAAGTTACCATACGCAGATCAACTATACAAGTATCTCCCCACTTGTCTCAATGATGGGTCTTCCAACCTTTCTTCTATGTCATTAAATAATTGTTAGACTAATGTTCCAAACTGTTTCTTCCTCATTCCACTTTTCTAAAGGTTTATAACTCCTACCCATTTTCAACTGCAAAATGAGCATTCTATATCAAATTGGTCATGTTTAGAGGCTTTATAACTCTCTCAGAGAACTGCATACTCTTTGTTTTTATCAGGTTGGTCCCTTTTCAAATGCTGGCCCACAGACAACACAACTGTGCTCTTGTGACTTTTTTCCTCCCCACCACTTGCAAAACTCTTGGTCATACTTAACCCCAATATAAATTCTATCAATCATTCAAAAAGTCCCGTATATGTTTCAATTTCAGAGAAAACTCTAAACTTCTACAGCACTTAGGGACGCCTGGGTGGCTCAGTGGTTGAACGTCTGCCTTCGGCTCTGGGTGTGATCCTGGAGTCCTGGGATCGGGTCCCGCATCATGCTCCCTGCATGGAGCCTGTTTCTCCCTCTGCCTATGTCTCTCTCTCTCTCTCTCTCTCTCTCTCTCTGTGTGTGTGTTTCTCATGAATAAATACATAAAATCTTAAAAAAATAAACTTCTACTGCACTTAAATTAGTAACACATAGTTACTCAGAACTAATTCATCATTAAAAAAAAAAAAAAGAACTGATTCATCTTTCTTTCAGTATGTCTCCAGAGGCAGATCTTAAACTAGTTTAGAATAAGGATCTCAACTATATGTAATGACAATAATATAGTGTTTCTGTATATTTCTTATACTTAGCCCAATTCTGAGTTTAATAAGTACTTGTGAATTACTGGTTACTTCTATTGGTTTTTTAGTTGAATGTGAGATAAAAGTAAATTATGATATAATACCATATACAGCCCCAGAACATTGCATTTTCTAGGGCTAGAAACACAATATTCTCTAGCCCTAGAATATTGCATTTACATTATTTATGTAAATAACCCAAGAAAAACCAATTTGTGATTACTAAAACATTTTTATCAATCTGTTTTAAGTAAATGTTGATGCTAATTTTGCTTATTAAAACAATATTTTCAAATCAATTTAATAAAGACTCACACATTGACAGTGTTGCTACTCACCCTGTAGAAAGAGGAATTTTAAATTTCTTAGCCTATTAAGCTGTAGCTGAATTAAATTACAAATTCCATTGTAGCCCAAATGAAGCACTTCTAAACTGTGCATTATTGGAGGCAAATTTTCACTGCTCATTATATCTCTGAAACACAAGCATAAGTTTGAGCCCATAAATTTAATTTCAAATGAGTTGTATCAGAAAAAAAACCCTGATATGTACTTACTATAAGTTGAAGTTTAAAAATATTAATTTAGTAGTAAATCAGAATTAAATGATAATCTTATCTCTGTATTTCATATAATAATCACTTTTTATTCTTTTTTAAACTTAAATTCAGTTTGCCAACATATAACACTCAGTGCATTATGCACTTTTTATTCTTAAAAAAATATTTTTATATGGTAAAGAACAAAGTACAGAAAGACTTAAAGACTTACTTGAAATGAAAACCAAGTACCAGCACAATCAATCAAAAAAAGAGAAAAAAGATGCATCCAGATTGGAAAAGAATAAGTAAAACTGTCTTTATTCTCAGATACATGATTTTGTATTTAAAATATCCTAAAGAATCCACCAAAAAACTATTATTGCACTAATAAATGAGTTCAGCATGATTAATATACAAAATTAATTGAATATCTCCATATTATCAATAAACTGAGAATGAAATTAAGAATTCTACTCATAATATTTTAAAAAAGAACAAAAAATTTAGCAAAAAATTTTTTTCAACAGAAAAAAAATTTAACAGAAAAAATTTCAGAAAAAATTCAAAAAAATTTAACAACAGTTGTATAAAACGTATACACAGAAAATACGAAACATTGCTGAGATAAATTAAAGATTATGTAAATGGAGAAATATTTTATGTTCATTGATTAGAAGACTCACTATTACTAAAACAGCAGTTCTCCCCAAATTGATCAATTGATTCAATGCAATCTCCATCAAAAGTCTAGCAGGATCCTCCCCTCCATTCAAAAAATGTCCTTATTTATAAGGAAATGTAAAGAACTCAGAAAATCCAAAGCAATTTTTAAAAAGAAAAAAAGTTGGAGGGTGTATAATCTCTGATTTCAAAACTTTTAAGCTGCGGTAATCAAACCAGTCTGGTACCGGCAAAAGGACAGACAGTTCAATGGAATATGATTAAGAATCCAGGAATAAGGGAATCCCTGGGTGGCTCAGCAGTTTAGCACCTGCCTTTGGCCCAGGGTGCGATCCTGGGGTCCCGGGATCAAGACCCGCGTCGGGCTCCCAGCATGGAGCCTGCTTCTCCCTCCTCCTGTGTCTCTGCCTCTCTCTCTGTGTGTGTGTGTGTGTCTCTATCATGAATAAATAAATAAATAATTTTTAAAAAATCTTAAAAAAAAATGAATCCAGGAATAAATTTTACTGGTCAACTGATTTTCAACAAAGATACCAAGGCAACTTAATGACAGAAAGGGAAAGGATGCTTGGACAAATGGATAGCCACTTACAAAAAGAAGAATTTGAGCTAACATTATATCTTGTAAAATACACAAACATTAATTCAGAATGGATCTTAATCCTAAATGAAAAAAACATAAAATTGTTTGAATAAAATGTGAGAAAATCTTTTTGATGTTAGGGTAGCACCAAAATCACAATCGGTAAGAGGAAAAGTTGATAAATTGGACTTAGTCAAAATTAAAATTCCTTTAAAAGACATCATTTAATTAAGAAGGGCACATGATGTGATGAGCACTGGGTGTTATACATAACTGATGAACTACTGAAAACTGCATCTGAAACTAATGATGTACTATATGTTGGCTAATTGAATTTAAATAAAAAAAGACACCATTTAAGAAAAGATAAGTCCTTTAGAGAAAATGCTTAAAAATCATGAAATACCACTTCAAATCCTTAGAAAGGCTAGAGTAAAAAAGACAATAACAAGTATTGGTGGGGATGTAGAGAAATTAGAATCCTCATAAACTGTTCTTATTAATGAAAACTGGTGTAACCACTTTGGAAAATAGTTTGGCAGCTTCTTACAAAGTTAAACATGAAATTACCATATGACCCAGAATTTCACTCCTAGATTTCTACTAAGAAATGAAAACATGTGTTTCCAAAGATGTCTACACAACTGTTTATAG
Organism: Vulpes lagopus; assembly: GCF_018345385.1. NCBI lineage: Eukaryota > Metazoa > Chordata > Mammalia > Carnivora > Canidae > Vulpes > Vulpes lagopus. Next base: position 38,367,422 of record NC_054829.1, read on the forward strand.
CAGCATTATTATTATTACTAGCCCCAAAGTGGAAGCAATCCAGATGTCTATCAACTGGTGAATGGATAAATGGCATGTGGCATATCCATCCAATGCAATACCCAGCATATTCAGCAATAGAAAGGGATGAACTACTAACAGTTGCTATAGTATAAATGAACCTCAGAAACATTATGTTAAATATAAGAAGTCAGATACAAAAGACAACATATATGATTCTATTTATAGGAAATGTCTAGAAAACATAACTCTATGGAAAGTGAATTAGTGGTTTCTTAGAGCTAGAACTGGGAAAGGGAACTGACCAAAAATGGACATGATGATCTTTTTTGGTGTGATGGAAATGTTCTAAAAGTGTATTGTGGTAATAGTTGCACAACTATGAATTTAGGAAAAATTATACACCTAAAATGAGTGAATTTGGTATGTAAACTATACTTCAGTAAAGCTGTTGAAAACTATGGATAGTCCCAATATAAAGGATATGTACAAATCAAATATTCATAGTAGCTTTAATCAAACTAGCCTCAAATTGGAAACAACCCAAATGCCCATCAACAATAAATGGATAAACAATTTGTCATATAATCTATAATGGTATGCTACTAAGCAGTAAAATGAAATGAATGGCTGACACTTGCAACAACATATATGAATCTCAAAAGAATTATGCTAAGTGAAAGAAGCCAGACACAAAAGACTCCTTATTAAATGACTGCAATCATAAGAAATTTTAGAGAAAGGCAAAATTATAGTGATAGAAAACAGATCAGTGGTTGTTTCCAGGATCCAGGGTGCTGGGGAGGAGATTGCAGAAAGATGTAAGTTTTGGGGGTGGGAATAGTTTACTTTGATTGTAGTAATGGGTGCTCGCTTCGGCAGCACATATACTAAAATTGATTGTAGTAATGGTTATATGACTGAATATATATATTTTTAAAGATTTTATTTATTTATTCAAGAAAGACACAGAGAGAGAGATTGAGAGAGAGAGAGAGAGAGAGAGGCAGAGACACAGGTAGAGGGAGAAGCAGGCTCCCTGCAGGGAGCCTGATGTGGGACTTGATCCCGGATCTCCAGGATCACACCCTGGGCCAAAGGCGGCATCAAACTGCCAGGCCACTGGGCTGCCTTGACTAAATACGTTTGTCAAAATTCATTAAACTTAAGTTGGTGAGTTTTATTATATGTAAATTATACTTCAATAAAGGTGGGTAAAACCACAATTCCTCATTGGAGTAACTGGAAAGAAAATATTCTGTGTTGTAGATATGTGTATCTCTTCATGTTCTACCAAAAATGTGTAGGAAGGTGGGAGTTAAGTCCTCATCTCCTTTGTAAAGAATCTTTTCCATTGAACTGGGGCATTAAGTGACCAGATAAATAATTTAGGAACACAAACAAAACAAAGGTTAAAAGAAACCTAAGTCCATGCTATTTTCATGGGGTGATGAAAACACTTTGGAATTAGATGGTCATAGTGGTTGCATAACTTTATATATATACTAAAATACTCGGTAAATTGTATATAAAGGATGAGTGTTATGGTTTGTAAATTGTATCTCAATTAAAAAAGCATTAAACTTAGAATATCTTTTCCTTTTTTTTTACAATATAGGTATGAAATGCAGGAAGCAGGGAAAAAGCAATGACAAAGGACTATTTTGAATATCTTTTTATTTGTGATATTTATTATTAGAATATAGCTATTAAATAAGTATTAAAGTAAGATAAATGTAGATTACTGCTATCACTAATGTGACTAACTGCTTTATAAACTCCCAACCAAAATTGTTTATAATTGTGAAAGAAAGATAGTACCTGTTTATTTTTGAAGTTCCTTGTTGTCCATAGCCACTTGAAGGCACTTTCTGGTAGAGTAACTGCCTGTTGGTCAAGTGAGTCTGAGGTTTTACTCTGGGTATGATGGATTCAATATGATTATAATTGAGGCACAAGACCTATAGAAAGAACACCTTATTAATCAGACATTTAAATATGAAAACTACTGTATATATATTTTTGGTTTAGATTATTAACATCCTAAAAACTATTAAGATGGTATAGGTAAAATGTGAACTATCCAACATAATTTAATAATATATCAGTGTTAAAAATGACATACATTTTTATATCCCAAATGGTCTGGACTTGGCTTTGAATGTGTTTTTTTTTTTCACAATCTGACTTACTGGGAAATGACAATATTTTAAACTAAATAATGGAGACCCTAGAAAGCTGTTCAACATTCTCAATTAGCACTTCTGACTTCTTCAAGCCTGATACAGGTGAAAGAATTCTTTGTTGGAGAGATCACCATTTCCCTATGTTTAAAAGGCCTTTGTAGATGGCTTAGCCAAAAGTATAGGACAGGAGGCAATAAGGTTGCTTTAAGAACTTCAGTATCTTCCAATTTCATTCCATACCTGCTCATTATAGAGGAACCCTTCCAAAATAAATGATAGCCTCAGAAGGAAAAATCTATGTATAATTAGGGTTCCAGAGAGTGCTGAGAGGGACAGAGGGCCAAAAACCATATTTGAACAAATCACAGCTGAGAACTTCCCTAATTTGGGGCGGGAAACAGGCATTCAGATACAGGAGATAGAAAGATCCCCCCATAAAACCAATAAAAACCATTCAACACCTCAACATTTAATAGTGAAACTTGCAAATTCCAAAGATAAAGAGAAAATCCTTAAAGCAGCAAGAGACAAGAGATCCCTAACTTATATGGGGAGAAATATTACATTAACAGCAGACCTCTCCACAGAGACCTGGCAGGCCAAAAAGGGCTGGCAGGATATATTCAGGGTACTAAATGAGAAGAACATGCAGCCAAGAATACTCTATCCAGAAAGGCTCTCATTCAGAATAGGAAGGGACATAAAGAGCTTCCAAGATAGGCAGAAACTGAAAGAATATGTGACCACCAAACCAGCTCTGCAAGAAATATTAAGGGGGACTCTGTAAAAGAAAGAGGAAGCCCAAAGAAATAAGCCACAAAAACAGGGAATGAATAGGTATTACGATAACACTAAATTCATATCTTTCAATAGTAACTCTGAACGTGAATGGGCTAAATAATCCCATCAAAAGACGCAGGGTTTAAGACTGGATGAAAAAGCAAGACCCATCTATTTGCTGTCTACAAGAGACTCATTTTAGACCTAAGGACACCTACAGCCTGAAAATGAAAGGTTGGAGAACCATTTACCATTCAAATGGTCCTCAAAAGAAATCTGGGGTAGCAACCCTCGTATCAGATAAATTAAAGTTTATCCCAAAGACTGTAGTAAGAGATGAAGAGGGACACTATATCATACTCAAAGGGTCTATCCAACAAGAAGACCTACCAATCATGAATATTTATACCCCTAATGTGGGAGCTGCCAAGTATATCAATCAATTAATAACCAAAGTAAAGACATACTTAGATAATAATACACTAATAGTGGGAGACTTCAACACAGCACTCTCTGCAAATGACAGATTTTCTAACCACAACATCACCAAAGAAACAAGACCTTTAAATGATACACTGGACCAGATAAATTTCAGATATTTACAGAACTTTACATCCAAACGCAACTGAATACACATTCTTCTCAAGTGCACATGGAACTTTTTCCAGAATAGACCACATACTGGGTCACAAATCAGGTCTTAACTGATACCAAAAGATTGGGATTGTCCCCTGCATATTTTCAGACCATAATGCTTTGAAACTTGAACTCAATCACAAGAAGAAATTTGGAAGAAATTCAAACACGTGGAGGTTAAAGAGCATCCTGCTAAAAGATGAAAGGGTCAACCAGGAAATTTGAGAAGAATTAAAAAGATTCATGAAAGTAATGAAAATGAAGATACAACCATTCAAAATCTTTGGGATACAGCAAAAGCAGTCCTGAGAGGGAAATACATTGCAATAGAAGCATCCCTCAAAAAATTGGAAAAAACTCAAATACACAAGCTAACTTCACACCTAAAGGAACTGGAGAAGGAATCGCAAATAAAACCCACACTGACCAGAAGAAGAGAGTTAATAAAAAGATTCAAGCAGAACTCAATGAAATATAGACCAGAGAAACTATAGAACAGATCAGCAAAACCAGGAGTTGGTTCTTTGAAAGAATTAATAATATAGAGAAACCAGTCTTAATAAAAAAGAAAAAAGACTCAAATTAGTAAAATCATGAATGAAAAGGAGAGATCACAACCAATACAAGTAAATACAAAAGATTTTCAAAACATATTATGAGCAGCTATACGCCAATAGATTAGGCAATCTAGAAGAAATGGATGCATTCCTGGAAAACCACAAATTACCAAAACTGGAACAGGAAGAAATAGAAAACCTGAACAGGCCAATAACCAGGGAGGAAATTGAAGCAGTCATCAAAAACCTCCCAAGACACAAAGTCCAGGGCCAGATGGCTTCCCTGGGGAATTCTATCAAACATTTAAAGAAGAAACCATACCTATTCTACTAAAGCTGTCCCAAAAGATAGAAAGGGATGGAGTACTTCCAATCTCGTTCTCTGAGGACAGCATCACCTTAATTCCAAAACCAGACACAGAACCCACCAAAAAGGAGAATTATAGACCAATATCCCTGATGAACACAGATGCAAAAATTCTCAACAAGATGCTAGCCATAGGCTCCAATAGTACATTAAGAAGATTATTCACCATGATAAAGTGGGATTATCTCCAGGATGCAAGGTTGATTCAAACTCGTAAAACAATCAATGTGATAGATCATATCAACAAGAGAAAAACAAGAATCACATGATCCCCCTCAATAGATACAGAGAAAGCATTTGACAAAATACAGCATCCATTCCTGATCAAAACTCTTCAGAATGTAGGGATAGAGGGAACATTCCTCAGCATCTTAAAAGTCATCTACGAAAAGCCCCCAGCAAATATCATTCTCAATGGGGAAACACTGGGAGCCTTTCCCCTAAGATCAGGAACACGACAGGGATGTCCACTCTCACTACTGCTATTGAACATAGTACTAGAAGTCCTAGCTCATCAATCAGGCAACAAAAAGAAATAAAAGGCATTCAAATTGGCAAAGAAAAAGTCAAACTCTCACTATTCGCAGATGACATTATACTGTACATAAAAACCCAAAAGACTCCACCCCAAGATTGCTGGAACTCATACATCAATTCAGCAGTGTGGCAGGATACAAAATCAATGCCCAGAAATCAGTGGCATTTCTATACACTAACAATGACACCAAAGAAAGAGAAATGAAGGAATCAATCCCATGTACAATTGCACCCAAAAGCATAAGATCCCTAGGAATAAACGTAACCAAAGAGGTAAAGATCTATACCCTAAAAACTACAGAACACTTCTGAAAGAAACTGAGGAAGACACAAAGAGATTGAAAAATATTCCATGCTTATGGATTGGAAGAATCAACATTGTGAAAATGTCTATGCTACCCAGGGCAATTTACACACTCAATGCAATCTCTATCAAAATACCATGGACTTTCTTCAGAGAGTTGGAACAAATCATCTTAAGATTTGTGTGGAATCAGAAAAGACCCTGAATAGCCAGAGGAATATTAAAAAAGAAAACCAGAGCCGGGGGCATCACAATGCCAGACTTCAGGTTGTACTACAAAGCTGTGGTCATCAAGACAGCATGGTACTGGCACAAAAACAGACACATAGATCAATGGAACAGAATAGATAACCCAGAAATGGACCCTCAGCTCTATGGTCAACTAATATTCGACAAAGCAGGAAAGACTATCCACTGGAAAAAGGACAGTCTCTTCAATAAATGGTGCTTGGAAAATTGGACAGCAACATGCAGAAGACCACGTCTTACACCATTCTCTTACACCAGACACAAAGATAAACTCAAAATGGATGAAAGATCTAAATGTGAGACAGGAATCCATCAAAATTCTAGAGGAGAGCACAGGCAACCCTTTTTGAACTTGGCGACAGCAACTTCTTGCAGGGTACATCTATGAAGGCAAGGGAAACAAAAGCAAAAATGAACTATTGGGACTTAATCAAGATAAAAAGCTTCTGCACAGCAAAAGAAATAGTCAAAAAAACTAAAAGACAACCTACAGAATGGAAGAAGATATTTGCAAATGACCTATCAGATAAAGGGCTAGTATCCAAGATCTATAAAGAACTTATTAAACTCAACAGTAAAGAAACAATCCAATCATGAAATGGGAAAAAGACAAGAACAAAATTTCATGGAGGAAGGAAGACATAGACGTGGCCAACAAGCACATGAGAAAATGCTCCACATCACTGGCCATCAGAGAAATACAAATCAAAACCACAATGAGATACCACCTCAAACCAGTGAGAATGGGGAAAATTAACAAGACAGGAAACAACAAATGTTGGAGAGGATGTGGAGAAAGGGGAGCCCTCTTGCACTGTTGGTGGGAATGTGAACTGGTGCAGCCACTCTGGAAAACTGTGTGGAGGTTCCTCAAAGAGTTAAAAATAGAGCTACCCTATGACCTAGCAATTGCACTGCTGCTGATTTACCCCAAAGATACAGATGCAGTGAAATGGCAGGATACCTACACTCCAAAGTTTCTATCAGCAATGTCCACAATAGCCAAACTGTGGAAAGAGCCTTGGTGTCCATCGACAGATGAATGGATAAAGGAGCTGTGGTCTATGTATACAACAGAATATTATTCAGCCATGAGAAAGGACAAATACCCACCATTTGCTTCAACGTGGATGGAACTGGAGGGTATTATGCTGAGTGAAGTAAGTCAATTGGAGAAAGACAAACATTATATGGTCTCATTCATACGGGGAATATAAGAAATAGTGAAAGGGATTAAAAGGGAAAGGAGAAAAAAATGAGTGGGAAATATCAGAGAGGAAGACAAAACATGAGAGACTCCTAACTCTGGGAAATAAACAAGGGGTAGCGGAAGGGGAGGTGAGCAGAGGGATGGGGTGACTGGGTGACAGGCACTGAGGGGGACACTTGACAGGATGAGTACTGGGTGTTATACTGTATGTTGGCAAATCGAACTCCAATTAAAAAATATACAAAAAAAGGGGGGGGGAATCCTTCTATCTCAGCTCTACTGCAGAGTAAGATTTACGGCAAATCGAACTCCAATAAAAAAATATACAAAAAAAGGGGGGGGGAATCCTTCCAACTCAGCTCTACTGCAGAGTAAGATTTATATGACAATCATATATAACTGAGGTCAACTGAAATAGTTTTGGAAAGTAATACTTTTTCTTTCTTGGCAAAAAAAACCCTTTAGGAATAATTTCTCTTCTTTATTTTTTTTAAAAGATTTTATTTTTTAAATTTATTCATAGAGACAGAGAGAGAGAGAGGCAGAGACACAGGCAGAGGGAGAAGCAGGCGTCATACAGAGAGCCTGACTTGGGACTCGATCCAGGGTCTCCAAGATCACGCCCTGGGCTGCAGGCGGTGCTAAACCGCTGAGCCACCGAGGCTGCCCAATTTCTCTTCTTTAATAACATTAAAATGAATTTTAATCCAAAGTAAAGATTACAACTTGCACTGAGAACCTTGAAAGAAAAAAATTCATGAATGACTCACCTTCACATTAGGCAGATAGATTAATCCACTGAATGACGTAAGATTATTGTTTTGTAGGTTCACATTACATACATTTCTAAATTGGTCAACTGGAATCAAATCCACGGTTCTGAATTTAGATAAATATAGTCACAATTTTAATAGAAAAATTATGTAGGGGAATCATTCAGGTACAATCCCAAAAACATTTTAAAAACAACTCTGACAAATGCTACGAAAAAGAATTGCCTTGGTGTAAAGTGTATGGGTCAAATAACTGGATAAATATATGTTTTTGTTGGACACATATGTAAGAAAGTGACATAGAATTTGATTACTTTAAAAATATCCATAAACATAGCACTATCACAAAAGAAACTTTTAAAATAAACACCTACAATTTCTTTATAAGTTTATATACATGTTCATGAAATTGCAGTGCAGTGATGGAGTAAATCATAAGATTTTCAGGTTATAAGCTGCGGGGGATATATGTGAAACACGTTATTTCTGAAATACCAGGAAGAGGTTAGGGATGGGAAAGAAAAAGGGAAAGAAAGCAGGTGAGGTCTTTGGAAAAAGAGTTTTTTGTGAAATCTCCTGAAAACTTTTATGGCATTCCATCTTGTAAGGATGCTTTCATAATTAAAAAGAATGCTTGATTCCTAGTCATAACTGTACAACTGTTCCACCTTTCTTTAAGCCATGATAGAGAAGATTACCTGCCTTAACCACTTCTTTAACTAAATCCTAAATCCTGTAGTTAAAATTATGACATACTTTTATCCATTAAGAAGGCATTCATTCAATATATTTTTATTAGTATTTTCTAACTACAGACTATATGTTTGGAAAGGCTACAACAAATATGAAAATGCACTGTCTCTGCCCTCATGAAATGGGATCCCCAAAAATTAAAATAATAATGGAAAGTGAATATACTAGAGTTAGATGTTATGGCATTTTAGGGAAAGAAAAACTGATCTGGAAAGTCAGGAGTCACTTTACAGTGGAGAAAGATCTTAAAATGAGCCTTGGGAAATTTACAGGGATTTGTCAGGGAAATTAGAAGAAGAGTTCCAGATAGTGGAACAAGCATAAACAAAGGCAGAAAAAGAATCATAGCATCTTGTGATTGAGATTAAGGAACTGAATATTTTAGAACTTCTGGAGTATAAAGAGTAATGGGCAGTAAAGGTAAAGATTATAAGAGATAAAAATAGGTAATTAAAAGAGTCTTCCATGCCATATAAAGGAATTTTGCATTTTATTTTGTAGACAGTGGAAAGCCACTGATCAATGTTGAGAAGGAAGTGATCTGATAAATCTTGCATCTTAGAATAATAAATGGATTTGCGAGGAAGTTTATGAAACATAAAAAACCCAAAACTATCACCAAGAGAGTTTCTAAAATAGTTCATTTCCCAATGTAGGCCAGAGGTGGTGACTGTGGAAAGAAGAGGGGAATTATGAGACATACTTACAATATGGACTCTGAAGAACGTGGTGATCAATTACAAATGGAAGACAAAGGAGAAAGAAATGACCCTTAGATTTTTGGCTTGGGCAACATCAGGGGGATGTTGTCTTTTAGATGCTATTTGAAGAGCAACTGAATATTCAAGTAAAGAGCTCAAGTTTGGGCTAAACTTAAAGGGCCATCATATAAATTAAAAATATGGCTAAAATGTCTGTCTGTGAAAAGTACAGAATAAGAAACAGAGACGAGAGGAAAGATTTGTCAGGGGGACAGTGAGAAGAATAGCATCAGAGGAATGATGGCAGTAGAAGCCAGACTGCACTGGGTTAGAGTAATATGATGACATCTTATTTATTTTTTTAAAGATTTATTTATCTCTTTGAGGGAGAGAAGCAGACTCCCCACTGAGCATGGAGCCAACATGGGGCTTAAGCTCACAACCCTGAGAATATGATGACATTTAAAAATTTTTTTAAAAAATATTTTTATTTACTTATTTATGAGAGACAGAGAGAGAGAGAGGCAAAGACACAGGCAGAGGGAGAAACAGGCCCCATGAAGGGAGTCTGAAGTGGGACTCGATCCCGGGACTCCAGGATCACGCCCTGGGCTGAAGGCAGGTGCTAAACTGCTGAGCCACCCAGGGGTCCCTATGATGCCATTTTAAATCATAGTGCGTGATAATGCATTTCAAAGAGTGGTGAAGTTACCATGAGATTTTATTTTATTTTATTTTTTTTATTATTATTATTTTTTTACCATGAGATTTTAAAGTAGGGAAGATGATTTTTTGAATTATTGGTTATATCTGGATAAGATGTATATTAAATTCTAAGCCTTAGAAAATGACAATAATTACATATTTATAATATCAAAAAACATATAATGAAATAATTGTACCTGATGGATGATGAAGTCCAATTTAGTTCTTGCATTTCGGTGAAGTTTGAATGTCCTTGTCGTTCTGCAATCATGTCAGAAGTAAGTCTGCCACCAAATAAATCTTTTGCACATTCAGTCTCTGGTGCTTCCTATATATGAGGACATTTAGAAAGTGATGTCTTCTCTTACAGATGACTAAATGGCATTAATTCTTTGGTTTTAGGTCAAAATGGAACAGACTCATTTCTTCTTATTCCTCGTCTTAAATACAGCTGAAACTCCTACACATTATATATATATGAAATAAACATAAAGTAGACCAAAAGGTGCAGAGAAGGTAGACCAGCTAGGAACCTTGGGACCTGAGGAATGGCACTGTGGTGAGTTCCCTGGCATATTATTGTGATTTATAATAAATATATATTTACTTTTTATCCACTGTTCCTGGCTTGGCCATGTGGTTAGGCAGGAGAACAAGGGAAACCTGGCCTATTAAAGGGATGCCTTTAAGAGTCAGGGCCCCATGGAAATTTAAGGAGTACAGTACAATAGGACACATTGATGCCTATCAGAACTCCCTTCCAGGTTTGAAAGGTGATGGGAATTGACAAGCAGATATCCCCGTATGCTCACTTAGGGTGGCCACCTGGCTTTATGAAATAGACACTGGAGGGTCTGCAGCAATGCAGAGGTGGTCTGAATCTAGACATTTTTCTCTTGCACCCTCTGAGGCACAAAATACCAATAAGTACTGTTCTGTCTGCCAGAAAAAGAGACCAAGACTGCAGATGACTGTGGCAGATCTCCCTCATGGGAAGGCCTTGAACATAGCTGGCAAATCAGACTGATTCTGGTAGCCCTAAGGACTGCAGAAGGGTCTTGACAGAAATAGAAACTGAAACTGGACTGGGTCTTGCTTACCCAGTGGTAAATGCAAGTGCTCAGAATGCTATAAAAGAACTGAGACAGAAGATATCAATGCCAATTTAGACAACTGACTGTTCTTTCTTCAGACCAAGGAACACATTTGAAGCCCAAAATGTCCAACAATGGACAGTAAGATCTCTTCAAGAGTAATTGCTTGATAGAGAATTGGAATGGGAATTAAAACATTGGTTGTCTACAGTGGGAAGATAAAAACATGAAGGGCTGGTTTACACATCTTCATGAGAATGCTCACACTCAGTGTGAACATGAGTGAGGCTAAAGAGATGTCCATAGATTTCTGTTTTTCTCCTGGTTCTGAGGAAGTATGCTGGTATGACTGTGCTATTCTTGCTAAGGGAAGATGATGCTCATACACCACTATCCTCTTTCATTCAAACCTAAGTTTGGTATCATATTAGTCATAAGGCAATGTTGAAAATGATTATGGCCTATGGATATATGAATATGAATTGGACCAAATGCTATGAGTCATAAAACAGCTTACAATAGAGATTCCATCCAAAGCTTTCAGTTCTGGAAGATGAAATATTACAAACAACCGGTAGTTTTCTTGATTCCATACAATAATGTTTCCATACATGTCGAGAATGACCAGGTTGCATAAACCCTGGGTAATAAATACACATACATTTAAAAATATATCTATATATCTCTATCTATCTCTGTTTCTATCTCTACCTACCTACACACACACACATACGTGTAGCAAGTTTTTTCTACTACTCTAGCAAGTTTTTTCCTCATAAGAGTCTAACCATCCTTGAATTTTAATAGTTGAATTGCTCTATCATTTAATAGTGATTTCAGTGTTTTTAAGTATATATTTTATTGCAGGAGTTATCCTTGCAGACCAGTAAGTTCTGATTTTGTATAATATTTCAGTGGGATGTGTTAGATGATAAGAATCTCTTTTAGGATGCTGTTGCTAAATGTATTATCAGTAGTAAAGATGTGGAAGGAACTTTGGTAAGTCTAAAACCATATGTTTTGTGTATGGGATAATAGTCTATTAAATACTATGCATGTTTGTATATAGATATAACAGGAATGAGAAACACTGCTTTCTGATGAGGGATAAAACTGATGTGCTTCTATCTTTTGAGAAAGTGGCAGAGTCCATCTTAAGGGAAAAGTGCTTTCTTATTAGACAGGACATGCCGATGTGCCTTCACTGCGCAGGAAGAGCCCAGAGCAGAGGTGGATGGGAGAGGTTAAGACCAGTGGGAGTAACACTACTCTCATCATGATGTAAAATGGTTTATTTTCCTGCTGCTATCATTGGTTAGGTTGCCTCTGCAGCTTTAGAAGAAGTAATTATATTGAGGGAGTAGGAGGGGAGAAGACTGAACACAAGGAAAGATAGAAAATGGACATAAGTTTTTGGTAGGAGGTAAAGTACTACCTAGTGATATGGTATCAGCAAACAGAAAGAGGCCATCGTGAGAGTCCCAGTGGTAGGGAATGGCCATTGAACTTTAGAAACAGTGAAGTCACACAATGCATTTGAGCGATTTCCTATTCTGTACTATAGTAAACTTCCCTTTTATTCAAATTTTCAGATGGGGCACCTGGGTGTCTCAGTGGTTGAGCATCTAGATGCCTTTGGCTCAGGTTGTGATCCTGGGGTCTGGGATTAGAGTCCCGCATCAGGCTTCCTGTGAGGCGCCTGCTTGTTCCTCTGCCTATGTCTCTGCCTTTCTCTCTGTCTCTTATGAATAAATAAATAAATTAATTACTTAAAAAATTTTCAGGAAAGCCTATTATATAGTAGCCTTGACTTAGACATTTCGTTGGGAGAATTAAAGAGGACAAAGCTGGGCAAAGTCATCCAAAAAGAGTTGGGGTCACCAGTAAGAATCGATGAGAGATAATCAAGAATTCCTCTGAGAACAGGAAATGTTAAAGACTCTAACTCCCCAACCACGGGGACATTATACACGTTTATGTATGTATAAATAGAATGCAAATACGTTTTAGTAAACCTTGTTAGTCTTGATTTTTACTTTCTTTATATTTTTCTATATCTTCCAAACCTATACATTGAACATGCATTATTTTCATAATATAAAAAGACAGTACATATTTTAAAAAACAAAAACTTTACCACCTCAGATAGTCACCTTTAAATTGTAGATCTCCTGATTGAGAGCAATATAGTTGTTGCTTATGTATAATTCAATCAGAGTAAGAGCTTTTTGTAAACCACTCAATGAAGTTATTCTGTTGTTCTCAAGAGAAAGGGAGTGAAGATGAAGCATGTTATCAAAAGTATGTTTTTCCAGACCAGTGAGAAGATTATTATTTATGCTGAGGCGGGTTAATTTAGTCAGCCTGGAAATGCCTAGAAAAATAAGCAAATACAAGAAAAAATTCAGATAGCACTGAAAAGCTCATATAAAAAATGGCTGGCCATTTTACTCTTTCTCTTTAGACTCTATAGTATTAGCTATCATTGTTTTAACTTCTGTTTAAGATGGATATAATGTATTCCAGCTAATATATTAAATTCCGGTTTTGGATTTCTAAGTAGACTCAGTCTTACGTGTTAAGGGAAGCTATTATGTAGGAAATACTGAGTTTTGCTTTCAAATAACCTTCAAATAATATAATTAAGATTTTCATCATCATAGTCACACAAAGCTAAAAAAAAATCACCAGCCCCCATTTTAAAACATTTAAAATAAAGCACTAGATACACCACTTTGGAAAGTATTCCTCATTGTGGCATCTTTTGTATTAAAAAGAACCATTTGGCCTAATTCTACCTTTAGATGCTTAAAAGTACTTCAAGACAGAATTTTATTTTATTTTATTTTATTTTTTTAAGACAGAATTTTAGAAAATGCCACCCCTTACTACCTCTAGCTCTTATGAATACTAGGTACTGGAGGCACTTTTTAACTATATGTAGGTAGGATGGTGCAAGTTGAAAGATGAGAACTTTGGGAGTCAGAGTTTGTTCCAAAGTATTACTAGATTTGGGATCATAGGTATATCATGTAAAATGTTGTAATTTCTGTGCTTTGTTTTCCTCATCCATAAAAAGAATGTACTAAGGGGAGCCAGGGAGGCTCAATCGGTTGGGCATCTGACTCTTGATCTCAGCTCAGTTTTCTATCTCCTGACTGTGAGTTCAGTCCCCATGCTGGGCTCCACACCTAGCTTACTTTAAAAAAAAAAAAGGACAGACTGAAATCTGCTTCTTTTTTTTTAAATTTATTTTTTATTGGTATTCAATTTGCCAATATATAGAATAACACCCAGTGCTCATCCCATCAAGTGCCCACCTCAGTGCCTGTCACCCAGTCACCCCCACCCCCCCCCCACCTCCCCTTCTACCACCCCTACTTCATTTCCCAGAGTTAGGAGTCTTTCATTTTCTGTCTCCTGCTTCTACGGGGTTATAGAATCAAATGGAATGGCATTTGGAAAACATCATTTATAGTTTTGGCAAATACATTTTGTGTATGCTGGATTTTCACACCAGCCTTCATCATGGGACTACGCAATGCTAAATTAACCTGATCTAGGGCAAGTTAGGATAAAACCATCACAGCAAAAAATCCTTAGATGGATATTAAACCTATCTGTGTCTGGAGAAAAGAAAAGAAATACCTGTTAAAGTTGAGTGAGGTAAAACTATCATCTCTGAAAAATGGGTATAGGAAAAATATAGGTTAGAGGATTCTTCCCTTCAGTAGGCTTATGGATGAGAATAAAAAGGAAACCAGGTTCTCATCATACATACAAAGCAAAACTAACACCTATTGTATAGGAATGGAAGACTAGTGATGGTTCTAAAGACAGATGTCTGAGCTACTCCCAGGTTTACTCAATTGAAATCTACAAAGGAGAGGCCTGTGAATCTGTATATTCAATAAGTTTCCCAAGTGATTCTGATGATCAAGTAAGTTTTAGAAGCAGATTGTTAAGAGTAAAAATAAAGTATAACAAATGTTATACATACTGTTTTTTAAAGATGTTTATTACTTGATTTTGCATATGTAATTTTTTGAAATAGAAATTTTCTATTTTATGAAAAAGCACACACACACACAAGCTGAAAAGAATCCAACAATTCAAAAGTGAGTAAAGTATAAATTAAGTCTCTTCCAGCCATGATTTTCCAGATCTTACCTTCTCTCCTTGACAAGAACAAACATGTTAGTGAAATGCACAACCAGAAATATTCTATACCTAGATAAACCTAACATTAGTAAAGCTGCTCAACAATACTTCTTTATATGGATCCCTATAAAAGGTTATATAGTACATTTGCTTTTCAACCTCTAGTGAATAAAGTTTTCATTTTTGTTAAAGTCTTCACATTTCCAAATGTAACTTTAATTCCATATTTTGAAAAATGAACTGGGCTGCTTTATCTTTTTCAAAAGCACACTTCATTCATTCATTCATTCTTCACATTCTATAGATATTAATTACTGCCTAGTTTGTAATGCGCTAGGTTTGGTAATAGGTGGTAGACACTGTCACAGAAGAGAGGAGAGGAAAGTTAGAGGAGGTAAAAGTCTGCTAGCTGGGCTCATTACGTATAGCAACTGGTCACAGATCCTACCAGCACGAGTGTAGAACGCTCTGCCCCAAACCTTCTTGGAACTTCTCTAGACATCTTCCTCCTCAGACTCAGAAATTCTGTCCTCAGTGTTATTCATTGTTTGCTCTTGTTAATTAGACGTTTATACTTTAAGATTTTCAAATTCTCAGATACCTTCTATCTTTGAGATGCAGTTTCCATCCAATGTGAGCTCTTCCAAGTTAACACAAGATTCTAAACCTTCCATTTTGGTGAGATTATTGTTGCTGAATGATGCCCATTTCAAATTTTCCAATTTTTCTAAGTTTGTGATTTCAAAGAGATGTTGCCCATCTAAATTTAAAGCAGTTATCTGTAGAATAATTCACATTTTATATTACTTCTGAATCTTATCAATAAACTCAGTGCTACAAAAAGGCTAATGAAATAATTAGTGACATCAAAGGAATTAAAAACACAGTGAAGCTTACAATAGAGTAAAATTTGATAATATTATAACTCCAAGAGGACTTATATGGTTTTATGGACACTGTGCTGTGCCAGATTCACACCAAAGTGAAAGACTTGTCCCAGCTGCTGAGAGTGCTGCTAGCAGAAAGCCTTTGGCTGTCAGTGCCTTTTGGGACAGCCTCAGCTGCACAGAGCTGTTTTGACCAAGGTCATGCTTTTTCCCAGGCTGGACCACATCCAACAATAGAGGGATATAAAGGCCTGGCCATCTCAACCCAACCTGGGGCAAATTTATAAGGCCATTAATTCTAAAATTCACTGTGGGGTCAGCCAGAGCTGTCACTGGGCCTGTATCACAGCTAAATAAATATATATAAGCCATATATATATATATATATAAAATCTGGTAATAAAAATAATGTATAAGGCTGCTTTGTGCAGCAAAAAGAAGCTGGTGGTGCTCTATAACCCTTTCCCTTATCCTTGGCTGAATTCTGACCAGTTTCCCTAGTCCAATGCCAGGATTCTTAATTTCTTTTACATTGCTGCCCAAACTTTTGGCTTGATTTCTGGTTCTGAGCTTTAATGCTTGCCTGCTTATTTTGTATTACCAAAACATACCTTTTGGTCTTACAGTGTATCTTTATCTTAAATCTCCAGTTTTATGATGACCACCATTAATGCCTAGTCCCTGTGACATTACCACTCATGACTTGACCTCTCTGTCCATTTTATTTTTTAAATTTATTTTTAAAAAAGATTTTATTTATTCATGAGAGACATGGAGAGAGAGGTAGAGACATAGCCAGAGGGAGAAGCAGACTCCTCGCAGGGTGCCTGATGTAGAACTCAATCCCTGGACCTTGGGATCATGCTCTGAGCTGAAAGCAGACGCTCAACCATTGAGCCTCCCAGCCATCCCTCTCATTTGGCTTTTCCAGTTTTCTGCCCCTTACCTCTTTGTACCCTCTTTATGATGCACAGACCAAAGCTGACTAAAAATCAACTGAATTAAGTTTTTATATTAGGTTTAATAGAATTAGCTTTTACCTTCAAGTACCAATTTCCACTCAGATGTAAATGTGGTCCTAACTTGGAAATCTGTGTCAGAATTTTGGCAGAAGGCCATATACTAAGTATCCGTGGTCTCTCCTCTTTAATACTAGAATGCCGTAAGAGAGATAACTAATAAAATAAAAAACACATGATGAATAAAGGAAATGGCATAAAGAAGGGTCATTTATATACAGTTAAAAGTATTGTTTCCTAGATGAGTGGCCCAATGTATAATCTTAAAATGTGTTTTTTTCTTTGCCTTAAAATGTTTTCAGTATCTAGATATATGTTATGTATTTTACTTTTTGTATTAGCAGATATTTAACCATTAGAAAATAATATTTATAGAACGATTAAAGGATTGCTGTAATACAAATATCCATATAATCTATCCATTAAACAAGTTCCAGAGCTAGAATATTCCTCCCTGTGTGCCCATCCTAATCCTTTTCCTCTCCTTCCCCTCAGAAGCTATCACTCATCTCCCATGAATCAATCAATGACCTAAGAAGCAAATGATCTCCAATTTTATATCTACCATTCATTTGCTTTATAGACCTATGTTTGTGCCCATACATAATATATCATTTAGTCTCATACATATTGGAACCTAATGCACATTGAATAATAAATACATATTCTTCTATGGGTTGCTATTTTGTTCAACATTGTGTTCATGAGATTCATTTGTGCTGCTGCATGTGGTTGTAGTTCATTCATGTGTCACTGCTCTCCAGTATTTCCTTAGTGATTCTCCCATCAATGAACACTGGGGCTGATTTCAGTTTTTCACACTGTTGATATGAATATTCTTGACTCCTGTTGCATACATGCAAGAATATCTTTAGCGTATATACAACTTGCTGGGTTTTAGGGGAAATATATATTCAGCTTTCCTAGATAATGCAAAATTATTTTCCAAAGTGGAAAATACAGTTTCCAACTGTAACTTTTACTTCAAATTTTTGCTAAAACTTGATATTGTCAATAAAAAGAAATAATTCCTGAAGAAGAGTTGGGGATTTACCCTACCAGAAATCAAAACTTACTAAAATTGCCAACTGGTGGCTATAATTGGTAGATTATGTGGTTTTAATGTTTATTTTCTTGAATGCTAATGTGGTGAAGCATCCTTTCCTGTTATTTGGCTGTTCTGATTTCCTCTCCAGTATCTTTTGCCTTTTTTTCTGTTTGGTTGTCTTTTTTCGGATATGTTCTGAATATGTAAATAACATCTTTTGTCAGTTAGATGTGTTGCAAATTTTTCTCCCAGTATGTAGCTTGCTTTTTCTCTTTCTTTATGGTGTGCCCTTTATGGAACAGATATATTAATTTTAACGTAGACAAATCCAGTCTTTTATATTTATGTTCTTGTTTTCTTGAGTAATAAATTCTTCTCTCATTCAAAGTCATAATGATAATCTCTGATCTTTACTTCTAAAGCATTCTTGATTTTGACTTTTACAGTCAAGTCCTTAATGGACCTGTCCCAGTGCCTTTTATTGACTAACCTCCCTGATCTGTAAAGGTAGCTCAGTTTGTTATTTATCAAGTTTCCGTGTATATATGGGTCTACATTGGTTCTGTTCTCTTGGTCTGTGCCAAATCTACATTTTTTTTTAAAAGTAGGCTCCACACCCAGCATGGAGGCCAATGTGGGGCTTGAATCATTGACCCTGAGATCAAGACCTGAGCTGAAAATCAAGAGTCAGACACTTAACCAACTGACCCACCTAGGTGCCCCAAGTCTATTGTCTTCAGTGATTTTGTAAGTTTTGATTTCTGGTAGGATAAATCCCCAGCTCTTCTTCAGGAATTAAATATATTTTTATTGACAAAGGAAGTTCTTTCCTTCATTTTGAATAGATCCCAAATTAAACACCATATTAAGGAACTAATATTCAAATATCTCACAAAGAGTAAATAGCTAGAGAACTAGAGTAAAGATATTTAAGATTAAGCTACTTTGGCCAAAGTATAGCATTCTCAATCTGGATAATATGAACTTTCTCCATGCACCCCAAGTTAATAGGTTATGTGTTTTTTATTTTGTTTTTTGCCAGATACATATCATATCATTACTAGGTAGGTAGTTCACTAAGTGCTTTATTAAGGCCTCTAAGCTTACCTTATCCACAGAAAGTTATTTTCACTTCAATAAAGGACTCTGGTGAGTTCAGGTTGACTAGGAAAAAAAGTTACCCTAGAGGCATTTTTGTTGATTTTTAGGGTAGTGCATTAGGGATAAGTATCCACACAATCAGCTGGTATTTAAACGGGATATATTTAAACAGGAAAAAAAGTTCAGGTGTATGATTGTTATATATTAACTGACTTTTTTATTAGAATGCTAAGAGAGAATAGAACATCTTAATAACAAAGCAAGAGTATGGACAATATAATTTGTATATTCTAAATTGCACAGGAAATATTAGACAGTAAAACCCAACCTGAGTAATCTTTGTTCCAGTAATAAATTTCATAGCTGCTGTTGCTTCTTCTTCAGAAATGAGGAGTCCATCTAAATGAGTGAGAGTCTTTAATCTGCCAATAACACTCAGCCTTAATGTGGCTGGCTTGGGAAAAATAACAAAAAGTTAATTTTTACAAAATATATATAATTATGGCATGGAAAGGAGTGCTTCTTCATTCCTTCCCATGTAACTCAAAATTATGCATCTCCCACTTTATTAGATATATCTACAAATAAGGGATTAACTTAGTTCTTTAATAGCTGAACTTAAATTATATTTAAGAACTAATCTGTTTTGTTTGAAGGTAGATGGCTCTATTCTTATGAAGGAAGGGAAGTCCTATAACCTGTTGAAAAGTATGGTGAAAAAAGTGTTCAGAGAATTGCAGTGTCTCTGCTTATCCAGATCAGCAGTTAATCAGCTCTATTTGTGATTCTGTATCGATCTTTGACATTTAGTTTGGCAACAGGAAGATAGCTGTACTATGTTCAGGCACATTCTGGGTTTACTTTGGCAAAAGAAAAATATCCTTCAATTCTTCTGAGCAAAAAGGAAGAGATACAACAATGTAAACACAGTAATATGGCAAATTTAATAGAACCAACCATTAGCCTTTTTTGAAAACGTTGAACACAGTCATATATATTTTTGAAAAGCAAAGGAGGATTTTTGAATATATAAAGTTGGGGCTTATTTTAAATACTTGAAGATTCTTAAACCTAACTATTGATACTGAAATTTCTAGCATGAATCTATGTCTTTTTGTGATGAGAAGAAAATAAGTGTTCAATCAAATTTCCATTTACAGCAGAACATTAGCCTTTATAATACAGGTTTATCATGGGAAGTGACAAATTTGTTCCCCTGTAATGGTATGTCTCTGTCACTGTATTCTATTATCCTTGACCCCACTGCCTCATTACCATAGGTTTTAGCACACTGAACTATATAAATTCTCCCAAGGATTGTAAATGGCAGTGGTATCTAACGCTCTTTAAGCCATAATACTCTCAAGCTATTAGAGCTTATCAAAAAAATCTTTTCTTAGGTAATATTTGATTCATTTGATCACTACACTAAATTCAGCTTATGAAATACTTAAAGGAATTCTAACAAAACACAGATAGTTTGCCTATTTCTGGCTATTACTGAATAGTAGTAAGAAACTGGCTTTGAAATAAAAATGATCGTTTGCTTTTTTATAAACACATCTGCTGCATACCTTTTGCCATGGATTATGCCTAATATCAAGAGTAAGAAGGCTTGTGGTGTGTTTGTATAACATATTTATTTCATCACCAGATTTTTTCAGTTGATTCCAGCTCAAGTCTAAGTGCTTCAGTTTCATCAGACCTCTAAATCCCTCCAGGGTTATCACATGGTTATGGCTTGCATCCAAATATTCAAGGTTATACTGCAAAACATACAAACAGAAGTGGTGCAAAAAAGGATCATAGATTGTATTTACAGAGTTATTTTCTCTAAGATTCACTAAGTACTTTATATAATTTTTGGTAATTCTTACAGAAAACCTACAAAGTAGATATATTGCAATTATGGTATCAGTCTATGTATTATCCCAAAGAGCTACAGGCATTTTATTTGTAGACTTTTCTTAATTCTCAATTCACCCTTATAATATAGAGTGACCGTGTTTGTTTTCATAGAAAAGAAGGTGAAGAGTAACTGATAAGATAATTTGTCCCTAACAAACAAAGAATTACACATCATGCTCTCTGGGCACTGACTTATACCATTAAACCCATACATAGTCTGGCTAAAAAAGGTTCATCTTTAGAGGTAGAAATTAGGCCTATTCTATAATTCTCTCTTTTAAAAGTCCATGACTTTTAATAACTTGAAAATCATTAAATTTATGCACATTCTGAATTGGAAATTTGGGAAATATAAATAAATTGAAAGAAAAATAGAAAGCACATATAATTCTATTGATCAGAAGGAACCACTGAAAATCTGTTTTTAAATTATATGCACATATTTTCTTACATAAAACAGACTGTATTATATAGAAATTTGTATCCCTTTAACATTCACACATAATTAAATATTCTTCAAAATTGTTTTTCACAATTGTATAATATTTTAATCAGTGAATTATTAGGATTATTTTAAACATTTTACTATGAACAATTATGTGGCTTTAATTATTGGCAACATGACAACAAACATCCATAATCATGATACTTTAACTAAGACTCTACTATTTTTTCAGAAAAGATTTTTAGAAATGAGATTATTAGTTTTAAGGATTTCTATATTCTTAGATTTTTTTTTTCTTTTACATTTTCTTTTTCTTTGAAGTAAGCTCCATGTCCAGTGCAGAGCCCAATACAGGGCTCAAACTCATGACTGTGAGCTGAGATCAAGAGTCCGATGCTCAATCAACTGAGGCATCCCTATATTGTTAAGATTTTTGATAAATGCTGCTAAATAATTTTCAAGGAAGTTTGTACCAATTTTTTCTTCCAACAGTAGAATATGGGAATGGTCATTTTCTTAAATACTAATTGAACTGCCTTTTTAAAATTTACATTGCTTATTACCAGTGAAGTTGAACATCTTTCCTAAGTTTTGAATTAGTCATTAAAATTTTTTTTTGTTTATTGTGTTTCTTATCTTTAGCCATTTATCTGTTCAGATCTTCATCTAATTATTTTTAAGAAGTCTTTAAGATTTCAGGGGCAACTGGGTGGCTCAGTTGGTTGAGCATCTGCCTTTGGTTCAGGTCATGATCCCAGAATCCTGGGATAGAGTCTGGCTTTGGGCTCCTTGCTCAGCAGGGAGAATGGTTCTCCATCTCCCCATCCCCTCTCTCCTCTTGGTTGAGCTCTCTTTTTCTCAGATAAATAAATAAAATCTAAAAAAAAAAACAAAACAAAAAAAAAGAAGTCTTTAAGACTTTAATTTGTTACAAATAAAATTTTCTTTTTTTAACATTTTATTTATTCATTTGACAGAGAAAGAGGGAGGGCGCACAAGCAAAGGGGAGTGGCAGGCAGAGGGAGAGGGAACCATACGTCATAAAAAGATAACTGCCTTCTTTCCTTGAAAATGGGTATGGGGCCTTCATGTTTATATTCTCACAAGATAAAATAGACTCTATGAACTCGGTAGATATTCATGGAACAATATTTTCAGTTTGGTAGCAGGGGTCTTATTATTTTTGTACTTCAGTTTGTCTTTCTTAAATTATAATACACTAAAGCCAGCTTACAAAGACTGAAACCTACAACACCTCTTTTCAGTATTCTTAGAGATAAGGTTCATTCTCTAAGTATAAATTAGCTCTCTCTAGACATCAGGGACACTTTAGCAATATATTTTTCATTGGAAAAGATAAAATGGAACTATTATCTCAAAAAAATTAGCACATAATCTACATTAAGATTGCAAATAGCCATACATATCTGTCTTTCTCTGGCCAACTCTGACTGTGGTGGAACTATTTTCGGAGAAAAAAAAAATCTCTTCCTGTTCCTTTCTCTTAGATACTCTCTTTCCCTGATAGTTCAGGTAAGAGAATGACAAACATGCAGCTTAGGACTTTTAAATTTATCTTATATGGATGTCTTGTTTAGAGTTTTAAAAACTCTATAAATATCATACTGTGTATATCTTTTTCCACCATTAATGAAGCCTAAGTCTTCCATTATATAAGCAATGTTAGGTTGGGTATTTTGATTTAAAAGTCAAGGTCTGGATGATGAACATTTAAGAACAATATATTTACTTTCTGCAACCTAGTAGAAGCAACTTCTAACACACAAGAAGGGAAACTCTCCATGTTAGAGACATGCTTAAGGGAAATGATAATAAACATGAGATATCTCAAAAGCAAATTAAAAAATTTAAAAGATAGGGATGCCTGGGTGGCTCAGTGGTTGAGCGTCTGCCTTTGGCTCAGGGCGTGATCCCAGTTCGGGAATCGAGTCCCATATTGGGCTCCTTCCCTGCTTCTCCCTCTGCCTATGTCTCTGCATCTCTCTCTGTCTCTCATGAATAAATAAATAAAAACTTAAAAAAAAAACTTAGGGGGATTCCTGGGTGGGTCAGTGGTTTAGTGCCTGCCTTTGGCCTAGGGCGTGATCCTGGAGTCCTGGGATCGTGTCCCATGCCGGGCTCTCTGCATGGAGCCTGCTTCTCCCTCTCTCTCTCTCTCTCTCTCTCTCTCTCTGTTTCTCTCATGAATAAATAAAAAGCATAAAAAAAAACCTTAGAAGACAATAGGAATGACAGGCAAGTGATGAAATTAGATCATAACCTTTTATAATGCCAGGATAAACATAATTCATATATTTTTTAAAATTATTTTATTTATTTATTTGACAGAGAAATAGAGAAAGCCAGAGAGCACAAGTTGGGGAAATGGAGAGGAAGAAGGAGAAGCAGACTCGCCACTGAGCAGGGAGCCTGATGCAGGGTTCTATCCCAGGACCCTGGGATCATGACCTGAGCCGAAGGCAGACGCTTACCTGACTGAGCCACCCAGGCATCTCCATAATTCATATTAAACATACATACAAAGCTCAGTACTGGCAGCACGTTTTCAATCTCTCTGAAACGCACATGAAAACAGAATAAATAGATAAAACCCAAATTCTATGGACATTTCTAACAAAGTTACGTGACAAGGTAGCCTCATAAGCCCCCAAAGAAGTTGTAAGGATAAACCACCAACAATAAGATCTACATAGTATCCATGTCCATGTGAGAGGAAGAAGGAAGTATCAGGGCAGTATCTGATCCTAAGAAGAAAAGAGCCCCCATATAGCCAGCCAATGTTTCCTGGAAAGTATGGGAACCAATATGATACAGCTGGGAGGAGTTTTGCCAAATGAACACCTGGGACCCACAGGAGAAAGGTCTGAAGCAGCTGGAGTGGTATAGCACTTACAAACCCTAACACTGCCCTACAAAGGCTCCCTCCTAGAACAGAATCCTTCTCAAAGAAGCAACTGTTGAGGTTAAGTCAAAAATTAAACAGGCAAAAAAAGAAAAAAGAGCAAAAGAGAGGAGAGAGAGAGAGAGAAAGAGAGAGAGAGATATATATAGAGAGAGAAAGTAGAAGGGAATAGAATAGAAAAGAAGGAGGAGGAGGGGGGGGAGAAGAAGGAGGAGGAGGAGAAGGGAATAGACTCAGGAAATCTCACTACAGGTTTTTTTTTTTTAAGCCCATATAAACAAGAGAGGGAGATCTGTGAAGGTAGGAAAGCATTCCCAAACCTCACTTCATTTCAAAAGTTAAAAAAAAAAACTAACTTCACTAAAAAATGAGCAACAGAAAAGTATTGAGATAAAATCGCAGACAAAGCTAGGGAAGCTAGCACAGGAGTGGGAAGGAGAGGGAGGAAGATGGGGGTGTAGAAAAAGAGAGAGACATTGGTGTGGGCAATAAAAGTACACCAGAAAGATATGCTCGAAATTTATGACTATTAACTATTTTAAGACAAGCAAAAAGATGTTAATGATACAAAACATAAAATAACAAATATGGATTAGAAAAACTCAGCAGTGAGGTAAAAGAACCCGGAAAAGAATTTGAAATAAAATAAAAGCATTTCAGAAACAAAGACTAAATAGTCAAACACAAAAGCAATTAAACACAATAGATAATGCTTTGACATAGAAGGTAAAAAAAAAAAAGAAAAACTATAAAATCAAATCAATTTGAAACTTTAAGAGATAAAAAGGACTCAAGAGAAAGTGATAGACAGTGAAGATAGCTAAAGATTCAGCATATGGATAATGTGAATCCCTGAAGAAAACCAAAGTAAGGAAACAGAAAAATAGCTAAAAACTTCCAGTTTAAAAAAAGAAAAGAAAGGGGGTACCTGGGTGGCTCAGTTGGTTAAGCATCCGACTCTTGGTTTCAGCTCAGGTCATGGTTTCAGCTCAGGTTATGGCTTCAGGGTCATGGGATTAAGCTCCAGTCGGGCTCTGTACTTAGTGGAGAGTCTACTGGAGATTCTCCTTTTCTCCCCATCTCTGCGCCTCCCCTCACTAGTGCTTGTTCTCTCTTTCTCCTAATTTATTAAATAAAATCTAAAAGAAAGAAAGAAAGAAAGAAAGAAAGAAAGAAAGAAAGAAAGAAAGAAAGAAA
The DNA here is from genome assembly GCF_018345385.1 of Vulpes lagopus. Lineage (NCBI taxonomy): Eukaryota > Metazoa > Chordata > Mammalia > Carnivora > Canidae > Vulpes > Vulpes lagopus. The sequence goes on from NC_054829.1 coordinate 38,392,963, forward strand.
GAAAGAAAGAAAGAAAGAAAGAAACTAGGGCTCCTTGAAGAAATAGCTGATCCCATGTCTACAAAGAAAATACAGAAAATGTATGTGGAATATCTTTTATGCCAGGCGGTAAAGAAGCTATCAGAGACCACTAGGATCATGGCAAAAGAAACTAACTTTAAGATGCTCCCATTGGCTAAGTATGAGACAATCTGAGCTTCAATCACGATAATAATTGCAATGGATGGACTCTCATCAAATCTATTTAAGTCTCTCCATTCCTAGTGATATTAAAAAAGGAATTGCTCATCTTTGGGAAATCACAAAGAACCAATTCATTATCTTCAAAATTGGTAAATAAAAGCAAATAAGCATCTATTCTGCACTTTTTTCCTTTTTCTTTAGGTAATTCCTGCACCCAGCATGGGGTTCAAACTCACAACCCAAGATCAAGAGTTGCACACTTTACCGACTGAGCCAACCAGGTGCCATTATTCTGCATTTTCTGTATGACTGGTACCACTGGTAACCAACTAACAGATAAGGGGAAATGTCTACCCAAAAATATTCCAACTAATATATGAAAAAGAAATGATGGAATAAGAATATTGCCATTTTGTAATCATTGATGAATTAATGGATATAGGCATTAATAATAGCTACTGGCATCAGAAAAGTAAGTCAACAAGGATCTTCTGCTTCCTACACAGTCTTGCCAGAGGAACAGAACCCGAGTCCCAATCTTGGATCTAGTTGCTAGTTTACAGAAAATATGGTGGGTGGAGGGCATGTAGGGTTTTATTATAAGCAAATCAGCAGAGTCCAGACCGTGGGACACTTTGGGGATTGGAAGGTTGAAGTATTTCTACAGATAAACTATGGGGAGTGAAAAGGGACAGAGGGAATAGAAAGGAAATATATAAGGAAATCTATAAATTAAAAGAGATTTACACAATTTTTAGGATAGCAAAACCAAACTGGGGATATGCTTTTGGGTGATGGAAATACGGGGGGAAATGCAGGGAGAGGATTACCATAAAGTCAAGATAATGATTTCTTGAAGGGAAGGGGAACATATAGAAGGGGCTTATGATGTAGGTTACAAATTTCTATTTCTTGACCTGGGTGCTAGAAACAAGCAAATTCACCTTATAATAATTTACTGAACCACATGCTATGTAGTTTTTAGTATCTGTGTTTTATTTTACAATAAAAAGGTGAAAAAATACACATAGAGTACCTCCTCTCTCTGATCACCCCTAACATCCCCACAGTCATTGTTTGAGACATTTATTTATACATCAGATACCTGATGTTTGAGAAGTTTATATCTAGCTACCTTTGCTAATCTTAAAGTTTGAAAATACCACTTGGGCATAAAAATCTGTCCAGTTCTCTTGTCTGTAAAATGGCCACAGTCGTATTAATCCAATAAATAGGCTGTGTAACTACGAAGTTAAAAGAAAATCTTTTGGGCAGCCCGGGTGGCTCAGTGGTTTAGTGCTGCCTTCAGCCCAGGGCGTGATCCTGGAGACCCAGGATCGAGTCCCATGTCAGGCTCCCTGCACAGAGCCTACTTCTCCCTCTGCCTGTGTCTCTGCCTCTCTGTGTCTCTCATGAATAGATAAATTTAAAAAAAATTTTAAAAATAAAAGAAAATCTTTCCATCTAAGAGGACAATGAAACTGTGCTGCAAATTATATGCTGAGCAGCTGGCTAAATTCACTCACTATCCAAGTGCCTTGTGTGACTTAAGAGTTTACTTTTTTTTTTTTTTAAGATTTTATTTATTTATTCATAGAGAGACACACACAAAGAGGCAGAGACACAGGCAGAGGGAGAAGCAGGCTCCACACAGGGAGCCCGATGTGGGACTCAATCCCGGGTCTCCAGGATCACACCCTGGGCTGCAGGCAGCGCTAAACCGCTGCACCACTGGGGCTGCCCCAAGAGTTTACTCTTTTCAAAAAATATTTATTTATTTTCAAGAGAGAGGGGGAGAGAGAGAGAATCTCGAGCAAACTCTCTATTGAGCCCAATTTGGAGCTCAATCTCAGGACCCCAAAATCACGACCTGAGCCGAAATCAAGAGCTGGATGCTTAACTAACTGAGCTACCCAGGCACCCCAAGAGTTTGCTTTTTAAATTTTGTGCCTAAGCAAAATCATGACTGTCATTAACCTCTGGAACCACTGGAAAATCATCAGAAAAAAAGTTAAATAAAAAATGCCAATGATTTACATGATCTTGGGACCTCTATTAAAGTACTTTTTTTCTTCACCTACATATCAAACCCAGACTATCAGGGATTTGTTAAACAGGACTTCAGCTTACTAAAAGAAACAAGGATGAGGATTTAGTACTAAAAATTAAGGTCAGTAAGCAAAGCAACAGATCCCACCACAGTGGGAGAAACAGCAATGTAAGGGCTTTGATATGGTTGAAAGGAGGTAGGGAATGAATAAGAGCTGAGAATGACAATATATTCTGAAAAGTTAGGTCAGTGGCTTGGGGCCTTTATCTATTAAATTGATAATTTTATTTTACTTAAATAATTTCAAAAGGACAGTTCTTACCAAGTGGTATACATCATCTAAACAAGTAAATTCATTAAAGCTGATATTAAGTTTTCGAAGTCCTGTTAACTTGGAGAGATCTTTAAGTTTACTCAAGCTGTTTCCATGGAGATTCAGACTCTGAAATAAAATGAAATGTAAATAAAAAAATAAGATTATGTTCTACATCATAGTTATTTAAATAACATTAAGAGAGAGCCAATAAGAAATAAATCTAATGTATGGTTTTAGAAGGTAGAGTTTATAATAGCATTATTGGACCCTGTTCTGGATTGATTTGCTTTTCCACTTGGTCTAAAAATTCTTTTAGAAAACAGGTAAATACATTGTTAAAGTATTTACTGGGGCATGTCTATTTCTCAGGCTAGCCAGCGAACAATGTAGGCCCTGAGGATTTGGGGTATTGATTAGGATACCTCTCAAGAGAGAAGATGGCAAGGCTGTACCTTGACTGCAGGAAACTGTAGGAGGGCACTGGACTAAGGAGCAAAGGGTGAGGATGTGAAAGCAGGAGGACAGATGCTCAAAGGAGGAGGCAGGAAAGTGTTTTCCATAATCAGAGATTGGCCTAGACTTTCCCTGTCCATTTGATCCTGGGCTCAATATGAGTAAGTGTTATTACAGTTTTACATTTGGGGATATCCTGATGATGACATATTTTTCTGTCTTTAGACAAAACCATTGTGAATGATATCAAGTGAAGGTTACATTTATGCATAGTCTACAGCATAAGTAGTGGCACAAGAAAATATATTAATATAATTGACTGCAATATTCACAACAAATGGGTATTATAAGAAAATCAAGTGTCTACCTCCCAACTCTCTTCACTCACCACAACCATCTTATACCTTATTATACTGTGGACATAACATACATTCCTGGCAGGGAGAAACATCTAAATGTCATATAGTTGTCAAAACTTGGTTAAATAAATTGTTAAGAAATTGTAAGATCAATTTACGCAGAGTAGTTTATTCTACAGGTCACATATAGGTAACATCTATGATAGATTCTACAGATACCTTTTGCTTAACATGTCCAAAATGAATTCATCATTTTCCCTATATATATATGTCTGGCAGTCTATTTTTTTGGTCCTGATTAAGTTTCACTGTCCAACAGATATTGTTGACTACTCCCTTTACCTCTTCTCCATATACATTTGATTCTAGAAATGCTTCTCAAACCATTACCACTACAAGTGCCTAGTTTAGACTACTATTTGTCCTTTGGACCACTGCTGTAGTTTCCAATGGATATCTATACATCGGTCTGACAAATCTAACCACAAATTGCCAAAGCTGAGGTCTTTAAAAACACAGAACCTGTTCCTTAAAGAAAATGTAAAGTTTATAATTTGCTTTCAAAAATCCATCCTGTTGTGGTATAACCTCCTACTCTTCTAGCCAGAGCTTCATTTATCTTCCTTGTATTCCAACCTACACCTTTACCCTCCTACCAGCAGTCATCCTATGGTTCCCTGATAACTCTAGGATCTTTCAAACCATGGGCTTCTAGATAGAGTAATTCCTCTGCCTAGAAGATGTAAACAACTAAATTTCTCGTATCCTTTGAAAATCTGCACAAAACTTTTCTCCTTCTGTGGAGCTCTCCCAGCAACCTCAGGCTTTCTATGTTTGTTTACATATCTGTCTCCTTCACTAAAATGATGTCCTTGAGACAGGGAAAATAACTAATTCATTTTGAACTCCCAATACTTACCTCATTGCCTAAAACATAGCCAATGCTCCGTAAATGCTAGATGGATTTATCATTGCAAAAGCCAGACATGCAACCAACAACTCTATTTTTCTTATTCAAGTAAAATTAACATACAGTATTATATTAGTTTCAGGGGTATAATGTAATGATTCAACAATTCTATGGTCAATAGAATTGCTCAATGCTCATCAGAATAAGTATACTCTTAATCTCCTTCACATATTTTACCCATCCCTCCCCACCTCTCACCTTTATTTCTAGATATTTTATTTATTTTTATGGATGTCCTCAAAAAACTCCATCTAGTGGAGAAAGCTGAAAAGAAAATAAGAGGTATGTACCCTGAATTTCTCTTACAGTACTGGCACAAAGGAAGGAGAATAAAGGATGTGATGTCTAAACATTCTTATTGTAATATCAAGCATTCTTACTAAAAGCTCTAGAAGGTTTTTCTGGCTTTTCAGCCATATAGGCAAATTTAAGATGAAAAGTTCTTTCACTCTTATGAGTGTTGATTAAATGAAGGCAGTCAGGCGGAAGTTGTGAGCAAGCCAGAGTATTCTGAAGCTTTATACTCACTGTTTTTTTTTATCTTATAAAAGATAAGTTGGTAAGATTATTTTACCAAAGATAATAAAAAGGATCTATTTTATTTTTTGTTTAACTTTTATTTAATCCCTTTAAATCTATAGAAATATTTGTTGTAGAAGCTCAATCCAATGAAAATTCATTTATTAAACCTTTCATTACTAAAGGTTTATTATCAAAAATAAATTACTAACATATGAAATCCTGACATTATAGTGCAGAGACAATAATTTCCCGATACTGTCAGCTCAAAAATTGTTCCTGCAATCACTATACTGTATAATTATGATACAGATGGTGATATTGTCATCACATTATGAAACTTTCCTTCCTCTCTAATAATAACTAAGGTCAAAACGTAATCTTTTAGGCTTTAAGATTTGGTAGATAATGCTGATATAGTTGGACAAAAGCAATCCCATAAACAACTTGAAAAGAGATGTTTTTTAAATATTTTCAGAAGCAAACTCAAAACTATCCACACGTTATTTTAAAAAATATTTTTGCATTCTTTTTGTTTCACACAGTCGCTTGAAAAAACTGTCATCATAAACAAGCGATCTAGAAATGTCACGTTGGAACAATGTGGTTGACTTTCAAGATCAAAATCATTTCTGAATATTTTTTTATCTGTAGCTCAGTACACACATTAAATAGCATCATGTGAGAATAACTTGTTGGGCAGCCTGGTTTAGCTGCCTTCAGTGGTTTAGCGCCGCCTTCAGTCCAGGGCCTGATCCTGGAGACCTGGGATCGAATCCTATGTCGGGCTCCTTGCATGGAGCCTGCTTCTCCCTCTGCCTGTGTCTCTGCCTTTCTCTCTCTCTCTCTCTCTGTCTCTCATGAATAAATAAAATCCTTAAAAAAAAAGAGAGAGAATAACTTGTCTTCTCAAATATTTTTATCAGCATATCAATCAAATATCAATTTGCTTGCTACTTCTGCAGGTTCAATCAAACCCACTTTCTCTGTAATAAACACTTGCTACAAACATTGAAAAGATACTTTTTTTTTTAATGAGTAGCTGAGGTGTGCCAGGTATTGTGCCAGAGAATGGCAGAGCTGATGCTAGTCTACACAGTGTTTATTAGTAAATTAGAAAATGGATTTCATCTTTTCCTTGAGACACCTTTATTTTTAGCTTTTAGAAAATTGTCCGGATATGCTGATTTTGTTAGTACAAAAATTTTATGAAGAATTATCAGAAAATTGTAGTAAAGATACTCTATGACTTCAAGGGTACCCATTGCATATGGCCCTCTTGTGCAATGCATGCTGCACCACCTTACGTTGTTGCCTTGGTACTGAGGATATACATATTGGAGAGCAGCCATAGCCTCCGCTCCTGTGGAATTTACAGTCTAGTAAGGATACAGAGCATATAACAAAGGAATCTGGCCTTGACTCAGAGGTAGGAGAAAAATCTAATGCTTCAGTATAGACCTAAAATGTGTGTGGGAGTTTACCAAGAAAAGGGGATCAGGGGAGAATATTCTATGCAGAGGACTAGCAAATGCAGTGGCTCTGTGTTGGCTGCAGACAAAATGCACATAAGAAACAGAAAGGAGGCTGAAAACAGAGAGCTAAAGAGAGAGTAATATGAAAAGAGACTGGAAATGTAGGCCAGGGATCAGGGCATGCAAAATCGCATGGGCCATATTAAGGACTTTGATTTTATTTTATTTTTTTTTATTTTTGGTTTTATTTTTAAAACAATGGAAAATCATTTGAGGATTTCAAGTAGGAGTGGTGAGGGATGACAGAGATGTCATGATCAGATTTGTTTTTTGAAAATATTGTTTTAGCTTCAACACGGAGAATGAGTTGGGGGCTCAAAGTGAAAGCAGGACAGGGCCTCTGTTGCACAGTTCTAGGAGGCACTCCCTAACTCCCATATTGAGTTATATTCAATCAGATAATGAATGGCACCCAAAGAATGCATTAATAGAATATAATGTGAATTGCATTTTCTGGAGCTGTGCAATGGTATGATGGTAGATTGCAGAGAGTCCTGTTAGAAGGCCAGGCCAGTAATCTAGGTCAGGGATAATGGTAGTTCAGACAGAATGGTAGCAGATTTGAAATAGATAGATCTGAAAGTCAAGGTATGGAGGTAGGCTTAACATCTCAATAGAATTGCCTCAGTATAAAGTAAGTTGCTTCAACAGTAACTCAAATTCTGTTGATTAATTTTGTAAAGATAAAGCTCTGATAGTCTATGTTGATTAATCCTGGAAACTGATTTGAATCTTATCTGTCTTAATCATTTAAAGAGAGCTTATTTGCTATTCAGGAATAAAATACCTTGTAAACTAGAAGGCTGTCCTCTAAGTCTACGCTGTCCTGTAATGGTAATCACTAGTGACATGTGGCTATAGGGAACTTAAAATGTGATCAGTCTGAAAGTGCTTTAAATGACAAATATATTCCAAACATCAAAGACTTAGTTGAAACTATCCGATTAATGACTCTTCATACTGATGGTATACTGAAATGATAATATTTTAGATATATTGGATTAAAATTAATCTTACCTTTTAATTAAAAAATTTTAACACGGCTAATAGAAAATTTAAAACTACACGTATGGTTCATATTCTATTACTATCAGACAATACTGATCTAGATCCACATAAAAGGAAAGCCCAAGGCATTTTTAACTTTTTTTTTCATTTTTAACTTTTGACAATACTGAGGGCTGGCATCACCAGATAGGTGTTTTATTTTTTTTATTTTAATTTTTAAAATTTTTTTAATTTTTAAAGATTTATTTATTTATTTATTCATGATAGACATAGAGAGAGAGAGAGGCAGAGACACAGGCAGAGGGAGAAGCAGGCTCCATGCCGGGAGCCTGACGCGGGACTCGATCCCAGGACTCCAGGATCGTGCCCTGGGCCAAAGGCAGGCGCCAAACTGCTGAGCCACCCAGGGATCCCCCAGATAGGTGTTTTAATATCTTTAGACTTCATATGATAGGTTATGATTCCGAATTGAAGGTTTCCATCCCCAAATTTTATTCCTTATAATACTCACCACAATATGGCTGTAAATGCTAGTCTTGGCAAGAGAAAGAATTGTTTTATCATCCAAACTAGTAAGTTTTGGTCTGGCCTTGATCCTGGGATCCATTTTTATAACTTCATCATCAAATTTCAAATCCTGGGACAATACTGATCCTTCTGAGTTTTTTTTGCTTTCTTCTAGAATAACATTGTTGAATGAGGAAAATAAAGAGTGAGCCTTGACCTAAAAAATTTATTAAAAATATTGAAAATTTGGTTGCTATCATTTTGAACAAGAAATAGGCTATGTAGCAAAGATAAATTATCTTTTTTTCAATTATATAGTAATACCTATGATGATTAGAATCACATTAGGAAATCCATGAGAGTAGATTAAAATTGTGGACTAAGAATAAATGGATTCATCCTCTCCCACTGAAAATTCCTTAAAACTGGCAAAAGTTAATTTTTAGTTTTTCAGAAATGAGAGGGCACCAACAAAAGACTAGAAATTGTGAGATATAAATGAGAAGGGACTGAATTGAATAGGAGGAGAAATGTAACTTGTAGTCAAAACATATATAGGAGATAATCACTTTGAACAACAGACCCAGAGAAACTTGGTGTTCACAGTGAATAGGTAAAATAGCAGTAGGATGTTCGAGGTAATTAATAGGTAATTAAATAATTATGGTAAGAACTGTAGATGAATGAGCACAAACAACATAAACAGAAATGGCTCTACAAAAAACTAAAAGGTCCATAAGAGAATTTTTTAAAATCCGGGAGAATAAAGCATTTAGAATAGACTGCTATAGGAAAGAATAAACACTTTAGAGTCAAAATGAAAACAATTCACGAAAGAAAGATAATCAATAAATGCTCAGAGAAACCAAAATGGATATGGCAGCAGATCAAATCAGCAAGGTGAGGCTATTATTAAGGAAATCTTCCAGAACAGAGAATTTAAAAATGGAGGTGTGTAAAGTATGAGAGAAAAAAATTTTAAAGTCATGGAAGATCAACTCAGAATGTCCAATGTTTAATCAAGCTTCCAGAGGGCTGAACGCAGGATGCAAGAGAAAAAATAATCAAGCAATTAAGAGAAGAAAACTTCCCAGAAGTGAAGTGAGACCTCAATCTTCAGATGGGAAGAGCTAATGAAGTGGCAAGGAGATGGATGATGGAGCTAAAGTCTCTGCTGACATCAATCACAGCAGAGTCATAACAGCTGGGTCTGCTCACCTCTCAACTTCTTGTTATTTGAATCATTTTGCTTACTATTTGTCTAGGCTGCTGTGTCTTTTTGCTGGAAGCATATTTGATTGAAACAGTCTTACTCATAATAACATTATAAAATATAAATGCCCAGAAGTATACTTAACACTTGTATGACAACTGTAAGAGATGACTTGAGTGAATGGAATCACATCTCATGTTCCTGAATGAGAGGCTTTGACGTTGCAAAACAGTTCACCCCAAATTAAGTTTTAAATTCAACAAAACCTCAACAAAGTCCTAAAAAAGATTTTTAGAACTTAACAAGCTGATTCTCAATTTTATTTGTAAGAGAAAGTGTTCAAGAATAGCTGAGAAAACTTTTTAAAAAATGAGTGGGGGCAGAAGAAGGGAATTTGCTCTATAACATATCAAAGCGTATCATCGAGGTTGTGATAATCAAAACAATATGGTAGGGGTCGAAGATTAGATAAGAGGACCAAAGGAACAGATAGAAGGATCTATAAATAAATCTCTTATTTATGAAAATAATTTTAACAATAAAGATTGTATTTCAAAATAGAGCAAAAAAATGATGCTTGGTCAAGTAGCTATCCATTTTTAAGGAAAAAATTATTTGGTGGGACGCCTGGGTGGCTCAGCGGTTGAGCATCTGCCTCTGGCTCAAGATGATCTGGGATTGAGTGCCGCATTAGGCTCCCTGCATGGAGCCTGCTTCTCCCTCTGCCTCTGTCTCTGTGTCTGTCATGAATAAATAAATAAAATATTTTTAAAATATTATTTGATCCCCCTCTCTTGCAAGATATAAAAGAATTTCCAATGGAAGTTAAAAAAGTTGAAAGCTGTAGAACTAACCTATATTAGTATTGGAAGAAAATAAAGGAGAATATTTACATAAGCCTTCTGAAATGAGACATAACTCTCAGAATCCATAACAGAAAAGATGGACAGATCTGACCTCTTGAAAATGACAAGTAAATTACAAATTAAAATGACAGGTAAGGTTTTTTGCTACAAATAAATTTAAAAGACAAGTGACAGAAAATACTTGCAATGTATATATAAGATAAAGGTTTAACATCCAGAATACATATAATGGTTTTTCCAATCATATGAAGAAGATAGAGTCCAAGAGAAAATGGTCAGGTGATATAGGTGATTTATAAAACTAAATAACCCATAAGCATTTGAAAGAGTAAAGTATCCTTTTCTTGCCCAGCAGAGTGGAAATGTAAAAGATTAATAATATCTTATTTGGGTAAGGATGCAAAGAAATAAACACTGTCACATACTGTTGGAAATTTGTAAAATGGCCAAGCCTTTGTGGGGATCTACCAAAATTTAGTAAGTGTATATACTTTGACTATCCAATCTTTCTACAAATCTATTCTGCAGAGAAACTTCCATTATTTGTATAGAAATGCAGTGATAATAATGTTCACTGAAGCACTGTTTTAAAGAGAGAAAACTGGAACAACCTGTATATTTCATCAACAGAGGAATAGTTAAATGAATCAGAGTATGACTAAGTAGTATGCAGTCACCAAAAGAATAAAGTATACACCTATATGCATTAAAGTGGAAATATGTCCAAAATATATTGTTAAAGGCAAAAAACATCACAAAATATTTAGATCTTGATTCTACTATGTAAAATGGTATTTGTTGTTATATACGTAAATACACAGAAACAGGATTGAAAGCAACCCACAAAGCTATTAGCAGTGGATTTCTTCATGAAAGGGAGTGGTGCTGGGGTTGAAGTGATATCAGATTTTCACATTTACTGTATACTCTTCAATATAGTTTTAATCTTTTTTCAGTGAGACTATAGCTATATATTACTCAGGTAATATATTTGTGCATATATAAATATTTAGGTGTCATAATGATTTGTTTTGAAAATTAAACCCTCCACCAAATAACCATTATATATTTATTTATGTATAACTATATATATAAGTATCAACTTGACATTACATTATTAGACTTCAAATTACTGTTCTGTTCCTATTTAAGGAATTCCAGTTTTAAAAATATATCCATACCACTGTAATATACTCAAATTCAACGATGTATTCTGGCAAAACAAGGTCATGATCAAAGACAAACCACTTGCACTGTCGAATGCTGCAATCACAGTTTCTTTGTCCCATGATGGAATCTAGAGTAAAATCAAAAACAAAATAAGAAAAACACTCTTCAAAATGAAACATAATGTACTTTTTTATTATTACATAGATTAATAACAGTATTTTCCAACTACGGTTATCAAGAGTGTTTTATTTCTTATATTTTCCCACCCTTCCTAGACAGTTTTTTAATTCTAGAAATACTAATCACCCTTTCACTTTGTAGACTAGTAGGGTTTAATTTTATTCATGTCCTTTTCCTTTTCATACTTTTCCATTTTTCAATTCAATGTGTGGGCCATATATTTTTGACAAATGTATTATTTGAAAATCTTTATTGTTAAATGTGGGTAGGTTCTGGGTGCCTGTGTGGCTCAGTTGGTTAAACGTCTGCCTTCAGCTCAGGTCATGATCCTGGATTCCCAAGATTGGGCCCCATATTGGGCTCCCTGCTCAGTGGGGAGTCTGCCTCTCCATCTGCCCCTCACCCTGCTCATGCTCTTTATTGCTTTCTCTCTCAAATAAATAAATGAAATCTTTTTAAAAAGTGGGTGGGGTTTTTATCTTTTGAAATACATATACATGAAATATACAGACTACATGAAATACATAAAACATATACTATATAATATACATAAAATATAATATATGGGAGACATATAATATATAGTATATATGCACAATATATATGAAATATGTTTAACAGTATGTATGGGTCTGTGAATATAAAATAAAAGTTTGCAAAATAAAAACCTGCATATATACAAATGTTACTGCAGTAGGGAACAGAAAAATAGAAGCTTATTAGTAGCTAGCAAAGGATTTTTTAGAAAAGTTTACAGATTTTGTTAGGTAGAGGTTAAACTCTACACATCTGTATTAAATACAAACATTTTATACTCAGAAAAATTAAAGCACATTTATCTTTATGGCACACATACTTAGTATATATTTTCGAGGAACAAACACTGAATTAACCATTGGATAGTTAGCTTGATTGATGGAGTCCTGTTCACGAGCTTGAACACTCTGGCCAAGGAAGACCTTTGTAATGAGGAGGATGCCTAAATATGAATAAAAAAATTTTTAACAAGAATTCATTTTGGTAACTTTCCCATATCACTTTACTTATTGCTCCCAGACTTGACCAGATGTTCTATAAGGGAAGAAATCCTGGCTACCTATTTTGCCATTGTATAGTAAAACAGAAGCTCACTAAATATTTGTTGACCAAATGAAATAATTATGAAAGAGGATTCTTGTGGTTATATCAAGCAAAGCTTTATAGAAAAAGGAGGAAAGAAAATAATAAGCCGGCAATGTTTTTTACTAAGTAATCTAAAGTAAGGAACTTTTTGTTGTTGTTATTTACTGGGTAAAAATTCATCTCTCTATCAGGCACCTACCACATAGCTTAGGTCCTAGGAGGCACTCAATACATGTCTACTGAATGGATAAACATTTCTTTTCCTTTTAGATTCCTAAGGAATCTTTGGATTCACTCAATCCTAAGGATCTCTAGGATTCAGTGAATCCTATAAAGTAACTTGTAATCACTAGACAGAAAACATTTAGATGGCTTTTTTTTTTTTTTACCATGTACAAGTTATAAAATACAAATTAAGAGAACCTAATTATTTTGGGAAATATATTTCAGAAGGAACTAGAAAAGACATCATGAAATGTTTCTTAAGATGGGAATAGAGGAGAATGAGAAAAAAGTAGCAAATGGTTTTTTTCAAATAAGGAGTTCTTTCTAGATTCAATAATCCCTTAATTTTCCGATTAACTGAATGAAAGACTGCAAAACACATGTAGTTCAACATTAATAATCATAGCAGAGCTATTATCTGGGACCTAGAATATTACTCTTGTTGACTTAACCAAATTTCTGACTGCCTAGTCTTTGTAGGTTGAAGAGTGGAGACCAAAGAATAGGTGTCCCTTACTCCCTGACCTGTTTAATTCCCCTTATTATATGTGTGATTATTAAATGTTTGTCAATACCATAAAGGCGCCTGTGTCTAGTTTGCATAGACTGTATCCCTACTACCTACTGAGTGCCTAACGTGCATGCAGTAAGCATTCCATAATATTGGTAGAACTGAAGAATGAACAGTGGGAGGATGAGGCAAGAGGACCTGATGAACTGTTTTTTTCCCCAATATGTGGTTACCGGGGGACTTCTCCCAGACGTCCTGCAAATTGGCTCATATGCTTTTATTTATCTGTATATTCAAGAAAAATAAAGAGTACTGGTCGCTGTGAATAAATTAAAGTACAAAAAGTTTATCTTCTATGATGCAATTTATAAAGTAGACTCTACACTTGTTTGTCTTTAGCCAGTTTTAGATTTACAACCAGGTTTTCTTATCTTCTATTACAATGATTAAAGACAAATAAGGCCTGCCTTCTCAAGTGCTTGGGTATGATGATGACTGCATAATTAGGCCAGGTTCTCTTTTCTCTTTCCTGTGAATTAGGGGTGTGGTGTGTGCCTCTGTGTGTGTGTGTCTGTCTGTGTGTGTGTGTGTGTGTGTGTGTGTGTGACATGCATATATACTGAGTTTATTTTTAGGACACAAGTTAATGAAAAAAGGAGACAGAGAAAGGAGTTAAAATGGCGATGTAGTAGGAGGGCCCTTGTCTCTTGTGTCTCCAGTGAACAAAGGAGACTGTGAAAAGCGCTTGTTCCATATAAATTGGATTAAATATGAGTAACAAACAAGTCCCATCCTATTAAATTGACACTATAATTGTAAATATTTGTTCACAACTTGCTTAAAGCAATAGATCAGAGAGTCATATATTACTACACTGGTAAGTAATAAATAAAATAGTTTATAGAAAATCTTCCTGATTGATAAAAACCAAATATTAAAAATATTATGAAAATAATTAATGAATACTTAGAGCTAAAAAGTTCATAAATACTGTATATTTGTATTACCATGCCTGAAGAGCTCATGCTCAAGGGAGTTCTTCTCATCCTTATACTTTTGCTGTAAAAATTCAATTCTGGGACATTCACACATACTGAGGCTGTTAGCAAGAATAACAGCTTCTTTTCTGAGAGGCACCTATGATTAAAAAACAAAGTCTGAGTATTCTTATAAAATTGACAGTACTTCAGCTTCAATACAGATGGTTTACTGGTTTATGTTTATGAGTCTGGGCGAAGGGAAGTCAGGTTAGATTCGCTGAAAGGAAGCAGATGACCTTCACATGCAATTTTGTTGTGTAAGGCCATTTATATTTTAAATTTACATGCAAAAAAGTTTATGAAAAATGATACAGAATAATATTTGTTCCTGTAAAAGCAGCCAGAGTCAAGATTGACAACACTGTGTGGTGAAGGAGCTGTAGTTTTTAATCTTTTCAACGATCCTCCACTAGTAATCGTTCAAATTACAAAAAGAAAAGCCTGTGTGATATTTTATGAGTGAAGGTTCTAATTTAGATGTGATGTATACATATAGATAAGAGATATATAAATAAAGATTTGGTACAATAGCGGTTTTGGCTTAATAATCTACACTGCTTTCCAGATATATCTCATTGTGCTAATGCATAGAAATCTTAGTTTATGCTGTGACTAAATTTATTTCTTGAAATGTTTTATCAGAAATACAGTACTACAGTAAAATTCACATTGCTTGCTGTGAAAGCAGCTCTGAAAAGCAAATAAAATCTCTATTTTTAGTAGTAGGAAACCTAGAAGTAAGAGAGATTAAACAATCTATCCAAGAACAGAAGTAAAAATTAGCAAACTCATGATTTGAACTCAGGTCTGCATCTCCTTGTCACTATCTCAGAGTTTTGAAATTATTACTAGTTTAATATTAGTAGCCAAATTATCTAAAAATATATGTTTTCTATAAATATTGAATTGCTTATATATCTTTTCTCATTGAAACCTGTTATCCAAAGAGGATTTTTAAAAAAATAGAGGAGGAGGGGCAAGATGGCAGAAGAGTAGGGTCTCCAAATCACGTGTCCCCACCAAATTACCTAGATAAACTTCAAATCATCCTGAAAATCTACGAATTCGGCCTGAGGTTTAAAGAGAGAACAGCTGGAACGCTACAGTGAGAAGAGATCGCGCTTCTATCAAGGTAGGAAGACGGGAAAAAAGAAATAAAGAAACAAAAGGCATCCAAGGGGGAGGGGCCCCGCGAGGAGCCGGGCTAAGGCCGGGGCGAGTGCCCCCAGGGCAGGAGAGCCCCGTCCCGGAGAAGCAGGAGCTGTACCAATCTTCCCGGGCGGAAAGGCACCTGCAGGGAGTTAGAGCAGGACCTCAGGAGGGCGGGGCTGCCCTCAGGCTCCCTGGGACACTAACAGACACCTGTGCTCCGGGGAGAGTGCCCGGAGCTCCCTAAAGGGCTGCAGCGCGCCACGGCTGGACCCGGGAGCAGCTCGGAGTGGCTCGGGCGGTGGCTCTGCCGAGGGGCCTGCGGGGCGGAAGCGGGAATCCAACAGCGCAGGCCCGGGAGCACAGGGCGCCAGGACACAGCCCAGGATCCGGCCTCCCCCCGGGACAGGCAGAGGCCAGGAGGGCCCAGGACAGCAAGGACGCTCCTGCCCCGAGATGAGCAGATCAGCGGCCCGCCCCTGGAGCTGCCAGGCCCTGCAGACTGAGGGCTCAGTAGTTACTTCGGGAGCTGACTCCAGGGCTCCAGAGCTGGCCGCTGCCACTGCGGTTGTTCCTCCTGGGGCCTCACGGGGTAAACAACCCCCACTGAGCCCTGCACCAGACGGGGCAGAGCAGCTCCCCCAAGTGCTAACACCTGAAAAGCAGCACAACAGGCCCCTCCCCCCGAAGACCAGCTAGATGGACCAGTTCCAGGGGAAGTCAAGGGACTTAAAGTATACAGAGTCAGAAGATACTCCCCCGTGGTTTTTTTTTTTTTTTTTTTTTTTTTTGCTTTTTGATTTGTTTGCTTCCCCCACCCCTTTTTTCCCTTTATTTCTTTTTCTTTCTCTTTTTCTTCCTTTTTTTCTCTTTTTCTCTTTTCTTTCCTTCTTTCTCTCCTCTCTTTTTCTCCTTTTCCCAATACAACTTGTTTTTGGCCACTCTGCACTGAGCAAAATGACTAGAAGGAAAACCTCACCTCAAAAAAAAGAATCAGAAACAGTCCTCTCTCCTACAGTTACAAAATCTGGATTACAATTCAATGTCAGAAAGCCAATTCAGAAGCACTATTATACAGCTACTGGTGGCTCTAGAAAAAAGCATAAAGGACTCAAGAGACTTCATGACTGCAGAATTTAGATCCAATCAGGCAGAAATTAAAAATCAATTGAATGAGATGCAATCCAAACTAGAAGTCCTAACGACGAGGGTTAACGAGGTGGAAGAACGAGTGAGTGACATAGAAGACAAGTTGATGGCAAAGAGGGAAACTGAGGAAAAAAGAGACAAAGAATTAAAAGACCATGAAGATAGATTAAGGGAAATAAACGACAGCGTGAGGAAGAAAAACCTACGTTTAATTGGGGTTCCCGAGGGCGCCGAAAGGGCCAGAGGGCCAGAATATGTATTTGAACAAATCCTAGCTAAAAACTTTCCTAATCTGGGAAGGGAAACAGGCATTCAGATCCAGGAAATAGAGAGATCCCCCCCCTAAAATCAATAAAAACCGTTCAACACCTCAACATTTAATAGTGAGCTTGCAAATTCCAAAGATAAAGAGAAGATCCTTAAAGCAGCAAGAGACAAGAAATCCCTGACTTTTATGGGGAGGAGTATTAGGGTAACAGCAGACCTCTCCACAGAGACCTGGCAGGCCAGAAAGGGCTGGCAGGATATATTCAGGGTCCTAAATGAGAAAAACATGCAACCAAGAATACTTTATCCAGCAAGGCTCTCATTCAAAATGGAAGGAGAGATAAAGAGCTTCCAAGACAGGCAGGAACTGAAAGAATATGTGACCTCCAAACCAGCTCTGCAAGAAATTTTAAGGGGGACTCTTAAAATTCCCCTTTAAGAAGAAGTCCAGTGGAACAATCCACAAAAACAAGGACTGAATAGATATCATGATGACACTAAACTCATACCTTTCAATAGTAACTCTGAATGTGAACGGGCTTAATGACCCCATCAAAAGGCGCAGGGTTTCAGACTGGATAAAAAAGCAGGACCCATCTATTTGCTGTCTACAAGAGACTCATTTTAGACAGAAGGACACCTACAGCCTGAAAATAAAAGGTTGGAGAACCATTTACCATTCAAATGGTCCTCAAAAGAAAGCAGGGGTAGCCATCCTTATATCAGATAAACTAAAATTTACCCCAAAGACTATAGTGAGAGATGAAGAGGGACACTATATCATACTTAAAGGATCTATCCAACAAGAGGACTTAACAATCCTCAATATATATGCCCCGAATGTGGGAGCTGCCAAATATATCAATCAATTAATAACCAAAGTGAAGAAATACTTAGATAATAATAATACACTTATACTTGGTGACTTCAATCTAGCTCTTTCTATACTAGATAGGTCTTTTAAGCACAACATATCCAAAGAAACAAGACCTTTAAATTATACACTGGACCAGGTGGATTTCACAGATATCTACAGAACTTTACATCCAAACTCAACTGAATACACATTCTTCTCAAGTGCACATGGAACTTTCTCCAGAATAGACCACATACTGGGTCACAAATCGGGTCTGAACTGATACCAAAAGATTGGGATCATCCCCTGCATATTCTCAGACCATAATGCCTTGAAATTAGAACTTAATCACAACAAGAAGTTTGGAAGGACCACAAACACGTGGAGGTTAAGGACCATCCTGCTAAAAGATGAAAATGTCAACCAGGAAATTAAGGAAGAATTAAAAAGATTCATGGAAACTAATGAGAATGAAGATACAACCATTCAAAATCTTTGGGATGCAGCAAAAGCAGTCCTAAGGGGGAAATACATCGCAATACAAGCATCCATTCAAAAACTGGAAAGAACTCAAATACAAAAGCTAATCTTAGACATAAAGGAGCTAAAGAAAAAACAGCAAATAGATCCTACACCCAGCAGAAGAAGAGAGTTAATAAAGATTCGAGCAGAACTCAACGAAATTGAGACCAGAAGAACTGTGGAACAGATCAACAGAACCAGGAGTTGGTTCTTTGAAAGAATTAATAAGATAGATAAACCATTAGCCAGCCTTATTAAAAAGAAGAGAGAGAAGACTC
The DNA here is from genome assembly GCF_018345385.1 of Vulpes lagopus. NCBI lineage: Eukaryota > Metazoa > Chordata > Mammalia > Carnivora > Canidae > Vulpes > Vulpes lagopus. The sequence goes on from NC_054829.1 coordinate 38,411,411, forward strand.
AAATTAATAAAATCATGAATGAGAAAGGAGAGATCACTACCAACACCAAGGAAATACAAACGATTTTAAAAACATATTATGAACAGCTATACGCCAATAGATTAGGCAATCTAGAAGAAATGGACGCATTCCTGGAAAGCCACAAACTACCAAAACTGGAACAGGAAGAAATAGAAGACCTGAACAGGCCAATAACCAGGGAGGAAATTGAAACAGTCATCAAAAACCTCCCAAGACACAAAAGTCCAGGACCAGATGGCTTCCCAGGGGAATTCTATCAAACGTTTAAAGAAGAAACCATACCTATTCTACTAAAGCTGTTTGGAAAGATAGAAAGAGATGGAGTACTTCCAAACTCATCCTATGAGGCCAGCATCACCTTAATTCCAAAACCAGACAAAGACCCCACCAAAAAGGAGAATTACAGACCAATATCCCTGATGAACATGGATGCAAAAATTCTCAACAAGATACTAGCCAATAGGATCCAACAACACATTAAGAAAATTATTCACCATGACCAAGTAGGATTTATCCCCGGGACACAAGGCTGGTTCAACACCCGTAAAACCATCAATGTGATTCATCATATCAGCAAGAGAAAAACCAAGAACCATATGATACTCTCATTAGATGCAGAGAAAGCATTTGACAAAATACAGCATCCATTCCTGATCAAAACCCTTCAGAGTGTTGGGATAGAGGGAACTTTCCTCGACATCTTAAAAGCCATTTACGAAAAGCCCACAGTAAATATCATTCTCAATGGGGAAGCACTGGGAGCCTTTCCCCTAAGATCAGGAACAAGACAGGGATGTCCACTCTCACCATTGCTGTTCAACATAGTTCTGGAAGTCCTTGCCTCAGCAATCAGACAACAAAAAGACATTAAAGGCATTCAAATTGGCAAAGAAGAAGTCAAACTCTCCCTCTTCGCCGATGACATGATACTCTACATAGAAAACCCAAAAGCCTCCACCCCAAGATTGCTAGAACTCATACAGCAATTTGGTAGCGTGGCAGGATACAAAATCAATGCCCAGAAATCAGTGGCATTTCTATACACTAACAATGAGACTGAAGAAAGAGAAATTAAGGAGTCAATCCCATTTACAATTGCACCCAAAAGCACAAGATCCCTAGGAATAAACCTAACCAAAGAGGTAAAGGATCTATACCCTAAAAACTATAGAACACTTCTGAAAGAAATTGAGGAAGACACAAAGAGATATTCCATGGAAAAATATTCCATGCTCATGGATTGGCAGAATTAATATTGTGAAAATGTCAATGTTACCCAGGGCACGTTTAATGTAATCCCTATCAAAATACCATGGACTTTCTTCAGAGAGTTAGAACAAATTATTTTAAGATTTGTGTGGAATCAGAAAAGACCCCGAATAGCTGGGGGAATTTTAAAAAAGAAAACCATATCTGGGGGTATCACAATGCCAGATTTCAGGTTGTACTACAAAGCTGTGGTCATCAAGACAGTGTGGTACTGGCACAAAAACAGACACATAGATCAATGGAACAGAATAGAGAACCCAGAAGTGGACCCTGAACTTTATGGTCAACTAATATTCGATAAAGGAGGAAAGACTATCCATTGGAAGAAAGACAGTCTCTTCAATAAATGGTGCTGGGAAAATTGGACATCCACATGCAGAAGAATGAAACTAGACTACTCTCTTGCACCATACAAAAACATAAACTCAAAATGGATGAAAGATCTAAATGTGAGACAAGATTCCATCCAAATCCTAGAGGAGAACACAGGCAACACCCTTTTTTAACTCAGTCACAGTAACCTCTTGCAAGATACATCACGAAGGCAAAAGAAACAAAAGCAAAAATGAACTATTGGGACTTCATCAAGATAAGAAGCTTCTGCACAGCAAAGGATACAGTCAACAAAACTAAAAGACAACCTACAGAATGGGAGAAGATATTTGCAAATGACATATCAGATAAAGGGCTAGTTTCCAAGATCTATAAAGAACTTATTAAACTCAACACCAAAGAAACAAACAATCCAATCATGAAATGGGCAAAAGACATGAAGAGAAATCTCACAGAGGAAGACATAGACATGGCCAACGTGCACGTGAGAAAATGCTCTGCATCACTTGCCATCAGGGAAATACAAATCAAAACCACCATGAGATACCACTTCACACCAGTTAGAATGGGGAAAATTAACAAGGCAGGAAACCACAAATGTTGGAGAGGATGTGGAGAAAAGGGAACCCTCCTGCACTGTTGGTGGGAATGTGAACTGGTGGAGCCACTCTGGAAAACTGTGTGGAGGTTCCTCAAAGAGTTAAAAATAGACCTGCCCTACGACCCAGCAATTGCACTTTTGGGGATTTACCCCAAAGATACAGATGCAATGAAACGCTGGGACACCTGCACCCCGATGTTTACAGCAGCAATGTCCACAATAGCCAAACTGTGGAAGGAGCCTCGGTGTCCATTGAAAGATGAATGGATAAAGAAGATATGGTTTATGTATACAATGGAATATTACTCAGCCATTAGAAACGACAAATACCCACCATTTGCTTCAACGTGGATGGAACTGGAGGGTATTATGCTGAGTGAAGTAAGTCAATCGGAGAAGGACAAACATTATATGTTCTCATTCATTTGGGGAATATAAATAATAGTGAAAGGGAATATAAGGGAAGGGAGAAGAAATGTGTTGGATATATCACGAAGGGAGACAGAACATAAAGACCCCTAACTCTGGGAAACGAACTAGGGGTGGTGGAAGAGGAGGAGGGCAGGGGGTGGGGGTGAATGGGTGACGGGCACTGAGGGGGGCACTTGACAGGATGAGCACTGGGTTTTATTCTGTATGTTGGTAAATTGAACACCAATAAAAATAAATTTATTAAAAAAATAAGAAAAAATAAATACAAAAATGTGGCTCCTGTTACTGTAAGTTCCACATCCTAGTAAATACAACCTTCTTAGATTTCCAATAAATACCACTAAATATCCATTAGATACAATGTATGTGGATGGCATTATGCAGCTACATACAGAATATTCTCAGCCCTCATGAATAAGAAGGAAGGACCCTGGAGAGAGTACAGGCAGTAATCTTTCTGATATCAGCTATGGCAACATTTTTCTAGCTATGTCTCCTGAGGCAAGGGAAATAAAAGCAAAAATGAACTGTCAGGACTACACCAAAATAAAGTGTTTCTGTACAGCAAAGGAAACAATCAACAGAATAAAAAAGGCAACCTACTAAATGAGATAAGATATTTGCAAATGATTTATCTGATAAAGTGTTAGTATCCAAAATATAAAAAGAACTTATAAAATTCAACACCTAAAAACCAAAAACTCAATTCAAAAATGGGCAGGCGACAAAACATGAGACTCCTAACTCTGGGAAATGAACAAAGGGTAGTGGAAGGGGAAGCGGGTAAGGGGATGAGGGAAACTGGGTGACAGGCACTGAGAAGGGCACTTGATGGGATGAGCACTGGGTTTTATACTATATGTTGGCAAATCGAACTTCAATAAAAAAAATAATCTCAAAAATGCGGAGAAGATATGAATAGACATTTCTCCAAAGAAGACATACAGATGGCCGCAAGACACATGAAAGGATGCTCAACATCACTTATCATCAGGGAAATGCAAATCAATACTACAATGAGACATCACCAAACACATCAGAATGGCTAAAATTAACAACACAAGAAACAGCAAGTGTTGGTGAGGATGTGGAGAAACAGGAACTTTTTTTTTTTTTTGAGAAACAGGAACTTTTGTGCACTTTGGATGGAATTCAAACTAGGGCGGCCAGTGTGGAAAACAATATGGAAGTTCCTCAAAAAGTTACATATAGAACTGCCCTATGATCCAGTAATTGCACTACTATTTACATACCAAAAACAAAAGCACTAATTCAAAATGAGTCATACACCCCCAAGTTTATTGCAGCATTATTTATGATAGCCAAATTATTAAAACAGCTCAAGTATCCACTGATAGATAAATGGATAAAGAACATGTGGAATATATGTACAATGGAATATTATTCAGCCATGAAAAGGAATGAAATGTCATTTGCAACAACATGGATGGAGCTAGAGAGTATTGTGCTAAGTGAAGTAAGTCAGTCAGAGGAAGACAAATACCATATAATTCACTCATATGTGGAATTTAAGAAAGAAAATAAGCAAGCAAAAGAAAAAAGAGAGAAACCAAGAAACTATAGAGAATAAACTGATAGTTACCACAGGGAAGGTAAGTGGGGGGCTAAGGGAAATAGGGAATGGGTATTAAAGAGTACACTACATTGTTATGATGAAAAAATGATTTAAAAATAAAAAATACAATCAGAAGATGTAAAAAAAAAGAAAGGGGGAGACAGAAACAATACCCACTAATTAAAAATAAAAACCATCAAAAGATATGTCAAATAAGATCTCCCTTTTTTCTTTTTTTTTTTAGGTGGGGGAGGGGCAAAGGGAGAGGGAGAAAGAATCTCAAGCAGGCTCCCTGCCCAGCATGGAGCCTGATGTGGGGCTCAACAGGGCTCATTGTGGCTTGATGCAGCTTGAATAGGGCTCAAGTGAGGCTCAATCTCACAACCCTGAGATCATGACCTGAGCCCAAATCAAGAGTTAGATGCTTAACTGAATGAGCCACGCAGGCACCCCTCCTTTTTGAAATGAAATGATTAAGAACAAGTTTGTAGAGGTAAGGGATCAGTGCCAGGCTTTGAAGATTAGACATAATTCCAATAATCAGAAATTTTAAAGGAAAGTCTTTTTAAGAAGAGGAAAGCATATGAAGGTATAGAAACAGGTATGATTGTTATCCACCCACCTATTCAACTATCCATCATGCATGAATCAGATTTCCACTAAGATCTCTTAAGAAAGTCCCTGTCCTTAAGGACTTGTAGAGAAATGCAGACACAATTGTATTTCAATATTTGAATATTTTTCAATATAACAAATGTGCTACAATTCTCAACTGCCACTGATTACCACTTAACAAGCTTCTACTTAACCAGTACACAGAATTAAGTAGTATTTCTATCCTTTCTAGAACCTATGGTATAGTGATAGTTCAAGGATAAGACAGCACTTTAAAAAATACTGATGTGCTAGCATAGGGTCAATAATACTGTTAATAATGTTGGTGACAGATGGTAATTACACTAGCAGTGGGGGACACTGAGTAATAGACAAAATTGTTAAATCAGTATACTGTTTACCTGAAACTAATATAACATTGTATATCAACTATACTTCAGTAATACAATTTTTTAAAAAAGCATATGTATTTCTATTCCACCCAGGTGTATTGCATGCTTATGAGAAGTCAATTGTGTTCCTAAACTTTTTTATACCAGTTGTATTTGTTACTGAAATTATACAGATTAAATAAAACAATGAAATATGAGAAAAAATGAGAGCTGTTTCTCTGAAAACTAAGTGGAAAGCTTTGATAAGATTGCAGAGTGAGTAATCATTAAAAGCTTCTGGTAAAGCATGTGTAGGTGAGGCAAACACAAAAGTTTGGTGGTGGCAGGGAGGATCATACAAACTAGAACTAAATTGATTTTTGCACTTGAGCTGCTTTGCAAGAATCTTTAGTTCATGCTCAACTTTGAAGAAAATGAAACTAGCATGTAATATGGTTGTGGTTGTGGCCTGATCTAAAAAAGACTATCAGGAGTTCCAATCTCATATCAAAGGCTTTGGCCCCACATAAAAAGATAGACAAATGAAAGGGTGCCTGGGTGGCTCAGTCAGTTAAGCGTTGGCCTTCAGCTCAGGTCTTGATCCCAGGACCCTGGAATCAAGCCCCCAGTTGGGCTCCCTGCTCCATGGAGAGTCTGCTTCTCTTTCCCCTCTGCCCTTCCCTTCCCTCTCTCTATTCCTGCCCCCCCACCCCTGCAACCCTACTAGTGCTCTCTTGCTCTTTCTCTCAAATAAATAAAATGTTTTTTTAAAAGACAAATAAGACAAATGTAATCTAAGTTTATATGTTTTTTTATTATTTTTTTAAAAATTTAAGTAAACTCTACTCTATACATGAGGCTCAAACTCATGACCCTAAGATCAAGAACACATGTTCTCTCAACTGAACCAGCCAGGTACTCCTATAAGTTTATATGTTGTAAGTCTTTTTTTTTTTTTAAGTATTTTTTTTAATTTTTATTTATTTATTTAGGATAGTCACAGAGAGAGAGAGAGAGAGGCAGAGACAAAGGCAGAGGGAGAAGCAGGCTCCATGCACCGGTGCCCGATGTGGGATTCGATCCCGGGTCTCCAGGATCGCACCCTGGGCCAAAGGCAGGCGCCAAACCGCTGCGCCACCCAGGGATCCCTATATGTTGTAAGTCTGCTAAAGGGGTGCTCATGTTGGCAGCATGTATATTAAGTTTGCTAAAGAGTTCTTTAAGTAATCATTTGTTTATAGTTCCCCATATTAATTGACTTTTTGTTAAACCTGTAAACTAGGTAGGAGGGCTCCTACTGTTTGAGAACTCAGGGAAGGCTGCATAAAGGTGGAAGTCCTTGAGCTGAGACTTGAAGGATAAGTTTGCCATAAGAGCATTTCATCAAAGGAAGCATGGCATTGAGGTGTGTTTAGGAGAATCACAAGGAAAGTACATATTTCATTTGAGATATTTGGTACTAGGGAGTTAGGTTGAAGCTAGATTTTGAGGGGCCTTAAATGCCAGACAGAGGGATTTGGATTTCATTCTCATGAGTAATGGAAAGCTACTGAGGTTTTTTTTTTTTTTTTTTTTTAATCTTGAAACAGTGCGGTGTGAGCTATGAAAATAATATTTTAGGAAAGATTACTTTGTACTATTAAAGGAGATGGACTAGAGAGTAGCCCAAGGGCAAGGTTGCCTACTAGAAAACTACAAGCAAAGATTAGAGGGAAATTATTATTATTTTTTTTAAAGTAGGCTCCACACCCAGCATGGAGCCCAAGGCAGGGCTTGAATTTATGACCCTGAGATCAAGACTCGAGCTGAGATTAAGAACTGGACACTTAACCGACTGAGCCACCCAGGTACTCCTAGATGGAATGTTCTAAGTGGTGGCGGGCAATGGGAACAGGGAGGAAAAGGAAGAATGCAAGTGATACAGTAAAAGGAAAAATCACTACAAACTATAAATGATTAGATACAGGGGATGATCGAAGAGGGAGTGTTCATATGTGATTTTAAGGCTTTGAATCCGGTGGGTGGAGAGAATGACAACATTAAGAGTAGAAATAAGACAAGAAGACAAGGAGAGAGTTGCTTATGGGCAAAAGATGAAAGGCTGGTTTTAGATATACTGTATAAGGAGATAGGGCAGATTAACCAGGTAGGAATGGCAGCTGTGGGAGTCGGAGCAGAGATCAGGAGGCAGGCTGGCTGAGGATGTACATTTTGGAGAAAGCCAAAATGGAATAAATGATACTTTCTATGCTATTGACCAAGTCCTTGGATATCAAGGAGAGTATCTTATCTTCCCCTCTGCCCTCCAGCCCTCTGCCTTACAAAGTCACTGCCAATCTAAGCCAGATTAGTCTTCTAAACTGCTTATGCAGCTCATGTTTTTAGTCTTATTCCATCTCTTAAATGATGCAGTACATAAATATTTATTTTTGCTCCTTGCATGCATACCATAGCATAAAAATCTAGTTTATCAGATCTATGTGCTACACAGTGATTTTTCTAGCCAATTATGTTCCCTTGTTTCTAAGATTTTAACAACGAGAGTAATTGGTAGTGTGTGGAGGAAAAAGGGCAGATTAGTGAACCTTAATTTTGTGGTATTTTCAGGTTTAGAGAGAAGGGGAGGAATAAAAAGAAAACAAAGGCAGGACAATCAGAAAAATAGGAGGGTAACAATAGTGTAATATCATGGATGCCAAAGGAGAGTTTCAAAACAGAAAGAGCAGTCAATATTATCAGATATCTTAGATAATAATGGTAAGTTTTACATAAAAACTTTCCATGTGCCAGGAACTGGTCCAAGAACCTTTGGGTAAATTTTAAGAATACATTTTATTTAATCTAATATATCTGAAATATTATCATTTCAACATGTAATCAGTATAAGTAATTATAGTCTTTTCTCTATACTAAGTCTTTCAAAACTGGTATTTGTTTTAAACTTTTAGCACATCTCAATTCTGATGAGTCACATTTCAAATGCTCAACAGTCACCTGTGGGTAGTGGCTACCATACTGGACAGAGGGCCGGCAGAAGGTTTATAGATACTGTATCTCTTAAGGGAGGTGCAGGAGATAAAGCAGTAGCAGTGTCAGGCAAGCAGAAAACACCAGGAAATGTTAGCCCCAGTCTTTCTGCCAACCTTTGTGCCCATGGTAGCCCACATACAGTTCTCTGGAAACACCCTAAGCACTCCAGTCGGCCTTCAAATCCTCTATTCCTCACCTCCTTCGCACCTCTCTTCCAGAAAGTACTGTGAGGGTACTCTCACCATACCACCTGCTAAAGCCACCACCACCTCTAGCATGAGCTGCTGCAGTACCTCCCCCAGAAACTGCCTCTGTCATCTTCTCCTATGGCCTCTAGTCCCTATTCCACTGAGTGGCTGGAATGCTCTGTTGGTGATTTTTCTTTATTGTGGTAAAAAATACATCAAGTAAAACTACCACGCTAATCATTTTTAAGTGTACTATTCATTGGCATTAAGTACCTTCACGGTGTTGTGCAACCATCACCATTACTGATTTCCAGGACTTTTCATCATCCCAAATAGAAGCTCTGCACTCATTAAACAATTAACTCCCTATCCTTCCATCCTGCTCATCCCTGGTACCTCTATTCTGCTTTGTCTCTACCAATTTGCCTATTCTAAGTATCTCATACAAGTGGAATTATACAATATTTGTCCTTTTGTGTTTGGCTTATTTCATTAGCATAATGCTTTCAAGGTTTAACCATGTGTCATAATTTAATTCCTTATTATGGCTAATACTCCATTGTATGGATATACCACATTTTGTTTATCCATTCATCTGCTGAAGGGCATTTGGGTTGTTTTTAGTATTTGGTTATTGTGAATAACGGTGTTATGAACATGGACGTACAAGTATCCAAGATCTCTTTAATGCTTATCTCACTAAATCCTAACAACAACTCTGTGGAATACATACTATTATTACTTTCATTTAGATAGGAAGAGACACAGAGAGGTGAAGTCACATAGCTGGTGAGCAGGAAAGCCAGGATTTACATGCAGCAACATTATCATTTCACATGTGCCATGCTGTCAAAAAGATTAGGAAGCACTGCTTTATACCTGTGTGTTCCAGCTGCCTCATCAAGAGGGTGGAAGACTAAGAAAGGATGAATGGATACTTTAGAGCTTAGAGGACCAGGCGGCAACAGGGGACAATGAAGTAGAGAATAAAGAAGTGGTGGCAGTAAAAAAGAAAAAGAAAAACAGAATGATAGCTAGACAGCACAGCAATGTTGAGTGAATGATTTCTTTTTCAAAATGGGGAGTGTTTTTAAGATGGACATTAGAGAGTTTAAAACAGAGAAGTAGATTTCAGAATCAACAATAACAGGATCACAACAGAAAAATAGGATTCCTAGAAATATTGTATATGTACATGAAATATATGTACAAAAACGTGAGAGAATTAATTCATAGCAAGAGTTAAACCTATATGGGAATACAGAATATATATATATATATATATATATATATATATATATATATATATACAGAAATATTAGATAGACAGATAAAGTAATTGAGGGACTTACTCTGGTATAATACATAGAAGGAAGATGCTATACTTTCCAGCACCAAGCTCTCTGTGAAACAGCAGTTTGCTATAAATATGGATAAAAGGATTGAGAATTGAATCCTGTCTAACCAGCGGCAAAGCTTTATTCATTAGGAAGAAAACATTATTCTGAAGGACATTTTATGCTACCTTGCTTGTTTCACTGTCTTTGAATCCCTTTTCAAGTATTTGTAGCAGATGCTTTTTCTTCACTGTAACTTCAGGATCAAAAACATAGAAAAGACATTCCAGCATCTTTCGATAGCTCCTTAAAGATAATTGAGAAAAAAAAGAAGTTTGAGAATTGATTTCAAAGTTTAGCTATAGACAAGGCAACCGTATATCCTGCCCAGGATATTTCGCATTTACAATGAATGTTCCAGATTCATTATTAAGCCTCCAATCCCCCTCAGTCTCACAAAGAGCCTCAGTGTGGTTATCCCACTAGTCATCCTAGTCAAGGGAGACACATGAAAAGGAAATATTTACCAACACGGTATATTATCAACATTGTAAACTTTTAAAAGACTCTTTTACACCATAAAATCAGACTTCTATTAAAATGTTCCTTATGGAATTTAACTTCTTACTCTGAATCATGCATTTCTTCATTGTCAAAAAACTTTTGGAATTTCTCTTCAAATTTTAGTCTCAGAATCCGGTTGTTAACTTTGATGACACGTTTTACTTTCACTCCTGTAATACCATATGTTCTGAAGTCCCATGTACAAAAACGTGAGAGAATTAATTCATAGCAAGAGTTAAACCTATATGGGAATACAGAATATATATAAAGAAGACAACAGATTGTCCTTAAAATGTTGAAGAACACTAAGTTACACATGATAAAAGTTACAGCCCATATTTTATGTTTTTTGCTAAAGATACATTGTCCTATGTAGCTCTGTTTTCAAACTAGGTACACTTATTCAATCAATAAAAGAGATGCTAAACTTTGAAACATAAAAGTAAAAGTTGTTTTACTAATTATTATATATGTGCTTTGAGTAAAAGATATATTGGTTGAGTAATCCTCTATTTTTTTTTAAAGTATATCTTTTTTTTTTAATTTTTATTTATTTATGATAGTCACAGAGAGAGAGAGAGAGAGAGAGGCAGAGACACAGGCAGAGAGAGAAGCAGGCTCCGTGCACCGGGAGCCCTATGTGGGATTCGATCCCGGGTCTCCGGGATCGCGCCCTGGGCCAAAGGCAGGCGCCAAACCGTTGCGCCACCCAGGGATCCCGAGTAATCCTCTATTATTGAAACACTTTTTTTTGGCTTCCGTGAAACTATACGTTTTTGGCTTTCTTCTTATTTGCTGCTCCTTCATGGTTTTCTTTGCTGATTATTTTTTCCCTGACAGATTTCTAAATGTTGGATTGTACCAGGAATCCATCTTTGGCTCTCCTCTTGCTTCCATGAACACTATCCCTAGGTGATTTCATCTGGTTCCTTGGCAATATATAGAAAAATACTTTTTATATATACCAATCCAACATTTTATTTCCAGACTTTATCTCTACCCAACTTAGGTGGATACCCTGACTTGAACATCCAACCGCCTACTTGGTATGTTCACTTGCATATGGAACAGGCCTTCCAAACTTATTCATCACCTACCTGCCTCTGAGCCTGCTCCTCCTGAGTGTTTTCCATCTCAGTCTATGGTACCAGCATCTAACTGGCAGCTTAAGTTAAAATCCCAGGAATAAACCTTGCTTCCTCTCTGCCCCACCACTAACCAATTCTTCAGCAAGTCTGTTTGGGCCCTATGTCTAAAATACATCCTGAATATAACCTTATGTCATTAGCATCACATCTCTCATTTGGACTACTGCAAATAACTTCATAATTAGGGATATAGATGTGAAAGGGGCAGGGTCCCTGCTCTCAGGGAACGTCTAATGCAAGAAGTTGGCCAATAAATAAACAAGACATAAATAAAATCATTTCTAAACTGATAAGGACTTTGAAGAGAGAGAATTTTAGGGTAAGGGTTCGAATGAGGGCTACTTAAGACTGGTCTTGGATAAGATCTTTCAGAGAAGATATTTGAACTAAGAAAAGAAGGAGGGGCCAACTATGTGAAGATCTCAAGAAAATGTATTGGAAGTGCTCATCTGCTCTCTACTGCCCTTACTGGGCCATGTCCTGTCTTAAAGTAGCACAGAATTTGGATTAAGATGAGATTTTAAAGTGGATCAATTTGAAAATGTGAGTGATCTTATACAGGATACACTCACTTGTAATGAGATGTCTGGTTCTTACTGGCTTATCAACCAAGGCCTGAGTAGGGTGTGGGCTAAGATCACAAAGGTGAGCTTCTGGGTGGGTGGTCTGTCCCTGAGACAAACCTCTTTAAGAGTGTTTGCCTTTCTTACTAGCAAAGACTAAATCAGTACAGCTAGGAGTTGCCCAGTTACTCTTCCTTTGGAATTGAAAAGTGAGCTGCCCAAATCAAACCATTCCCACAGGAGCACACAGTCCATTAGGAGACAGAGATAAGTAGTATTGCAACCAGCATCATGCACTGATAATTAGTTCAGAGGTCTGGCTAAATAGCATCATCATCATGAAGAGTGGGAAACCTACAGTCTCATGTACAGAGGGATCGTTCCAAGTCACCAGTTATCTTTACTGATTGATTAGCAAATACCAAGTGCCTATTACATTCAGACACTGTGTTAGATGTTGTAGCATAGTCTAAAAGGAATGTTATGGAGACCTGTGTGCATGGGATCTGGGTCACAATGGAGAGGAGAGAATGAATGCAAGAGACATCATGGAAGGTCTTGGCCTGATTGGATATGGATACTGGGAGTCAATGTTTGTTGAGTCTGTGTGACTGGTAGGATGGTAGCACCACAAACGGGAATGGAGAAGTCAGTAGAGAGGGATGGTTTATAGGTAGGAAGAGGGAAACAAAACCTAAATATTAAAAACTAAGCATTTTCACATGATCTTATTTAATCTTAGCAGTAATATTTTGTGGTAGATTTTTTTATTTTTCTCATTTTTATAGATGAGGTTCAAATGACTGTTTCAAGGTTATGTAGATAGAATTTGACCTAGGTTTTCTAACTTTACTGTGTATTTTATTATTCACAGCTGAGTTCTCTTTTGAATGTGTTGAGTTTGCCTTGCCGGTTGGACATCCAGATAGAAAGATGTAACAGGAATAGAGTAAAGGAAAAAGACTGTAGCTTTAAGTATTTTTTTTAAAATTCAGGAATACAAGCAACTGGGAAGAGGATATAGAAAGGAAATAGAAAAATATCGAAGTACAAAAAACAAGAGAGGTGAGGGACACCTAGGTGGCTCAGTTGATTAAGCATCTGCCTTTGGTTCAGGTCATGATCTCAGGGTCCTGGGATCAAGCCCCACATCGGGCTCCCAGCTCAGTGGGGAGTCTGCCTCTCCATCTACCTCCCTCACCTGGCTCGTGCTCTCTCTCTCTCATATAAATATATAAAATCTTAAAAACAAACAAACAAACAAACAAACAAACAAACAAAGAGAGGTGAAGTTACAAAGAAGGAATAGTTAGCAGCATCGGGTACAGTAGAGGCCAGGAGAGTGAGGGCCCATCATTTCATTGGGTACTGTCACTCATCCAGTGGTACCAGAATTTGTGAGCATCCCTAGTGGTGATGATATACATCACTGACTGAGATTAATTACACAGAGAGATGGCTATAATCATTCAATAATCTCCAAATGATCTACTCATTTAGTAAATGTATAATGCCCATTTTTAAAATGGCTGGAACTCAATAAAACCTATTAAAATATACATTAAAATCATAAACAAGGGTTTAATAAATACTGTCAACTTACTTGCTGACTTATATTAATATCCTCAGTATAAAATAAGTTTATGCTGCTGTAACTCCCTGAAATAGTACAGGAAGAATGAAATCTTTATATATGAGTTAGATTACAGAAAGTCATTATATATACAAAAGTGAAACCATTAAGTATATATTAAGTGATGTGGAAACAACAAATAGTAGTTATTTATGGAGTTATGAATTCAGCCAGCCCTATGCTAGGTGTTGTGATTTATGAGGTACATGAAACATTTTATCTGTCCCCAAGGAATTTACATATTGTTTTGTGATGTTTTGAACTTATTTCTTTAAATTTTAAATGCCCCATATCTATAACCAGGTTCAAAGCTTCTCAAACACAAGGACAATGTCTTTTATGCTTTGGAGTCTTGACTTGACCAATGACATCTGTTGTCAATGGCTAACTCAATTGGTAATACATAGATAGATAAAATGAATCTGTAATAATGACACAGTGGCAAAAATCTACTCATCAAGGAAGTCTCTATAAAATAAGGTCTTTTTTAAACTGAAAAATATAGTCCTTTTATCTCATAAAATAAATGAAGCTAAGAATATATAATACACAATTAGAAATCTGCAATGCTCTTTTGCTAAGAAAATAAAGGCTATTTTGACAGAAAATCTTTGTATTTGGGTTTTAGCTCTACTTAGTTTTTTAATTTAAATCCTAAATCATTGGCTTTAAAAGTATTAATAAAAGAGAAGCCAGTGTTTAAATAAAATAACTAGATGTTTAGCACATAGAGCAATTTAAAGCACTTTAGTAGTTATTTCCTTTTTTTAAAAAAGTAATCTCTACCTCCATCATGGGGCCTGAAATCATGACCCCCAGATCAAGAGTTGCAAGCTCTTCCAACTGAACCAGGCAGGCACCCCAGTACTTATTTCTTAACATCTGTAAAAAATCACAGCTAAGGTGGTCAAGCTTGTGGTACACTAAAAGTAAAAAACAATTCTTCAAAATCTGCCAACATATATTTGATTTTCTTCTTTTTAAAACCAAGTAAAAAATTCTAATGCTTATCAAAATCCATCAAAGTTGGGGCACCTGGGTGGTTCAGTTGGTTAAGCATCTGACTTCGGCTCAGGTCATAATCTCAAGAATCATGGGATCAAGCCTGACCTGATCCTGGGATAGAGCTCTGTGTGGGCTCTGTGCTCAGCCTGCTTCTCCCTCTGCCCCTCCCCCTGCTCATGAGCTCTCTCTCTCTCTCTCTCTCTTATATAAATAAAGAAATAAATAAATCTTTTTAAACAATCCATCAAAGCTAATTTACTATCAGGCTGAATAATTACCTAAATGGCTTTTTAGTCATTTTGCTTTTATGTATATTTTTTCTCTATAATCTACTTGTTTTGCGAAGACCCTCCTCTTCAAGAAGTTAAAAAGAAACAGAATAATAATACACAAATCTGTGTAGGTTGAGTGAATATACATGAAAGACTGAAAAAATATTCATGCATCCTGTAGGCAGACACCATTCAATGTTTGCACTTGAAAAATCAAGGCCTTTGTTGATATGAAAATTGGGATGAATACCTTTTATATCTTTGTACATAAAAATCAAGTATTGTGTTTAAGCAAGCAGTGGTAACTGCTGGGCAAATGGATGCAATGACACAAAAGAAAGTATTTTAAAAGGTCTCTTTCTCGCTGGGCAGAACTTCCCAGACTTTTCTACCAATGTACCCCCAAGGCCCTTGAGAAGCTTTTACTCACAGAGGTAAGAGCCACATATAATACAAACCAGGGGTTTGTTTTAAAATAATCCATAACAATCATTTATTTTTCTTTATAAAAAGTTAATGCAAATGTTGCATTTTACTCCATAAAAGTCGGTGTTTGTTTCAACGCTGACTGTGAGTAAAATCCTCTGGGATGATATATCAAGTCCATTCTGTAGCTTTATGTGCTTCCTGGTTTCTCACCACACACCCAGATTTGCAGTATGTTTCTAGGATTCTATGGCAATCTTTGGCTTGTTCGTGGGCTCCCTAATTTTGAGAAAATGATTGCAGAAATGTGAAAGTAAAAATTAGTAATATTTTTGCGCCGCAAATTTTCTTTCCCTTCTTCCTTCCCTTGTTTTTCCCTTCCTTTCCCCTTCCCTCCCTCTCTCCCTTCCATTCTTAAGAATCACTTCCTTGGTTGTACCCTGGAGTTGAGGCAACACAACCACTTCTTCTTTTTTTAATAATAATTTTACTTTTTATTGGTGTTCAATTTGCCAACATACAGAATAACACCCAGTGCTCATCCCGTCAAGTGCCCCCCTCAGTGCCCATCACCCATTAACCCCCACCCCCCGCCCTCCTCCCCTTCCACCACCCCTAGTTCGTTTCCCAGAGTTAGGAGTCTTTATGTTCTGTCTCCCTTTCTGATATTTCCTACCCATTTCTTCTCCCTTCCCTTCT
Source organism: Vulpes lagopus (assembly GCF_018345385.1). Classification (NCBI taxonomy): domain Eukaryota; kingdom Metazoa; phylum Chordata; class Mammalia; order Carnivora; family Canidae; genus Vulpes; species Vulpes lagopus. The sequence continues at coordinate 38,427,494 of NC_054829.1, forward strand.
ATTCCCCTTTCACTATTATTTATATTCCCCAAATAAATTAGAACATATAATGTTTGTCCTTCTCCGAACACAACCACTTCCTTGCCTATACCAGTAGGCTTCGATTTTGAAGTGTGTGTATGCCTGTTTCCTGCTTCTGTTTCTGGTGGCTCTCTCCATTTTTATCTAAATGGGCTTTCCACCCAAATTCCTGGTTTTTAAGTATATGCCTTGTTTTAATTTACAGAGTCCATGTGCACTCTGACCCTGGCTACTTCTGGACAACTGGTTTGGCTTTTATGGATCCCCAGGAAATTTGCTAGGGAGCCTTCTCCAGTGTTTGCAACCTGCTGTTGCCAATCCTGCTTTTGCCTTCCTTCTCTATTCTAGCTTCTTAAACAATATTCAAAATCCAAGGCTATGTTCGGTTCAGAAATGAACAATATAAACTCATATAAAATGAATACTTGGCCACAGGCTTTTAAAACTTTTATTCTGGCAACAGAAAATGTACTGGAAGCAAATTAGGTAATGGCCAATTTACAGTGGATGAATATTCTATATGAGAAGTGTTTTGAAAATTAGACATTTTGAGACTTTATAAGTTGATATTTTGGTTATCTTAAGCACCTAAAATTATTTTGAAAGCTGTAACTAAATTTCAAACAGATTTACCAGTAACTAAATTTCAAACAGATTTACCAGTCATCAGATCGAGTGCCTTCTTCAAAGTGGATATTCCCCACAGTCTCCAACTCAATTGACAAAAATGGGATCAATAATCCATGACTTTTCTTCTTTTGCTTTACTTCCACACGATAAATTGCTTCAATTCTATTTAAGAAAAAAAGAAATTAGTAAAAACAAAAAATTACATTAAAATTAAAATAGATTTTCTTTAAAGCTGATATTAAAATATAAGGCTTTTGTCAATGGATAAAGAAAGCCTGGTGTTAACAGTTAAACCAAGTAAAAGACATTCTATTTCTGGCAATTAAAATCACTTCAAATTAGATTAACTTCAGGATACATGAAGATTAGAAGGCTACCCTGGCTTCACCACGTATGGCTCTCAGATTTTTTTATGCTGTATAGTAAAATGGGAATATTAATAGTACATACACCTGAAAAAGCTTTTTTGAGGATTATATGCAAAATACTTATAAAGCTCTTAGCAAAGAATTTGACACAAAGTAAGAACCCAATGCATTAGTAGTAGTAGTAGCATTTACACGGCAAACTAACTTATCCATTTAGTACCCTAGTAGATAAAAAATTCACGGTATTTACTAAGTCTTTCTGATTTCTATTTCTAGTTGATACTCAACCAGTTTGTTTCTCCATGATTCTAGACAACTGTGTATGTGCTTTGCTCAGTCAGATCTATGTGATGAGTTTCTGCATCAGTAGCCTCTCTAATGTGTTTAGTCTGCAGACACTAGAGCAGTGCTGTGACAGGTAGCCACTGGGGGGAGTTTGCTGTGCCTAAGTATTGATTGCCTCTGGAAAAAAACGAGATATGTCAGCTTTGAACCAATGATGTCTAGCTCTACTGGGCCCAGAAACACATTCCATGTTTTACTTCATAATATAATTCTTTCCACGTGTGGAGAAGGGAACGGAGCTCAACCAATAGCCTACAATGTTCTATTCTCTCATGTTTCAAATTTGAACAACTAGACAATTCATAAAACATACTCATCTAGTTTTTTGTTCCAGAATGTTACCCTTTCATTCAAGGCATTTAGTTTGGTCACTATCTTCTGTTGAAGATTTGGTTCTTCTGTGACAGTTTCACAGTTCTTTGATTTTTCAAGTTCAGTTACTTTATTGTTATTGGATCTATCATTGTGCCCTTTGCCAGGTCCCTTGAGCTCAGCAAGTTCCCGTTCCAGCTGTTGAAATCAGTGTGCCAGAGAGCAAAAACTTTTAGTGGAATTATTAAATATATACTTAATGTAAATGAACAAAATAAAAATCTAGATAATAAGTAGGTCAAACTTCATAAAAACAAGCTAAGCATGTGATTACAACTTCAGTACAAGTTTAGTCAGCTAATTTCTCTTGACCAAGGGACAGTCTTAAATACTTCAAATGTGGCAGTTCTTTTAATCAAATATGAGAAAAAGCAAAGAAATGGATTTTTAAATATTGAGTGATGAGTTTGCTTCTATTAAAGCCAAAGTAAAATTGTAACAAATAATGGTTTTGGTATAAATAAAATATCTAAGCTTCAAATTAATGTGACTTCTAGCACACCTACTTCTCAATTTTTCAATATTTTTTCCAAGTACTTTGATATTCTGGGGGAAAAAATCCACTATAGAAAATATACAAAACATATATATAGAGAAGCATATTTTTCCTTTTGCTTCAGTCTCCTATATATGGCTCAACATAGCAAGGTCTTTATTTAACATTTTGATATTTTGTTTTTTCTTGTTCATATTGAGCTTTTTTGGCATTCATTTGCATTTTTAAGAAATATTGTATTAGGTATGAGTTATTGTGATTACTTAAGTTTTTAGCATTCAGATTTTGGGCCCACAGTGAGTGCCTCACTTGCCTTGCCTTAATTCCAGCTTTGCAAATTGTACTATACATGGAGAGGTGTATATAAATAGAAATTTGCTAATTATCTGTACTCCCCCTCTCTAATGGCTATATCCAGCTGTTAAAAAATAAATTAAGCATATTTATAAAAATGTCTATGGTTTATCTAATCTAGAGGTATTATTTTTTCACATTTGCAGGTTTTACTTAATACATGCATTTCCATATAAAAATAAATACAAAGTGATTTCTACATACTGGCTCATTTTTTATTCAAAAATAAATTTTGTTAATGTTTCACCTTAAGGATAACTTTCTGTTATAATATTAATTAAAACCTGCTTGTTTTAGAAATATAGTATGTTATATATCAATATAATTATAATTAATGTATTTATAAATATTAAATATATTTTTAAAACTTGGTTTTTAATGGTGGTATACTATTCTATCTTAAGAAGGAATAATTTTTTTCTATCTGGTTAAACATTTAGGAAGTTTCCAATTTTTTTGTTTATAATAGTACAGTGATGAATATCTTATGTATGTAAATATTTATCCAGATCCTTAGAGTGCTACATATAGATTTACTGCGTCAAAGGCTACAAGCATTTTCAGATTGTGAATACATACGACCCAAATTACATTCCACCGGTGCTGTAGTAGTGTCACACTCTTGTTCATCAGCCTGAGTACTATCATGTATCATGCTTTGACAATTTTATAGGCAAAATGGTTGTTATCTTAATTCACATTTGGAAATAATAATCAAGTTGAGCTCTTCTTTCAAATATTTATTAGTCATTTTTATTTCTTCTTTTATAAAATAGAAGTTTATGTGCTTTGCTCAGTTTTTCTATTTGAATATTTGCTTTTTGCTTTATTTATGACTGTTTATACTAAGAATATCATGTTTGTCCAGGATATTAGTTGAAGACATTTTTCAGACTGTCATTTGTTGTTTATTTTTATTAATGATGCTTTTTTAGTACCAAAGCATTTTACTTTTATTTTTTGCAATCAGATCCACATTCTGTTGTGATTTCTAGTATTTCTTTTATTTAGCAGGCTGAAATCAGGTAATATCATCTGTATATCTTCTACATTATTCTTCAGTTTTTCCAGGTTTTGAAATTTTTACATTTAGTTCTTTTTTTCCCACTGGCATTTATTTTTGGTAAAGTGTAAATTAAGAATCCAATTTCCCTACTCTCAAATAGTTTATTTTTCTGACACCATTTATTGAATGATTATATTTTCTTGCCTTAAAAAAAAACCAGTAAGTTCTAATATATACAGAGTTCTATTTGAAGTTAATAATCCTTAATTTTTCAGAGTCTACTTTTGGTAAAGGAAATCCAATTTACTCCAAGTAAAAAAAGCACACATAATATAACTACTAAAGTATAGCTTGATTTAAAGTTCCCACCCTGTTTTAATACCTGAATAGTATAAACAAAGGGCTATTTTAGCACTTTAGGTAAAAAAATGAATTTTGAGCACAGCCTGAAGGTATCTAATAAAAATGCAACTGAAGAAACTTTAATAAATCTCTAAAACTTTTGGAATCCTACTGAATTACGCAGCTTTTAAAACATTTATAAATTAATGTCTATACCTTTTTACAGTTGCAGACTTCTAAGCACACAACGAAGCTTAGTCAACATGTGGAATCAAAAGTTTGGGGACAAACTTGGAAATATTAATAAAATAATTACTTCTATACATGTATGTAAATATAAAGTTTAAAAGATAATCTTGTCTTATCACCAGTTTTCTTAAGATATGGCTACTGAAATTTTACAGTATTATATCTTACATTTTTTTTCACAAAGCTAAATAATTTTATTCTTTCTTCTGGCAACTTCTGTAATTTGCATTTTCGATCATTCAGTTTTTCAAGGTCTTCATTAAGATGCCTCTGAACAGTTTTTATACGCATATTGTAATACATTATTTTTTTCATTGCTGTGGTCTAAAATTGAAAAAAAATAGATTAGCTGAAGCAAAAAACATTATAAGTAATTATTAGTGGCATTACAGAAATGTGCTATGTTCTATATAACCACTGGAAAGTTTTGCATGCTCAATACTAATAATGATGATAGTTGAAATGATAACGGCTACAGAATACTGTATTTATTTATTTTATTTATTTATTTTTTTAATTTTTATTTATTTATGATAGTCAACAGAGAGAGAGAGAGAGAGAGGCAGAGACACAGGCAGAGGGAGAAGCAGGCTCCATGCACCGGGAGCCCGATGTGGGATTCGACCCCGGGTCTCCAGGATCGCGCCCTGCGCCAAAGGCAGGCGCTAAACCGCTGCGCCACCCAGGGTTCCCCAGAGTGCTGTATTTAAACTTAATAAGCAAAATACAAAATTCCAAAGATTTTCTTTGTGGGTAAGTGTAAGGCATATTCGCATTTATTTTGAGGATGACAACATAAAGAGCCTCCAGACAGAATTCAGTTTACAAAATATCATTTGGCTTAAGAGGTAGTACTATCAAAGCAAAAATGTAACTACATTATTCATATTTGATTATTTTAGGGAAAAACACATTGAAAAGCATTAAAAGAAAATGTAACATTATTCAATTCAGTTTTTTAAAGCATAGCTAAGAAACCATTGATTTGATGGAGATTTTTCCTCAATTCTCTAAAAGGATGCTCTAAATAAACTTGCTTTATTTAGATTGAGCAAATAACTAGTTGTCAATCTACTCATTACCCAGATACCTTAATAAAAGTGGATCACTCAGTTATTAATAAATACATGATGACAAATCAATTATTGAAAAGTACACCAGCTATACTAATACTATAAACACAGCTAATATTCATAAGCAATATTAGTAAAAAAAGAACTAGCTGGCGACAAAGTAAACAAATCAGTTGCACTATTAAATGTGACCTAGTTTTAATTGTTTACCTGAAATTCTCTTCATTAGGAAACCTGTACCTCAAATAATTTGGAAGGTTTCTACACTGTTCTGGGATTGTATTTTCAGATGCAGGCTCTTGTTATGTGATTTATTTGGTAGAGAATGGATAATCAAGGCCCCATCAGAATTATTTGGCATAAAAGATGGAACAAACACAAATATGTGGCATGATGAACAGGCCAAAAGAATTCCTTTGCCCACGCATATTATAAAGTTTTGAAATTGAAAGCACTACATTCCTCCACAAAAATAAGGTACTAATAACAGAACAGTTCGGGAGGAAAATGTGTTTTAGGATCATGATTAAGATATAAAAAGCTTCCTGATAAAGAAGAGCTTATTTTGGAAGTGCAAACTGAGTTTGAAGAAAAACTATAACTAAGGAAATGGCAAGTCATGTTTCTTAATTATTTGTCTATTTGTAGAAAATGGAAAATCCAATAAAGAACGCTTTGAGTCAACAGCAGCTAAAAAATTTCTAATGAATTCTTAAATCTAAAACAAGAGAACGTGGGTAGAGACAGGATTGCTAGATCAAATATAAGATGCCAAGTTAAATTTGAACTTCAGTTAAACCATAAATAATATTTGAGTATAAGTGAATAAGTATAGCTAAGTTTAAGAAGTATGATATTAAGACAATATTTGTTGCTTATCTGAAATTCAAATTTAACTTGGAGTCCTTAGGTGGGGGACAAAAAAAATACTGCTTTTCTTTTGTTTTTAATTTTTAAAAAATATTTTATTTATTTATATGAGAGCAAGAGAGAGAATGCATGAATTGGGGAAGGGGCATATGGAGAGGGAGCAGACTCCCCACTAAGCAGGGAGCCCAAAATGGGGCTTGATCCCAGGACCCTGGGATTATGACTTAAGCCGAGAGCAGATGCTTAACCATCTGAGCCACCCAGGCACCTCTAATTTTTATTTTTGGGTAAGTAATATATTCATGTTTCTAACACCAAAATAATTGAAAAGTATATAATGAAAAGTCTACTTCCCACACCTGTTTCCCATCTGCCCAGTTGCCCCACCTTCTACAGATAAGTACTGATAGAAGTTTCTAGCATATCCCTGCACAGTTTCTTCCTCTGTACTTTTGTGTTTTATTAAGAATATATCTTTACCTGCATTTGGGCACACACACTGTGATATTTTACTCTTCCTGAACATTTTCAAAACCACTTACTGTATCATAACAATAAATAAGAGTCATCAATCAGGGTTTTTTGTTCTTGTTTGAAATTATATACTAAGACTTTGGAAAAGTAGGGAAGATTATGTTGTAAGTTATAAATACATGGCAAATCAACTTTGTAGGCTTACTATATTCAATTTGTTTTGTGTTTGGACTTTTGAGAATGTCGAAGTCATTTTTCACTCAAGTCCACTTTGGTGGAATTACTTGATTACAGTAAAAAACTTTTTTAAAAAAGTCTAACTAAAATGGTAAGTCTAGTTGCATGTTTGTACTAACAAACAAAATTTGTTCCATTTGCTTCTTTGATTACCAAAAATAAAGAAAAGTCATAGGCTTAGCTACAGTTTCATAGTGGTTATTTTTATAGCATTTAACAATTAAAATGGACTTTTATGCCAATTAACTCATTGGATCCCTACAATAACACTCAGGACAGGTACTGTTTTTTATCATTACTATTTTAATAGTTCAATAAACTTTAGTTGGGAAGGGAAAGGCCTTGCCTAAGTGACAGGTTGTAACAGATACAACTGGAGCTTGAAGACTTGGAGCTCCAAGTCTTCTGTTTTGAACTCTCATATTCTTCCCTCTTTTCCATGCTGACTCTCTGGTGGTCCTCTTGACTTTACTTGCCATTTATAGTTTACATAAACAGCTCCACGAGTGAAAATTTGAAGAATCAACAGTACTCTGCTCAAGAGTTTATCACATCAGAGAATTGCCACAACCTAGCACAACCTGTCTTCTTATAAATGGTAATGAAGAAAAAGCATCTTGAAAATTCATATGCAATAATAAATACTTTGAACTTAAAAAATCATCTTGATCTAAATCAAAACTTGAGCCATATTATATATCTTATTTTTGCCTTAAAAGGGTGAAGAAAGAGAATATCTTCTCTTTCTTATATATATAATAAGAATTATATATAAGGAATTGCATAACAATTCCCAATTTGTTCTTTTAATGATACTACTGACATACACAAAACTAAACCAAATGTATGACATACACAAAACTAAACCAAATGTATGACAGTCTTACCCAGAATGTCAAAAGAACCTGCCTCTCTTAGTTCTCTTCTTCCATCTCTTCTGCAAATTCCTCCTCTCTCTGCAGTTTCTAGCACTCAAATGACACACTTCCCCATTTATACCATTCCCTTAGTGATTTATCCAGTCTCTAGCTCTATGTACCATCTTTCTGCCTTCAACCCTCATATTCATATCTCCAACCCAGGCAACTCTCTTGTATAACAGACTCATATCCCCAACTATTTATTGAATATATCCTCTTAGATGTTGAAAAGATTGCTCAGAATTTACATGCCTAAGGGGCACCTGGGTTGCTCAGTTGGTTAAAGTCCGACTTTTGATTTTGGCTCAGGTCATGATCTCAGGGTGGTAAGATCGAACCCTGTGTCAGGCTCCATGCTCAACAGAGAGCCTGTTTCTCTCCTTCTCTCTCTGCCCCTCTCCCCACTCTAGCACAAGTGTGCTCTCTCTCTAAAATAAATAAATCTTTTAAAAAGAAATCTTTTACATGCCTAAAATTAAACCATGATTCTTCCTTTTAACCTACTCCTTCCATATTCTTCCTCATCTCATCAAAGAGCAACTTCTTCCCTCCTGCTGCTCAGGCCAATAACTTGGAACTATTCTCTATTTCTTTCCTCTGCACTTCACATCCAATCTATCACCAAATTCAGATGGGTGAATCCACCTTCTACTACAGAATTTGACTACTTTTCACCACCTCTTCTATTAACACCTTGTATCAAACCATCAACATCTCTCATCCAAGTGACTGGAATCTAACTGGTTTCTCTGTGCTCACCTTCTCCTTCAAATCCTCCATTCTTAATCCATTAGCCAAAAGGATCCCTTTAAAACAGAAGTCAATTTGACTCTCCTCTTAGAAATTTTCCAGTGGCTCCACCTTATTCAAAGTAAAAGCCAAAGTCTTTATTACATCCTACAATCTCATATGATCTCCCCTCACCACCATTCCTGTCTTCATCTTTTCCTTCCTCTCACTTACTCAGCTCCACCCACACTAACCTCCTGTTCTTTAAATATGAGACGTATGCTCCTGTCTCAAGTTCTTTACATTTGCTGATCCCTGAAAAGCTTGCTCACTTACTTCCTTCAGGTCTCTGCCTGACTGTTGTCTGAGTAAATCCTCTCCCAACTCTTCTGTATCCAATAGCCAACATTCCTCCCTCTGTCCCTAATTAATAATCCTGTTTCCTTCATGCTTGCTTTATTTTTCTCCATAGCATTTATCACTACCTGACGTACTAGTTGTTTTCCTATTTGTTTGCCTACTATTTGTCTGCTCTCACAAGAATGTAAACTCCAAGCAAGCAGGGAGTTTGTCTGTTTCGGCTACTCTATATATCTAGGGCCTGATCTGTGCCTGTAATGTAATAGGTATTAAATATTTGTTAAATAAATTAATAAGCCAAGTAATTTCATGAAGCATGAACCAGGTCACCTTTGAAGAAACTGCCTAATGTAAAACTCTGCAGATAGTAATGGACATTTCCAAAAATGTATTACTGTGAAGTTGTACTGTTATTTCTGACTCAACACTGTTAGAGAAGACATTCTTCTCTGAATCTCTAATGACTCTGAACATCTGCTAGTAGACAAGGACTCTAGCCCTTTGCTTTATATTGCAAGACAGTTCACTTTTTATTTTGGGGTAGGAGAGAGGATAATCTCAGTTACAGAAAAGAGAAAGGAGAGAATGGAACCTAAAATAAATCCTCAGGATAGCAAGAGAAGAGAAACAAGACAAATAGACAAAGGCATGCTTTATGTTGAGATGATGGATGAGCCACAAGGAAAGGATGGGAGGGCTCATGTGGGGGCATCCTCATGCCTGGCACACTCTAGATACTCAAAACCTATTTAGTAGATGGTTAACTCAATGAACGAATGTGGCCCACTGACCTGGAAGGAGAAGAAGAAATCTAATATAGAAAGACTATTAATAAATATAGAGAATTACTATCCATTCCATTCTAAAATTATAGATTCTTCGATGGCATGCGCAAGTAGCCCCTTTACTGTGAGGTTCACCATCAGTGGCAGTCTAGGAACAGCTCTCCTCAAGATTTGAGAGATCTTCCAAGATCTTGGCAGTATGGGCAGATCCACCTATATTTCTGGGGAATCCCAAATCATCTTTAATTAGATTAAAATCTACCTAATCCTGGCATACTACCAACAACCATGGATATTTTCTACTTTTGATATATAGTATTACAAATGAGAGGAGGTTACTTATTTCATTTGTACTTTAGTTAGGCCTTATTACTTTTTGTATAATAGCGCAAATTCAATTATTCTTAACACTCATGATAATTTTTCAGATTTCTTTCTTTTAGTTTTGTATAAATTCTAATGTTTTTCTACTAACTCAACTTCCAGTACTGTCATCAAATTTGAGATTCTAGTACTAATATTATTATTTATACATGTTTATTTGAAATATCCAGCTCACTGGGGCAAAAATAGAGTTGGTGACAAGACTTGACAAGATAATACTACCTACCATATGTGGACACAGTCAGAAAGAAGCAGTTAATTAAACTTAAGGCACAGATATCTGATTAAGGATGCACTTACATCTGCCAGTTCCTTGATCTGTTTTGCTGACACATCAAACGTGTCAAGTCTCTGAAGGCTAGGCAAGTGATACAATACATGTGTGGAATAATTACATAGCAGACAAACTGGATTGGTTTTATACTGAGGATCATTCAGGCACAAATCCTTTAAGCGATGCAGCCTGGTTAAGTTAGTAAGGTCCTAAAACAACAGCAATAATAATGTTCAATTAATTAACTGAAACTGATAATTTCTAAGGAAGGCATTTAAACGCTTAAGATCACCCATCGCTTAATGTAATGCATTTTAATATGTGCTTAAACATGTTAAAGTGATTTGGATGAATAAAATGTTTTTCTCTAGTGAAAAACATGTCAACCACATGAAGAATAGAGAGTAATAATTAAACAGCAGACTCTTCTATAACTATGTATTTTTAAATACAAAAGGTCAAAGAATATTTACTAAATCATGTATTTTACCTGGAAACTTGGAGCCAGTCACCTGAACACATTTATTTCTTATTAAGACAATGTTGCCTCCTCTGCACACCCCCTCTACTAACAATTGTCCCCAGTGTATCTGTAGGTCTCCTGCTTCCTTTGCCACCATTTCCCACACTTACCACTCTAGTAACACTGCTCACTATTCCCCCAGGTCACCAATCTGCTTTTCTCATCAAAGGTGAGGAGACTCCAATTCTATTATAATCATCATTGAATTCCTGATTTTTAAGGGGTTTTGTTTCTTTGTTTTTCCTGTAAATGTCCTTTCTACCAGTTAATGGCAACTGAAACCTAGCTTTCTCCTCATTTTCCTCACACTCCAAGGAGGGGGGTGGGATTGATAATGCATTTCCAGACCAGTGCTTCTCCCGAACACCTTTGATTCCGAGGTTTAATCCATTGTTTACACCTTTCTTTATTTGGCACCTGGCCCTTGCTTAACTCGTCTGTCTTGTCTCTTCTGCTTCAACTCTAACATTTCATGTTTTAGCTGTACTAAACAAGTGGAAATTTTAGAATGTGCCAGACCCTATCTTATTGTTAAATCCTCACTCATCTTACTGCCTTTCATCCCAGTTTCGCCTCTTAATCTATCAAGACTCAATCTAGTATCATCTTTTCTGGAAGTCTTGTTTCATCACCCAAGCTTGAGGAAGATGCTCCTCCTATGAACTCACTTTGCCACTAGGTTTACCTTTGTTATAGAATTTATCACAAGTCAATTACCAATTGCTTATGCATATAAGGTCTATAAGCTAAAGGTCTATATGGGCTTTGGCCCTCAGTCTCTAAGCTAGGAATGATGATTATATTTCTAAAGTGTTGAAAAAAACAAAAAACAAAGAAGAATTCACAACAGAGGCCTGGTAGAAGAGGGTATACTGTGATGGGGTTGGCCTTAAACTGATGTGATGCTAGTTAGTAGAGTCAGAATCAGAGTTAAGGGAAATCCAAACCAAACCCAGGAGGCATTAGTTCTAAAGATGGTGTACAAATGGAATGGGGAAGTAAGTAGTGAAGTCAGGCCGCTAGAGTAAAAAATAACACAGGGTCAGGTAGCTAATGTGTGTCCAAACTCTCTCTGGCAAGTGAGAATTTGGCTCGCTGGCTAGCCTTGAGGCTAGTACTGGGCTCATGGTAGAAGTAGAACTAAACAGAGTTGCTCTGAAATAGATAGAGTTGTGTAGAGAATTATTTGGTCAAGTTCTGCAGGGGCAGGGAAGTAACCATCAGACTTTTCCAAGGAGTAAACACTCTGATTTCTGGGTGGCTATGTTGCCTTTGACCATCAGTCTGGGCTATGCTGGGTAGGAACTTTGAAGTTTTACACAGGAACCACTCCCTTTCAACTCCCCACCTATAGTCAAAAGTCAGATGACATTGGAGTTTATGAAAGCACAAAATCTCCCTGAAAATTAGTGTTGTAGTACCTATTATGGACAGAAAGTGGAACAGAAATTATCCATCACTACCACTATAGTATCTTTTTAGAGTGGGTGGAAAAGTTAGAGATAAAAATTCAGGATAATAATAGTGTTTCAGGAACATTCTTAATGTGAGAAGAGTAAAAGTTGTTGTGAATCATGTTTCAATGTTTTTCTGAAAAACAGTCATATTATAACCAAGAAACTTTTTAATTGTATGCCATATAATACATTTTTATAATCCAATTTTTATCCTCATTTTTTATGAGGAGATTGAAACAGAATAGGTTAATGTAATTAAGGAGATAGTAATCATAATATAGCATATCTATTGAGTGCTTACTGTGTGCTAGTCATTATTTTGAGAGCTTTACATTATTATTTTGCTTAAACTTCATGTTAATACACTACAATGCTGCCTCTGGCTTGTGGTAGTGCTAGAAGTGACAGATTATTCTATGAAGCTATGCTCTTCAGCACCACAAGGCTGAAGCACCACATGTCAACCAGGCATGGGATAAACTTCTACGTGGCTTCTTGGTAGGACAAAACCTTATCCAGACAGTATTGTGTACTTATTTCTTTCAGTTTAACTCATGATTCTCTCCCTCACTCTGTTCCAGCCACAGATTTCTAGATTCTTGAATTTGCCATGCTCTTTCCACCACTTAGGTCCTTCACACTTTGCCTGGAATGCTCTTTCTCTAGGCACTTCCTACTCATGTCTCATACGTTAGCTTAAAAATTACCTCCCACAACATTCCAAATTTATCTTTCATAGCTCCCTCTGCTCTCTTCTGCTGACATTACTCAAATATACCCCTTGATTTCTTACCACCACATCTTCATGCATATTGTTCTCTCCATCTTAGAATGCCTACCTCCCACCATATGTATATATATTCTTTTCAGAAATCTCTCCACCCAACAGGAGGCTTGAACTCAAGATCTCAAGATAAGAGTCTCCCCCACTGCATTGTAGATGATCCTTCTCCAATGCCTGTTGAAATTCTGTCAGTCCCTCAGTGTTCACATCAACTATTTCCTTTTGAATTTGACCAATAAAATTTTGTTTAAGCTTTTTATGTTTTTAAAACTTCTGGTTAAAGCCTTTATAATATTCTGCCTAATCCTATAGCTTTTTGGAGTCTTATAGTCTTCTCTGAGTAAGAGAATATGTATTTTAATAATGATCAATTCAAAATTATTTCTATAGTGAATTTACTCATCTTTCTTCATTACTCTCTAGAGGAAGTATTTGAGTATGCACTTTCAATTTGACACTGCCAAAATTATAAATGCCATATGTTTTCACCTACATTATATGCCACAAACATGAAGTCTTTTTGTTTTCCTCTCTTTCATTCAAATGTTTTTTGAGATTTTACATGTCAAGTACTGTTTTAGGTATTGTTGATACAGCAGTGAACAAAACAGGCAAGATTCCTATACTCATGGAGCTTGTATTCTAGTAAGGAATGTGGATAAGTGCTAAGAAGAAAAAATAAAGAAAGAGTGATGGGAATGCTTCAGGTTAGGGAGGGTAGTAGGAGTTATTGATATTTTACCTAAATTGGCCAAGAAAGGTGTCACTAAGAACATAACATCTGAATAAAATCCTGGAAGAAATGAGATGAGCCATGAAGATATTTAGGGGAAGAATATCCCAGCAAATGCAAAGGCCCTAAGGTGAGAATGCTAGCTATCTATATTCAAGGACCAGCAAGGAGTCCAGAGTAGCTGGAATGAAGTAAACAAGGGGGAAAGTGGTAGAAGCTGTGGTCAGAGACACAGTGGGGGTGGGGGGACTTATAGTCTTGTGGGCCAACATAGGAACTGCTTTTTCTCTGAAAGAGATGAGAAGACAAGGGAAAGTTCTGAGCAGAAGTTTTTGAAGGAGCAGGTTGCTGTGTAGAAAACAGACTGATAGTAGTGAAAGGGTAAACACGGGAGACCTGTTTGGAGGCTTTTCCCCCCCAAAATGCAGGTTAGAGACGATGGTGTCTTGAACAAGGTTAATAGAGATATAGGTGGTAAAATAGTCAGACTGGACAATCTAAAGGTAGAGCCAAAAGAATTTGCTGATGGATTGGATATGGTTTATGATGGAATAAGAGGAGTAAAAAAATAATCCTAAGCATTTTGGCTTAATTTTTTAGAAAAATAAAGATGCCATTTAGAGAGGTAGAGAAGGCTGCAGGAGAAAAGGATCAGTAGAGAGTAAGTCAGTCTGAGTTAGGATACAAGATGTCTATAGTTCTGGGGAGTTATTAGGGAAAGTAGAAACAGAAATAATTGTTAGGGAGAGTAGAAAGTTAGGAGTAATAAAAGGTATTTAAAGCCATTAGATGATGAAATTATTTAAAGAATGAATGCAGATAGTAGTGAGAAAAGATCCTGGACTAACCTGGACCAGTTCATGTTTTAGATGCTAGGAAAAGATGAAAAAGCAGAGGTGTAGCCAGAAAGATCAGAGGAAAACTAAACCAAGTAAATAGCTTCTTGTTTGGTTTTAATAGTGTCAGATCATTAGGGTCAACTTAATCAGCTGCCTCTAAAATTTCCTAGAGTATCGAGTTGTCCAAAATAATTAAATTCCTCCATGAAAGGGAACTATTTAGTACATTTTCTGCAATAAGCTGGTTCATCTATGTTGGTAAATAGACTGTTCCACTTAAACATACCTTGAAGGAACATATTTGGTTACCAGAAAGGTTTAATCTTTCCAGCTGTTCATTGGGATCAAGACATCGACCTTTAATTTAAAAAACAAGATGAAAGAACAATTAAATTTCTTATTTTGCCTGTTGTTCATATCCTGTAATATTTCTTGCCTATAACTAAGACTAACAGTAACACTGTATAGTTAGTAACAATTGATTAATGGGTAATATTTTCACATCCTATAATCATAGATTTAGAGATACTATGCAAAATATCATACAAAACAGTATAAAAAAAGAAATCCAAGAATGTAGTTTTCATACCGATGAAAAATTATTGTAGCATTATTTCATATTCCAAGTGAAATAATACATACCAATGCTGCTTATTAGATTTCCAGCAAGATTGAGGTCATTTAAATTCTTCAAAGTTTGCAAGCCCTAAAAATTTAGACAACATATCATTTAGAAGTTAGTAAAATACATATTTATAAATGATCTGATCAATCTTGTTAGTTCTCCAGGTGTTCTGAACTGGGTGCTGTGTACTTCTCAAGCACAGGGCTAAGTGGTGCCTTAATGAAATCATGTTTGTTTCTCTGCAATGTGGGGAGAATTATTGGAGGAGGAGGGAACAGGGAGGGAAGGGGAGAGGAAAGGAGAAGATGAGTAGGAAGAAAAACACATCAGAGTGTGTTTATAATCTTTGGCAAGTTATATATATAATTTCTCTGAATCTCTATATATTTAACCTTCAAAGAAGAAATAATACCTTACCCCAAGGCTTGGTGGGAGGAATAAAGAAAACAATATATATGAAGTTTTCTGCACATTATAAATGCTGTATACGTGTTAGTTTGTCTTAACAATAATTAAACTAGTCCTTTTTTTTTTTTAAAGATTTTATTTATTTATTCATGATAGAGAGAGAGAGAGAGAGGCAGAGACACAGGCAGAGGGAGAAGCAGGCTCCATGCACCGGGAGCCCGACGTGGGATTTGATCCCGGGTCTCCAGGATCGTTCCCTGGGCCAAAGGCAGGTGCCAAACAGCTGCGCCACCCAGGGATCCCCAATTAAACTAGTCCTAATATGTCCATAATATGATCTTGGACTTTGTGGTTAAAACTCCACAGGACTAACTGACTTTACATATAAATTATCGAAATTATCTTACCTCAATATTTTTAATTGTATTGTGGTTCAGCCAGAGAACCTCCAATCTGAGTAATTTCTCTAAATTTTCTATTTTGGAAATTTTATTATAATATAAATACAGTTTTTCTAAATTTCTACATTCTTGAAGACCTCCAATTTTCTGTAAAAAAAAAAGAGTGACTGAATAGTGTTAATTTATGGTTTTGGAATTATCCTTTTTAATAAAATAGATTTTAGATACAATTTCTTTTAAAAATCATATTTTATTGCAAAGTGTATCCAACAAAATGAGCTAAATATTTTAAATATTTTATTTATTTATTTTAGAGAGAGAGCGAGCACCCACCTGTGAGCAAGGGGAGGGGCAAAGGGAGAGGGAGAGAGAGAGAGAGAGAGAGAATCTCAAGTAGATTCTGCTCTGAATGTGGAGCCTGATGCAGGGCTCCATCTCATGACCCTGAGATCCTAACTTGAGCTGAAATCAAAGAATTGGACACTTAACTGACTGAGCTACTATGAGATAGAACTAAACATTTTATTTATTTATTTATTTATTTATTTATTTATTTATAAAGATTTTATTTATTTATTCATGAGAGACACAGAGAGAGGGGCAGAGACATAGGCAGAGAGAGAAGCAGACTCCCTGTAGGGAGCTTGATATGGGACTTGATTCCGGAACTCCAGGATCACACCCTGAGACACTCAACCACTGAGCCACCTAGGCGTCCCTGAACTAAACATTTTAAAAGAATAAACATGGAATCCCTCCACCTAACTGCAGTATTTTCAATATTTATATTCTTTTAAAATTTTAATCAACTCTATACTTATTTTTATATTATAATCATAATACCTATATGATTTTGTGGATTTTTTTAAACTTAAGACAATCTAAAATGTTTTCATAATCATTCAAATAATAATGTCTAATAATTACAAAATATTTCATGAAGTTATAACAACTTTCTTAAAAATACCTGTATGTGTGAAATATTTGTTTCAAATTTTTAGCTCTTATAAATAGTACTGCAACGAATAACTTCATGTTTTTCTCTGCTGTTGAATTACTCCTCTAGGTTAAAATCTTAGAATTAGAGATTTCTGAGTCAAAAAGATTTTTCTTAACTAATTATACACTTTGCAATATTGCTTTTCAATGTAAGTGTTACAATTTTCTTTTTTTTAAAGATTTTATTTTTAAGTAATCTCTACACCCAAGGTGGGCTTAAACTCATAACCTCAAGATCAAGAGTTACATGCTCCACTGAGCCAGTCAGGCTCCCCTAGATGTTACAATTTTCATACAACCAATAGTGACTAAACCAATTTAAACCAATTTACTATTAAGCAATACTGGATATTATGTGATTTGATCTGATTACTAAAAGGTAGAATATGTCTATATTTTGATTCTTTATATGTATTTTCTCCTTTGTAGAAATCTATTACCCGTTTATCTGTTTTGTTCACTGGGTAAAAGGTTTTATTTCAATTCATCATGTATGTCCCTCCCCAATCATCTGTTTTGATACATGACTCATGCATGTATTTCAAGAACTATTTTTCCAAAGCCAAAGAATTCAACATAAAATACTTCATGTAAGGTTATATTCAGACTTACCTCTATGCAGCATTCAGCAATCCAAAGTTCTTTTAGCCGTGAACAAGTTTCTAGCCCTGAAATTTCTTTTATGTCTTGAGCAACAATTGTGAGGCTTGTTAAATTAGGAAATAATGACAATCCAACTATACGGGGATACCCTGAGAAGAACATCTCCAGTTTTGACATATCTGATCCTTCTTGTCCAACCATCTCATAAGACAAACCATTGCATAAACACTGTTTCAAAAAAAGAAATTGGGTTTCCTTTTAAATATATTTAGTACTTAAATATTACTTTTTTAAAATAAAAAAATTAAAAATTATATTTGCTGTTAGAAATGACAAACTGTGACAAGATGTCACAAGAAGACATCTTGTGATGTCTTCACAAGAAGGAAAGCTATACCATATATATGATTTTTCTCTGCTTCCAAAGGTCATGGAGTAGAAGAAATCTCTAGGTAAGCTCCAGAAAGGAGGGTAAAAATGTTCCATTTAATGCTTATGCAAATGTAATTGAAAAGAAATTTGGCTTTGACTCACCAGTTCCTTAATTATTTCTTCTTGGTTTAGGTTTTCACATTCAATCATCTTCCATTAAAAATAAAGATCATAATAATGTATCTGTTAAGGAAAATGAAAAGTTGAAATAAAATAAATTCTAGAGTTCTGTCAGTCTAAGTTGAAGGAGGCTTAAAGCTACTTAGGTGGAAATTTTCATTCAGTAAAATGAAAATTGTGGCCTGAAATTTTCATACTGTATAATACCACTGTTTGTCTAGGCCCCAAGACAATCCATTCCATCTCTAAAATTTTCTATTAGAAAGTCATTTTTTATTTTGAATTTAATTCTGTCTCTCCATAACTCCAATCTATTGTTATTCTACCTGCTGAGTTCAAATAAAATAGTATTTTTTTCCTACACTGTAAGCCTTTAATACTTGAAGAACATAGTTATCTCTCGTCTACAACTTTACCTCACTCCCCAGTTCATGTCTTTCAGTTCTCTCACTAGAGATATCCCTGTTTCTCTCCTTTGAACATGCTCCAGTTTATCCTTCCCATTATACTGTTGTGTACAAAAGTGAACATAGCTCTCCAAGTGTATGAGCAAAGAAAAGAAACCTCAGGGCTTAGTGACATACCTGGCATGGGAATAAGTATTTATTAAAATTAGCCAACATTTTTGTTTTAGATGTTATGAACTAAATACCTAAGTAGCTACAATAAAACAACCCATTTTTTGGTAATTCTTAATATATTCTTTATATGATTCCAGACATACACTATTTTTAAAATACAAGGATCTAGGTTTTACTTATTTATTTATTTATTTATGTATTTACTTATTTATTTTTTAAAAATTTTTTATTCATTATTCATGAGACACAGAGAGAGAGAGAGACAGAGAGAGACAGAGAGAGACAGAGAGAGAGAGACAGAGACAGAGACATAGGCAAGAGGGGAGAAGCAGGTTCCCCACGGGGAGCCTGATGCAGGACTCTGTCCCAGGACCCCAGGATCATGGCCTGAGCCAAAGGCAGACGCTCAACCACTGAGCCACTCAGGCATCCCAGAACCTAGGTTTTAATATGATGACACAACAAAGCAAAATGTAGGTATGATATTACTGTGATCTTACTTTTTACAGAAATTCCCCTGTAGTTATATATGGGTGTACATCTGTGTGTGTATATGTGTGTGTGTGTGTGTGTGTGTGCGTGCGTGTGTGTATACTCCTTTCTCTGTAAGGAGAAAATATGTAAAGATACATACTAAATTGTTAACATGAGTTACCTTGGATGCAGGTAGTTTGGTTATAATAGGCATCGAGAGGTTGGATAGGGATAGATCTAGGTAAAATGGAAAAGAAAAAACAACTTAAAATCATGTTTAGTATTGTATACTATGAATATACAAGCCATTTATTTATTCATTCTACTATTAGTAGACATTTGGAATGTCTCCAAGCTTGAAGGTAAATAGTGCTTCCTTGAATAGTTTTATCATGCAAGACACCTGGTACACAATTAGTCTGAGTCTATACCTAAAAGTGGAATAAGAAAGAAACTATTGTATACAATATGGATGATTCCCATAAACACAATGCTGAGCAAAGGAAGATACACATACAGTGAGATTTTTACTCTGTGGCTCTGTTCACACAAAATTGGAAAACAAAACAATTTATGGAATTAGAAGAAGTCAGGATTGTGGTTACCTTTCAGGAGTAAGTGACTAGGAGGAGGTAAAGAGGGGCTCCAGAGTACTGATGATGTATTTCATAATCTGTGTGCTGGCTAACGGAATGCATTCACTTTGAGAAAATAAAATTAGATATCCAAGATCTGTGTGATTTCTATATATATGTTATACTTAAAATGAAATTTTACTTAAATATTTATTTAAAAAGTATATGTTTACTTTCGTTCATTCATGCAAAATTATACATTGTACACATAAATTTAAAATTTTAAGAAAAAAAGATGGTGACTTTGTGTCTATCTACCTACCTTCTCTCCCCAAATACCACTAAAATGACTAGGAAAATATGAAAATAAGAAGGGAATATATAGCAGTGCTAGGAAAAGAGTATGATTGCCAGAGATGTTGAGAAAGGTATTTTGTTGTTATTGTTTTTATTTAATTTCCAGTATAGGTAACATACAGTGGTAAATTCGTTTCAAGTGTACAGTATAGTGATTCAACAATTCTATGTATTATGCAGTGTTCATCATGATAAGAGTACTCTTAATCCCCTTCTCCTATTTTATCCACCCACCCACCTCCACTTTGTTAACCATCCATTTGTTCTCTCTAGTTAAGAGTCTGTTTTTTTAGTTTGCTTTCTTTTTTTCCCCCCTTTGCTCATTTGTTTTGTTTCTTAAATTCCACATATAAGTGAAGTCATATGGTATTTGTCTTTCTCTGACTGGTTTATTTCACTTAGTATTATACTCTCTAGATCTATCCCTGTCATTGCAAATGGCAAGATTTTATTCTTTTTTATGCCTGAATAAATAACATTCCATTGTATGTGTGTGTCTCCTCTCTCTCTCCCTCTCTGTGTATGTGTATATATATATATATATATATATATATATATATGTATATATCTCCATTCTTTATCCGTTCATCTATTGATGAACACTTAGGCTGTTTCCACAGTTTGGCTATTATAAATCGTGTTGCAATAATCATAAGGGTGCATATAGCCCTTCGAATTAGTGTTTTCCTATTCTTTGGGTAAATATCCAGTAGTGCATCTACTGTATCATAGGGTAGTTGCTAAAAATATCATAGCTATTTTTAATTTTTTAAGGAGCCTCTATACTTTTTTTCCACAGTGGCTGCATCAGCTTGCATTCTCAACAGTGTATGAGGGTTCCTTTTTCTTCACATTCTTGCCAATAACTGTTGTTTCTTGTGTTTTTATTTTAGACATTCTGACAGGTGTGAGGTGATATCTCACAGTAGTTTTGGCTGGCATTTCTCTGGTGATGAGTGATGTTGAGCATCTTTTCTTGTCTTTTGGCCATCTGCATGTCTTCTTTGGAAATGTCTGTTCATGTCTTCTGCCTATTTTTAATTGGATTATTTGGTTTTTTGGTGTGTTAATAGTTTGGATACTAACCCTTTCTCAGATATGTTGTTAACAAATATATTCTCTCATTCATTAGGTTCTCTTTTAGTCTTGCTGTTTCCTTTTCTGTGCAGAAGCTTTTTATTTTGACGTAGTCCCAATAGTTTATTTTTGCTCGTTTCTCTTGCCTTAGGAGACATATCCAGAAAGATGTTGCCACTCCAATGTCAGAGAAATTACTGCCTGTGCTCTTTTAGGATTTTTATGGTTTCAGGTTTCACATTTAGGTATTTAATCCATTTTTAATTTATTTTTGTGTATGATGTAAGAAAGTGGTTCAGTTTCATTTTTTGCATGTAGCTGTCCAGTTTTCCCAACACCATTTGCTGAAGAGACTTTTTCCCATTGCATATTCTTGCCTCCTTTGTTGAAGATTAAGCATATAATTGTGGGTATATTCCTGGGTTTTTAATTCTGTTCCATTGATCTATGTATCTATTTTTGTGCCCATAACATCCTGTTTTGATTACTGCAGCTTTGTAATATAACTTGAAGTCTGAATTGTGATACCTCCAATTTTGTTTTTCTTTTTTAAGATTGCTTGGGCTATCTGGGGTCTTTTGTGGTTCCATATACATTTTAGGATTGTTTGTTCTATTTCTGTGAAAATTGCTGTTAGTAAGTTGACAGGGATTGCATTAAACGTCTAAATTGGTTTGGGTAGTATAGACATTTCAATGATATTTGTTCTTCCAGTCCATAAGCATGGAATATCTTTCCGTTTCTTTGTGTTGTCTTCAATTTCTTTCATCAGTGTTTTATAGTTTTCAGAGTACAGGTCTTTCACACCTTTGGTTAAGTTTATTCTTGGGGATTTTATTAAGGAAAAGTCTTTTGAATGGAAATGAAGTAGACAGATTGAGACTGAGAGAAAAGCCCATCAGTACAAACCAGCCCCCAAAATTCAAGGTACCAGGAAAGAAGTTTTACAAAACTATCTTTAAAAATTCCCCAAACTTGGAGCAGCAGTGACTGGGAAGGTGGCGGCTGTGAGCCACCCAAGGGAACCAAATCAAAGGGCTTTGAGATCTGTGTCAGAGTCTATTTGTATTCAGGCTTTGTAAATTGGAGACACAGGTTGACCTTGCTGAGTTGAGAAGATGGGCTCCAGCTAACATCACAGATACAAACAGCTAACATCACAGACATAAAAAATACAGCCAGAAAATTATCCTAGAATCTCTATCTATTTATCCACTCATTCATTAATATTTGTGTTGACATATTGATAATCTACCTGTCAGAAAGTGATAGGGGTAGGAGGAAAGAAAAAACTTTTCCAATAAGGTAGCATGTGGGCAAAGAGCTGAAGGAAATGAGGGAGTGTGAGCTCTGAAGAAATCTGAGAGAAATGCATCTAGGCAGAGGGAAGAGCACATGCAAAAAAAGAAAATAGGGTAAAAGGGTACTTGGCATGCTTGCAGAATTGCAATGAAAATGATATGGCGGGATCCCTGGGTGGCGCAGCGGTTTAGCGCCTGCCTTTGGCCCAGGGCACGATCCTGGAGACCCGGGATCGAATCCCACGTCGGGCTGCCGGTGCATGGAGCCCGCTTCTCCCTCTGCCTGTGTCTCTGCCTCTCTCTCTCTCTCTGTGACTATCATAAATAAATAAAAATTGAAAAAAAAAATTAAAAAGAAAATGATATGGCCAGAGCACAGCTAGGGAAATGGAGACTGGTAGGATGTGACACCAGAGATGTACTGCGGGCCAGATCATGTGCTAGTTTGATTTGGAGGCCCTTGTGAGGATTTTAGATTTTATTATTATGAGTAAGATGGAAAGCTCTACAAGGACTTTGAGGGGGAGAGTAATGTGAGCTGCTTAAGTTTTGAAACGTATTACCCTTAAGGGATCTGTTGAAAATAGACTGTAGGGGTCTAGGGTAAGAAGCAAGGAGACCAGTTAAGGGATAGTTGTAATAATATAAAAGAGAGAGGATGGTGGTTGGAGTGGGGTGGTGGTAGTGGTGGTGGTGAGAAGTAGTTAGATGATGGATTTACACTGAAGGTAATACTGATCTTTCCTTTTATTCTTGCCATCAGCAACTGTCTCTTTACCCCATTCTTTGGTACCCCCAAGATATTACAGCACAGGCTGCAGGAGTGGCTAGGCAAGGGAGCACTTTGCAAGGAACAGCTTGAAAGAATTTAGAGACCCGTTAGAGGCCCATATATGGATGCAGGCCACAGTCATCCCTCCCTAGGATTATTCGGATGCCATACTAAGGAGGGCTTTGTGCCACCACTTCTCATCAGAAAAGAAGCCCCTACATGCTGGTTTAATGTCTGCACACACTAAATGAAAGCCTGCCTTCCCACTACCACACAAGGAACAAAGCCTGTTCTCAGTACATCCAAAGTCACCCAGTGGTGACCCAAGTTATCTAGTCTATATCCAAGACGTCTACTCCAAAAAAAATTAACTATTGTCTTTGTTATTTACTAAATTACCACATATATTTGAGCCTAATTTTGGACTTTTCAACCTGTATTTTCCCTTAGCGCTGTCTTTTCCTATAGTATCATTCTGTTTTAATTATTGTGATTTATATTAATTCCTACCTCATACTCTTTTTTTAAAAAATTCTTGGCTATTCTTTTTTTTTTTTTTTTTATGATAGTCAGAGAGAGAGAGAGAGGGCGCGAGGTAGAGACATAGGCAGAGGGAGAAGCAGGCTCCATGCACTGGGAGCCCGACGTGGGATTCGATCCCGGGTCTCCAGGATAGCGCCCTGGGCCAAAGGCAGGCGCCAAACCACTGCGCCACCCAGGGATCCCAATTCTTGGCTATTCTTTCACATTTACTTTTCCAAATAAAATGTGATAATTTCATATTTAGTGTCTAAAAATTCACTTGGGGTTTTGAGATTCTATTGTAAAGCTTAATTTAGAGAGAACTTCCACCTTCACAGTATTCTGTCTTCCTTAAGAACATGATATAGCTCTCCATTTATTCAAGGAGACTACTTTGTCTTGATAGAGAAATATGCATATTTTGGATACCAACTTTACTTCTCACTTCATTTTATTTAGGAAAAAATCTGTTCTAATTCAATAGTTAATCAGCAAAACAACATTCAATTAAAACGCCTCCAATTCTATAATTTGCATAACTACATCTGCATTAAGTGGAGCCTGAACCTCCGTGGTACTTCCAAGCCTCCTATGTTTCTTCAGTCACAAGTGGGCCCAGGGCTTCCAACTCAAGCTTTTGATTCTGTCAAGAATCAAGAAATGTGTCCTGTTGGCCAGCTTGTACCCACTCTCTTCCACTTCAGGAAAGTACTTTTCAGGGCCTGACCGTCTAAAGAGACCACAGGTCTTCTTCTCTAGTCCCTTTAGGGAACCAGGAGGCACCAGGAGCTTCTAGAGCTTTCATCTTTAAAATCCCAAATTGATCCAGTCCCCTCCCCTCCCCTCTCCACTCTGGAGTGCTACTGGATGATTTCACATAACCAGGACAGAGCTGAAGTCACTGCAAATGCATGGTCTCTAACTTTATCTGGATCTTCAACGACAGATATTTTATATTTTCCTCTTTGACTTTGCCTCCTAGAGAGTAGGGCTAGAGATACAGGTCTGGGATTCATGACATAGGGACTATTCTTAACTTCTACCACTCTTCTCAAATTCTCCTTCCCACCCTTCCTCTGTGGATGATCTTGTTCCCTTCTTAACAGAGAACAGTGATACCATCAGATAGTCATTCCTTAAATTCCCTTTCCTCCTAAAAAGGTATTTCTTTCCCATCCTGACTCCTGTCTTAGTAAAAGTATTCTTTCTCTTGTCTAAAATGTGTGTTCTGATCCCATTGTCTTCAGTCTCTTTCAGAAGACTGTTATGTCCAATTTTCCTCCTCCTCATTTATTCCCATCTTTTCTTCTCTAGGGTCTCTCTTTTCTCCATATATGGATGTTAGATCATTTCTGTCTTTAAAAAAAAAGAAGTCCTCCTATCCTGTATTCTATGAATAGCTGGTTTTTAGATATTTTCACAGAAAAATTTTAAGATACAGTAGTCATTATAGCAACACTTCACTACCTCCACTCAATTCTTAACTCACTGCAATCTGTGGATAGGCTACTACTGCTTCTTTTGCCAAAGTCAACAATAATCTTCTAGTTGCCAAAGACACTGGACCTTAGCATGGCATCTGACAATGTTGATAACTCCCTTCTTAAGTTGTCTTCTTTGGTTTGACTTTTTCTCCTTGGCTTCTCTTTGTTATTTCAAATCTACTTTTCTGATCAATTGTTTTCCATCTTGATGAAAAATTACTAATCTTTATCTTCCCTTTTCCTGTACAATAAATCCAACTTTCCATATGGAAAGCTACATCTGAATGTGTCATAAGCATCTCGAATTCAGTGTGTTTGATACTGAAGTCATATTTTCCAGCCAGCCTGCTTCTCCTAGTGTATGCCTTCTTTTCTTGGCAATGGCACATCTTTGTAAACATCCATATCAGAAACACAAGATTTAGCCACTCTTTTACTCTTTCTTCCAAGTTCACTCACTCATTAAATCCTTCTGCATGCTCTTTCTCTCTGTCTCTCATGAATAAAATAAAATCTTAAAAAAAAAGTAAAAAAAAAAATCCTTCTGCATGTACCTCTTAAATGTCTATCATTTTCCCTCTATTCTCTATTCTATTTGCCTCTCCATTCTATTTGCCTCTTTTGGATCAGGACTTCATTACTTCACCTTAATCAGATGCCCTCTTTATAGTCCTACATCCCTCCAGTCCATCTTCTACACTACTGTGACAGCCTGCCTCCTGAAAGGTAAATTTGTTTAGGCTACTCCCCTTGGAAGGTATTCACAGTATCCATGCTCTGACTCCTGCCTACCTTTCAAGCTCATTAACCACAAACTCCCAACACCCTAGGGTCTGGCCATAACTGGAGTTCTCTGTATGGGCTGAGGTATTTCTATATTTTGGCATATGCTGTTTTCCTTCCCTAAAATGTTTTTTTTTTCCCTTGACTTTATGGTATGCTCCGTACATCCTTAAAGATTTAAATCAAGGGTCTTCTTTGGGAAGACTTTAGTTCTCTCTGGTAGTATTACAATCATTCTCCTCCTTGTGATTCCAGTTAAGGCATGCATATGTTCTTTTTTTTTTTTTAAGATTTTATTTATTCATGAGAGGCAGAGAGAGAGAGAGAGAGAGAGGCAGAGGGAGAAGCAGGCTCCATGAAGGGAGCCCGATGTGGGACTCGATCCCGGGACTCCAGGATCATGCCCTGGGCCGAAGGCAGGCGCTAAACCACTGAACCACCCAGGGATCCCCGCATATGTTCTATATATAGTATCTGTCCCACTGTATTGTGAGGCTTGCAGGTCTTTCCTCTCTACCAGGTTACAGTTTTGCTAAAGGCAGGGACAATAAAACTATCACAGGCCTGCCATTTGCCTGGTGTTCCATAAAATTTGTTGAATAGTTTGAATTACTTGCCATGCTACAGAGTCCTATTATGGGATAATTTGGAATATAATAATATATAAATATTTGCTGTACATGACCAGAGTATAATTATAATAGAATATAAAGCACTATGTTTCTATCTGCCATGAGAGCTGGGTGGGGTATTATCCTGAGAAAATCAAATTTCTTTTCTACAAACCAGAAGCCCCGTATGATCAAACTGTCTGCTTCCTTGGATAGAAAGAGATGAGAATCCATGTGTTGGCACTAATGGGCCCAACAGACGCCCTTTGGGTTGTAGGTGAACAGTGTCAACTTTGGCCAAGGAGCAGTTGGTTTTCTCAGTTCTATACCTTAACGTGTACAGTAAAGGCTGCACAGGTGACACCTTCCCTTTCCTCTTCCTCTTAACCTTTGCTCTGGACACCCTGAAGGCCTCCAATAAAGACACGTCACTGTCTCATTATTACTGTCATCTCCATTGCGCCATTACTGGGGTCCTTTGACTTCGACGTTGCTTCTCTCCTGTCTTCCACGGGGGGGGGGGGGGGGGGGGGGGGGGGGGGGGCGGGCAGGCAGAGAGTGAGGAGAGGAGAACAAAGACTCCCGGGGCCCGCCCACAGGTGATGTAGGCCGGGAGGCGACAAGGTGACACACTCACCTAATCCCAGAAAGATGATGGATTCCAAGGCAATCCGACACAAACCAGAGTCCACTCTGACCTCTCAATCCCTGTCTTGCGACAGCAGGCACGACACCTTCTCTAACCCGGGGCCTGGTGTGTATACACTCCCAGCTCCGGTTGCCTAGGAAACCTGCCCTCCGCCTCGCGCGACCTTGGAGTGGGGAGGGGGACCACAGAGGCGGGGAAAGCGGCGGCCGAAGCCGTTTCTGGTCACGTGGCGGCACCCTCCAGCCAATCAGCAGAGGAAGGGGTCCACCCGGAAGACCCCGCTGGTGCTGCTGGGAAACCGTGGGGAGCGGCGGGTCCGCGGGTGTCACTGACCTGGAGCATCTTTCCGTCTGTCTGCGCTGGGTCAGGGCAGCGGTCCGGAAGCACCGAGTTGTGGGCATAGTGGCAGGGACCTAGTCGCGAGGCCTCCTCCAGCCCCGGCTCTCTTTCATCGAAAGCCTGTGGCCCTCGGGGCCTGGAAACCCGGAGCCTGGCTGGGCTGGAACCTCAGAGTCCCGGCGCTGTGACGTCATAAGGCGAGCAGCCAGGCCGGACCGGCCGGGGTCGCCCGGAAAGCGCCGACGAGCCGGGGGGAAGCACGGCCCGGCAGAGATGGGCCCTCCGAGGGACTTCTCAACCGTCCTGGGCCGGCTCTTGAGGGTCCTTTCAGTAATTCCAAAGTTACTGAAGAAAAAAAAAAAAAAAAAAGCAAAGTCAAAGTAACTGTAGCTGTCATTTCATTTCCTAGACCTGCCTGCCCCATGTGGGAGCCACTAGCCACAGGCTCGCGTGGCTCTTGTGCTCTCCTCCTTCCCGACCTAGTCCAAATTGAGACGTACCCTAAACTACGCGCTGTATTCTGAAGGCTTAATGTGAGGGGGGAAAAAACAAATCTTGTTTGTTGAAGTCCTAATATTTTTAATATGTCGGGTTAAATAAAAATGCGGTATTAAAATTTTACTTTTTAAAAGCAGCGATTAGAAATTTTTGAATTACATCTGTGACTTCTATTATGTTGTTGGACAGCGTTCCTGGGTTTTGTTTGTTTGTTTTTTTGTGGTTCGGTTCTTTTGCGTAGAATATTTATGACGTCCAGTTCTTGCGAAATAATGCCTGTACTACCCTTTTTCCGTCACCAGATGTCCGCCTCGCTCAATAGACTACAGTTTTAAACTGTTTTCCTCAAGAAAAATAGAAGTGTAGATTTAAAATATATTTCCAGGGGACTTGTGTGGCTCCGTGGGTAGAGTATCCCACTCTTGATCTCAGGGTATAGTTAAGTTCAAGCTCCACGTTTGGTGGGGAGCCTGTTTAAAAAAAAATTCTATTTATCTAGTAACAGCATATTTGTTATGATTCAATTATTTTTTCTATCTTGTTGACTGTAAATGCATAAACGTATAAAAAAGTAAATTAATTTTCCCTCTACATTTTTTATTTTACATTTTAATTTATTGTCCATCCGTCATTGATTAATTAATAAATTAATTAAAATATCTGTGACTTAGGGGTTTAAAACAAATACGGGTGAAATCTGATTCGTATTTGCATTCTTAATATTATTTGAAAATCTAGTTGGGGACGCCTCGGTGGCACAGCGGTTGAGTGTCTGACTTTGGCTCAGGGCCTGATCCTAGACACCGGGAATCGGGTCCCACATGGGGGTCCCCGCATGGAGCCTGCTTCTCCCTCTGCCTGTGTCTCTGCCTCTCTCTCTCTCTCTCTCTCTCTCTCTCTGTCTCTCATGAATCTCATGAATAAATAAGTAAAATCTTAAAAAAAAAAATCTAGTTGAACAAGATGACCTGTCAGCAAATATTCATCTTAGGGTACAAAGACTAGATAAAGATGGTTTAGAAATCTAAATTTGTAGATTAAGAATTTAGGTCAGAAGTCAATGAGGATTTTATACATCATTTAGGGGGATGGAGCTCTTTTGGATACAGTAAAGAGATGATTAAAGTATATCGTTAGCAATCTGTTATGACTCTCCTAACCAGTAAAAGACTAAGGAGAGAACTAGCACACAGTTTTCTTTATATAAACAAGTAATTTTAAGACCTATTTCTAAAAAAAAAAAAAAGACCTATTTCTAGGTTTTGTATTCTTCCGATGGCTTTTAACTGTAATCACCTTTTGTTCCAGATACCATCTAGAGTATGTTAACAACAGGCAATTCTTTAAGGATTATTCAGGACAAAGGCTTTAGTTTGGCAAATCACTAATGGTTATTAGCCTACAGCTACACAAGAATTCTGACTTGAACTGACTTGAACTCTTTCTCAGTTCTATACCTTAACGTGTACAGTAAAGGCTGCACAGGTGACACCTTCCCTTTCCTCTTCCTCTTAACCTTTGCTCTGGACACCCTGAAGGCCTCCAATAAAGACACGTCACTGTCTCATTATTACTGTCATCTCCATTGCGCCATTACTGGGGTCCTTTGACTTCGATGTTGCTTCTCTCCTGTCTTCCACGGGGGGGGGGGGGGGGGGGGGGGGGGCGGGCAGGCAGAGAGTGAGGAGAGGAGAACAAAGACTCCCGGGGCCCGCCCACAGGTGATGTAGGCCGGGAGGCGACAAGGTGACACACTCACCTAATCCCAGAAAGATGATGGATTCCAAGGCAATCCGACACAAACCAGAGTCCACTCTGACCTCTCAATCCCTGTCTTGCAACAGCAGGCAGACACCTTCTCTAACCCGGGGCCTGGTGTGTATACACTCCCAGCTCCGGGAGTCTGCTGACTGGCCCATCCTTGAGCTTTTCCGATAAATATAGAGGTGCATGTATCTTTTTTGAGTTAGTGTTTTATTTCTTTGGGTAAATACCCAAGAATGAATTACTGGGGAAATGCAAATCAAAACCACAATGAGATACCACCTCACAGCAGCCAGAAAGAAAAGAAATGACAAGTGTGAGTGAGAATATATATGAAGAAAAGGGAACTCTTAGGCACAGTTGGTGGGAATGTAAGTTGGTGCAGCCACTGTGACAAACTCTATGGAGGATCCTCAAAAAATTAAAAATAGGAATACCATATGATCCAGTAATTCAACTACTGAGTATTTATGCAGAGGAAACCAAACACTAATTCAAAAAGATATATGCACCCCAGTGTTTATTGCAGCATAATTTACAAGAGCCGAGAAATGGAAGCAACCTAAGTGTCTGTTGATGGATGAATGGATAGAGAAGATGACCTCACAATTTATACATCACAACCTATAGTTGAGTACTACCTTACATATTCCAAACAAGTGCTGCTTTGATTCTGTAGAGATTTATCCACATTTTTTCCAGCTGTAGTATTTTACAATAAAATACTTAAGAAGTTAACAAATCAAATGTAAGACCCCCCCCCACACACACACACACACATACACAAACATCATTGGTGAAGCTAATCTATAGCATTAGAAATACTGGGGATTTGCTCCTGTTTTCATCTCTCTGTGCCCCAGACTAGTAGGAGGCAATTTTGCCTAAGTGAATCTTCATTGAACCGAACTTTCCCTCAGGTGGACTGAAGCAAGATCCAGTGGAAAGAGGGAATATTAGCACTTTCCCTACAGATATACAGTCATTTTGCCAATGGCATTTCCAGGATTAAAGTTGGTATTTTAAGCTCTATTTATATGTCTCATGACCATTTCCCAGTTGATTTGAAGCTTAGGAGGGAAAGAAAGGAGTATTATTTATTCGCCTTCTAAAGCCTGGTTCTATAGTTTGGGTTAAGTGTATTTTTGTATAATCCAAATGTTTGAAACTTAAAACGCATATTGACGCTGAAAAAGGATATTCTGTTAAGTCAGAATAAAGAACTCTTTCCATTTTAGGAAAGTGAAAGCATTGCTTTACTGTTACTGTAGATCTACCTCCTAGCCACATGTACACAAAGAAGATAGTATCTGTAGAATTTAGAGCCAGTCTACAGAGAAACACTTGATTTGCTTTATAAACCATGGCTAATTCCACATCTGTGTACTTGACCAGTGGTCTTGGGAAAGAGATCCAGCACTGTTGTCAAATACAGGGAACTCTAGGACAATTGCTATTTGTGGCCAGCACCATCTTGCTAGCTCTGCCCAGAATGATCACTGCATGAGCCAACCTGCAAATCCCATACCTAAGTAGAAGCAAAATTTTAATTGTGCAAACACAAGATGAACTCCACCAAGCAGGACATTAAACTGTTATTAGTAACTTCAAATGACCCTCCTAAGTTATATCCATGGCATCAAAAATAAGAAACGCATACATGCCCTTGAAAACATACAAGAAAAGCTGATACATATACAATGTGAATGTCTTAAATGTATTTTCATTTGTTTATATGTATTTATAAAAATAGAAGAATTTTACCTAAGCAGGTTTTGAATGGGAGTTATCAGTTTTTAAATTATTGTGCTTAGGAGACTTTAAGCATTTAATTCACCTTTGTCTTAATATGGAATCACATTTTTTTCTTTTTTTCTTTTTTTTTTTAATTAATTTTTATTGGTGTTCAATTTACCAACATACAGAAAAACACCCAGTGCTCATCCCGTCAAGTGTCCGCCTCAGTGCCCGTCACCCATTCCCCTCCAACACCCGCCCTCCTCCCCTTCCACCACCCCTAGTTCGTTTCTCCGAGTTAGGAGTCTTTATGTTCTGTCTCCCTTCCTGATATTTCCCAACATTTCTTTTCCCTTCCTTTATATTCCCTTTCACTATTATTCATATTCCCCAAATGAATGAGAACATACACTTTAAAATCATCCTAGATATTCTTTCTTTGAAAGCTACATTAGCAGTCTTCTGTTTTTATTTAAAAAGCCCCTATTAAGGATCCCTGGGTGGCGCAGCGGTTTGGCGCCTGCCTTTGGCCCAGGGCGCGATCCTGGAGAACTGGGATCGAGTCCCACGTCGGGCTCCCGGTGCATGGAGCCTGCTTCTCCCTCTGCCTGTGTCTCTGCCCCTCTCTCTCTCTCTCTTTCTCTGTGGCTATCATAAATAAATAAAAATTTTAAAAAAATAAATAAATAAAAAATCAAAAGCCCCTATTGGCAGGACCTGTACCCCGTGCCTGACCTAGATCTGAAATGCTATGGACTCTGTCATCTTTGTCTTTTTTGATCTTCAGAAAAGATACTTATCCTCATATTTAAAAGTCTGTGTTCAAAAAAATAATAATAAAAAGTCCGTGTTCCCATCAGTTCTGTTCAATAGAAATAAAATGTGGCCCATATATGTCATTTTAAATGTTCTCTTAGCCACATTAAAAAAGTAAAAAGAAACAGGCAAAATTAATTTTTATGATATTTTAAAAATCAATTTAGCATCAGAAAAGTCTTTTTGTTTAAATTGAGGTATAATTTTTAAAAATTGAGGTATAATTGACATACAACATTATATTAGTTTCAGGTGTACAAATTTGATGCTTGTATATATTACAAAATGATCATAATAAATCTAGTTAATACTCATTATCAGATATAGTTACAGAATTTTTCTCTTGTAGGAAGAAATTTTAAGATTTACTCTTAACCATTTTCAAATATACACTGCAGTATTATTAACTATAGTTATGATGCTGTATATTGCATCCTCACGATTTTTTAATTTTATAACTGAAAATTTGTACCTTTGACACCCTTTATCTATTTTGCCCAATCCCCACCCCCAACACTGGCAACCTCCAATCTGTTCCCTATATTCATAAAGTTGATTGTTTGCTTGTTTTATTTTTGTATTCTGCATATAGGTGAGATCATGTAGCATTTGTCTTCCTCTTTCTGACTTATTTCACTTAGCATAATGCCCTCAAAGTTCTTCCATATTGTCACAAATGTTGAGATTTCATTCTTTTTTTGTTTCAATGTATGCATATGTACCACAGCGCCTTTATTCTTTCATCTGTCAATGGGCACTTAGAGTGTTCCTATACCTTGGCTACTGTAAATAATGCTTCAAGTTACTGTTTTCATTTTCTTTGAGTAAGTACCCAGAAGCGGAATTGATGGATGATTTGGTAGTTTTATTTTTAATATTTTTTATGAACCTCCATGCTCTTTTCCACAGTGGTTGCACCAATTTACATTTCTACCAACAGTGCATGAGGGTTCCTTTTACTCCA
The DNA here is from genome assembly GCF_018345385.1 of Vulpes lagopus. Classification (NCBI taxonomy): domain Eukaryota; kingdom Metazoa; phylum Chordata; class Mammalia; order Carnivora; family Canidae; genus Vulpes; species Vulpes lagopus. Next base: position 38,461,011 of record NC_054829.1, read on the forward strand.
CATCCTCACCAAAACTTGTTATTTCTCATCTTTTTGATAAGTCTTTCTGACAGGTGTGAGGGGATACATTTTGTGGTTTTGATTTGCATTTTTGTAATGATTAGTAATGTTGAGCATCTTTTCATGTGTTTATTAGCCATCTGTATATCTTCTTTGGAAAAACATCTATTGAAATCCTCTGCCAGCTTTTTAATCAGATTGTTTGGGGGTTTTTTCTCTCTCTTGAGTTTTATGAATTCTTTGTATATTTTGTACATCAACCATTTATCAGATATATGGTTTGGGAATATTTTCTCGCATTCAATACATTGACTTATTTTGTTGATGGCTTCC